>NC_042615.1:735840524-736157038 GCF_901001135.1 Rhinatrema bivittatum | reverse complement strand
GCGCGCATGTTATAAAATCTGGGGTTGGCGCGCGCAAGGGGGTGCACACTTGTGCACCTTGCATGTGCTGAGCCCTAGGGGAGCCCCGATGGCTTTCCCTGTTTCCTCCAAGGCCGCTCCGAAATCGGAGCGGCCTTGGAGGGAACTTTCTTTCACTCCCCCCCACCTTCCCCTCCCTTCCCCTCCTTTCCCCTATCTAACCCACCCCCAAGCCCTACCTAAATCCCCCCTACCTTATTTTATTTTTTACGCCTGCCTCTTGCAGGCGTATCTTGTGCGCGCCAGCCGGCTGCCAGCGCGTAAACCTCCAGCACGGCCACTGTGCCGGAAGACTCAGGACCACCTCCAGACCGCCCCCGGATCGGCACCATGCCCACGACCTTGCCCCCTTCCCACTCCTTTTTCAAAGCCCCAGGACTTACGCACGTCCCGGGGCTTTCGCGCACCACCGAGCCTATGCAAAATAGGCTCGGCGTGTGCAGGGGCAGGTTTTCAGGGTTATGTGCATAACCCTGCGTAATCCTTTGAAAAACTACCCCCTATGATTTTTTAACACAGCACTGATAATAATAGTATAGAAAATAATGAAGTTAATACTCAAGAAGACACAAGAGAGTTGTTTGTTGGTTTCCAACATTTCTCTTTTACTGAAGGTGCAGTGATGAATTAAAGTGTTTACAGCTGTGCACTTTACTTTCCAGATTAGACAAATACTTTTAGTAAGTTTGTGACTTCTTACAGTCTTTCTTAAATTTGGATGTCTCTCCAATATAACTAATTCTTTTAGTTACTTGCTAATGTAGACAAGGAACCTAAACTTTAATAAATGCCTGGAGCCTTGGATGGTGATGATGGTCTGTGGTCTGAGGCCCAAGATTTCTGAGGGCGTGAAGAGTCTGTGAAGCCTGTTGGAACATTGGGTCTGAATGCTGGAGGGATGATTTGATTGAGGCCCAGGAATTGTTGGTCTGAATTCAGAGGCCCAAGAGGAAGAAAAGAAGCAGCAACAGCTGTGCTGAGTGATCCGCAATGGTGCAGGAGCTGCAGTGAAGGGAGCAGCTGATGGGAAATGGAGGTCTGTATGTTACAATGAAGAGAGTGTCCCGCTGGAGTTGGGGCAGTTATGAGAAGAAAGGCTGGTAGGCAGTACTGCATCATGGCGATAAGAGAGTGAAACAAGTTTGGGCAGAAGGCAGTGTGAGAGAGTTTGATGAAAATGGAGGCCCAAGGCAGTGTAGCAGGGAGAGGTAGGCCCATGGTGTTTGGCTGAATGGGGAGAGAAGTTGAAGCAGCTGTCACTGTCAGCCACATGAAAGCAGGGAACTGTGCACCATGGAGAAGGGGAAGACTTCCTGAGTGAAAGACAGTAGCAGTGGCTATGAGCAGCTGCAATGAGGCAGAGAGCAGCAATTGAAGAGGTAGCATCGGCATGCATTCCCACGGGTAACTGAAACAACTGAGAGGGAGGAGCAGCATCAATCAGTTGTGAATCAGCTCATTACGGTTGCCAACTTCCTCACCTCTGTGAAATCCTGGGCCTGGAGGTGAGTTTGTTATAGCTTTGCGATACCACGGGAAGGGAGAGGGATTGCTTCAGAAGGGTGCCAGGGGCTCTGGGGAAGCCCTGGTATGGTGAACCAAGTTAGGCCATGATCCTGCTGATGTCAGCAATTATGTCAGTTGGACCCATAGATCTGGGGAGGGGGGACACCAAAAACATTAAAAATAAGCAAAACAAAGCAAAGTAGAAATAAAATTAATATTGGGGTCAGATGGGAGGACCCAGGTGTAACCCTTGAAGTTCAATTTTCTTTATGACTCCTTGTGTCTGAAACCTGCACTTTGATTCCCAACCCAGTATCAGAAATGAATCCACACGCTCTTTAGTGGGTAACAGTTTTATCTTTACTGGAATGAATGACTGAAATAAATCTGTTCACTTCCTAAGCATCTGCATTTGTCATATAAACACATGTATATAGTACAAGAGAAAACTCAACTTTGTCATAAACTCATGTTAAGTATTTCAACCAGAATCAGCATGTGATATAGCACCCGACCTTAAGCAGTCTCTGAACAAGCAAAGTCCCAGATTGTATCCTACTGTGTGTCCATTTGAATTTAGAGCTGAAGAGGGCGTCAGTACTGCTGCTTCAACTGCCAAATCCACAATACAGCAGCCTCTATCCGAAAGAAGAGCTTCAAATCCTGACAGGGCACAGTTCAACTACTCCCAAGTCGTCCACAGCAGGGTTCCAGAAAAGAGAACCTTAATCAGCACAGATAATATTTATTAGTTCAGAGCAGGGCAGGAACTCTGTTCAAGCTGAGCAGTGATCTGTTCGCACACGCTCAATACAATCCAATTTTTATAAATCTCTTTAGGTAAAGTAAAAAACAACTTCAATACATCTCAAAACAATGTTAACTAACATAAATACATTACACATGAATACAATTATAGAGGGCTGCTCACCTTAATCAGCACAGATAATATTTATTAGTTCAGAGCAGGGCAGGAACTCTGTTCAAGCTGAGCAGTGATCTGTTCGCACACGCTCAATACAATCAAATTTTGAATCTCCTTTCCCCCCCTCAGCTCTTAAAGAGACAGCACTCTATTGTCAGTCTTTTCATGTCACAATGATGATTCAACATTTCTCTGCCCTAGTTCCTAGAGGTATGTTACACAGGCAAAGTGGGTAACACCATCTCCTGGCCTGCAAAGTGTTTTTTAAACCTGAAAATTGGCTTGTTGAAGTCCAATTGATTTGGGGGTTAAAAACCCCTTAAAATGCTCACAATCCAGGAAATTCTGATTGGGGTCACCACAGAGAGATCCAAGTACCCAGACCTTGATGTTATCTAGGGTATAGCAATTTTTAAATGGTGACCATAATGCGCTTGAGTTATCTGAGAACTACTTAGAGTCAGTAATGACAAGGATAAAGATGAACAAGTTCTAGAGATATTTTTGTGGACTGAGAAAACATCTACAGGGTGAGTTAAAAAGTAAAAAGTAACAGTTTTTGAGTTATGGTACCTTCCTTTTCCACCCTATTTTAATAGTTAAGTCTAGCATCTACCTAACAAAACTAGGACTGTCGTGGCAACCAGGTAGAATTCTGAAGCTGAAGCCAAGGATACATGACAATGGCTTCCCTGGTTACCAGAGAAAAGGCTTGCATGATAAGAAACCCTAAGATTAAAGCACTGGAAATTACAGAAAATCAAAGACAAGAATAAATAATATTAAAATCACCAAACGTTCTCTAGCTTAGATGACAGAAACTCCAGACAGGAAAGACACTCGTAGGACATCATTTAATAGGTATACCAACTAACCCAAAGAATTTAATTGTTTACTGACATGACATCAGCAAGATCAATAATTTCAGACCCCTACAAGGAGAGTGACAGTGTCTTTAACACCCTTACAAAGAAAACTACTTTAAAATAGATTTTTATCTGCACATCACCACAGGCAGTTGTTCTATGATAAACAACCATCTCTAATAAGAAAGTGTTTGTCACACTTGCCTCCAAAATCACACTGAATAGATGTAGGCAAAGAAAGTTGTTAAAGGATTGGGCTGATTCAGTGACCCTCTATATTTGTCCTAAAATAGAGGAATACAATTAAGAACATAAGACTTATCATAGTGGGTCAGACCAAAGATCTATCAAGCCCAGTATCCTGTTTCCAACAGTGGCCAATCCTGGCAAGATCCCAAGGAATAGTTAGATTCCAAGCTTATGCCAAGAATAAGCAGTGGATATCTGTAACTCAACTTTAATAATGATTTATGGACTTTTCCTCCAGGAACTTGTCCAAACCATTTTTTAAATATAGCTACACTAATAACTTTCACCACGTCCTCTGGCAATGAATTTCAGAGCTTAATTATGCATTGAGTAAAAAAAAAGTTCACCTGTTTTAAATGTATTACCTAGCAACTTCATTGTGTGTCCTCTAGCCTTTGTACTTTTCAAAAGAGTAAACAATCAATTAATGTTTACTTGTTTTATTCTACTCATTATTTTATAAACCTCTATCATTTCTCCCCTCAGCTGTTTCTCCTTTAAGTTGAAGAGTCCTAACCTCTTTAGCCTTCCTCATAGGGGAATCCTTCCATCCTCTTTTTCATTTTGGTCGCCCTTCTCTGTACCTTTTCTAATTCATGTATATCTTTTTTGAGATGTGGTAACAAAACTGCACACAATACACAAGAATAGGACGCAACATGGAGCAATACAGAGGCAATATGATATTCTCTGTTTTATTCTCCATTCTTTTTCTAATAATCCCTAATGTAACCGTCTCTTTTTAGTCAGTAAGGAGGTCCAGACAACTGATCCGTAAAGATAGACTTTTATTGCCAGCAAGATGCAGCTAAGACAAAGGCTCAGTACAACTGCATGCCACGCCCCCTTCGGAGCAAACTTTTATGCACTTTACAACTCTTATCTTTCACACATGCGTCCTGGTTTTTGCTGAACAAACATTTCACAAATTGCTGAACAAGCATTAGCTAGCGTGGTCCTCTAGTAGGTGTAGCTTAAGATCAGACTATTGTTTCGTCATTTAATTGACGTGTTAGACATTTTACATTGGCATTCGTATTAATACAATACAAAGTATTATTCCAAAATGGAGTTACGTTACGTTACGCTAAAAATTAGTGCGCCACTGCGTCACTACGCATTACGTATCATTTGCGTTGCAAATATTAGTATGTTCAAGATGGCTGTGCGTTTCACTGCTGGCATGATTAGTCGGAGGATGTTCAGTTGCTCGTTCGTACTTCAGGGGGGTCACGAAATTGAACCCCTTCATTCCCCCCTTTGATACTTCAACTTTGAAGAGAAGGCAGAAGTATCACTTTATATCTGAAGAGTAACTGAAACGACAATAAGAGTTAATACCAGTGACATTGAATGTGAGCCCTAATATGTTGTTAGGTCGTTGGTTGCTTCACGGGTTTGAGATGGGTGGACCCTATTGGTGTCACCCCCCCTTTGTAGCCCGACTTACCCCAACAACACGTTGGCTCCATTATGGTAATGCTTAGAGGTTAGAGTTTATCAGACTTATAAGTTAGTAGTTAGGTACTCTTTATCAGAATCAGTATCCGAATCATTGTTAGTGTCGTAGTCAGAAGAATCAGATGAAGGGAATGTGGAGACAGACACATACTTATTAATCATCATGACGTGAGCAGCTGCTCGCCGATCAGCAATATGTTCAATCATGGATCGGAGATGTCTAAAAATAAGAGGGAGACAAATAGGAAATAGAATGCATGTCAAAACAAGAAGTATCAGAGGAAAGAGGAGTTCTTTAAGGCCAGGAATGGAAGTGAGCCAGTTGGGTAAAGAACCTGTCCAGTCAAGAATTCCAGTCCACGTCTGCACTGGTACATGGGCCAGGCGAATCATTCGATCAGTAATCTCCTCAATGACTTTACTCTTGTCATCTACCTGTAAACAACAGTTAGAAAGATTAAATTTGCCACATACACCACCTTCCTGGGCTAGGAGGTAGTCTAAAGCCAATCGATTTTGGTAGACAGCTGTTAAAATTTTAGTGTTTTGCTTGGCTAAGATGTTGAGAGCCAAGGCAGAATCATTTGTCAGGAGTTCCAGTACTGCTTGGAGTCTTATAATTCGATTGAGCATATAGATAGGTGTTCTATATCCATAAGAACCATCCTCAGCCCAGGTGGCCGGACCATAGTATTGTACAATTCGTTCAGGAGGCCACTCTTGATCTTTCCAATCTCCTATGGATACTTTAGGAGTGCTTCGACGTTTGTTGGGTCTCATGGGACTGTATACTGGAACTCCTGAGGTTTGTCCAGCAGTGATGGGAAGTAGGAAGAAACTTGGCCGAATTGTAGCCAAGAAGCAAGTGCCATACCAGTTTGTTGGTAATTGTTCATAGGCTCTTCGTCCACATACATAATAATAACCATCTGGAGCATTGAAAACGGTAGTAGCAACGCCTGCAGCTGTCCATGTTTTGTTCAAAGTCGAGTCAGTCCAGATGGGAGTTGGCATGGTAGAATTTTCAGTCTGCCACCATGTCTGGGTGGTAAGGTTGGCAGTAAGAACTCCTGTGCATGGAGAATTTCCAACAGGCACGGTATAGATGCGTGAATGTTGTCGAGAGATACATAGTCTGCCAATAACATCAGTCTGTAGTGCCCATTCATATGGATGAGATTTACGGTTATAGGTTACAGTGGTATTCAAGGTGTTAAGATCAGATTGGAATGTTTCCTTGGCTTCCCATGGCCATTGCTCTCCTGTATCTGTTCCTCCACATACAAAACAGTTCTTGACTTCGAGAGAGAGAGCTATGTTTTCTGCCAAATTGACAAACAGGTTTTTTACTTGTTGAGAAATTGTATGTTTCTTTAATTCCTCAGAGGCATGAGATATTTCATCGAAGAAGGATTGATAACCCACCACAGTAGTCTGGTGAATAATTGGACGAGGTTTGTCTTTCCGCTGGGTGATGGTAATGTAGGTCATAGGGTCTTTTCCAGTTCCGTCGATACCAAATCCCCAAGTATCTTGCCAAGGGATTCCTTCACTTCTTAGAGGCCATTGTATCGATACTGTATTACCATTTACTGCAGTTAACCGTCCTATTCCGTGGCAGCCATGGTAACCTCCACCGGTGTAATCACAAACTAGAGCCCATCCTGACAGTGTCAGGTCCCCTCCGCATGGTAGCCAACTGGATGGATTAGCTGCACGGTTGTATGGGCAGAGGTATTTGTGATTGTAGACATAGGAATTTCTCCAGGCTTGAGACCCACAGTGAAGTGCATTTGGGTGTTTATCAATGGCTTCACAGGCATCGAACGTTATTGTGACAATCGTTTCACTTCCCATAAGAACCTTAGTGGAGTTGATGTAGTACAAGATGCCTTTTCCTTCTGGGACAATACTTGATGTGTAGCTCTTTGGTAGACCTGCAGTGAGGGTGATGTTGTAGTACTTAGGAGTGGTTGGGGTATGACAGATGACTTTGCCAGTTTCTAAACATCGATGGAAGGATTGATAGCCTTGAGTAGTATTCAGGGCGCAAGCAGGTAGTGTGGCACAGGAAGTTGGTGGTTGAGATTGGTGGATGATTGTTGAGACAACTTGAAATCCAGTTTGAGTGGTAGTACGAATTAGCTTGATACATTCGGTGCAATTCTTGCTCAAGGACAGGAAAACAGAGGTAGTCGGTGTACAGAAGAGTAGTAAGTGAATGTAGAAGATGAATGCAACGTAGATCTTGGAAGTCGGAATCTGTGACATTGCTTTATGACGTAGATGGTTGCATTCATAAGTAATGGATTCTGAAAGGAAGGAGAGAAATGGACACATTAATATTCAGTTGCAGTTACTGATATCTTTTTACTCAGGACTAGCATTGGGCCTGCCTTGGGTGAATCTTAACTTGTGGTCTCCAATCCTGGAGACCTGCCAGTTGGCTGAAGCTGGTTTGAGACGTGTCCAATGAATCCATGAAGGACATCCAAAAACTTTGACAGCTGTCGGAGTAGTTAGCAATACAGTGTACGGCCCTTTCCATCGGGGCTGGAGGGAATCAGACTCATCCCAGTCTTTTATCCACACCGAATTCCCGATCTGGTATGGATGAATCGGGTTTAGCAGGACTAATGGTTCAGTGTCGCAGGTGTAATTTTGAATCGCAATAACTGTGTTATATAGTCCTTTAAGTTGGTTACTGAGAGACATTTCCCCTTGTATTTGCAGCGATTCAGGAAAAGATGGAAGAGGTGGAGGCCTTGCGTACATCATTTCATAAGGTGTTAAACCCGACTTCCGTGGGGTGCATCGGACATGTAGTAGAGCTAATGGCAGAATGTCTGGCCATTTAGTCTTTGTTTCCTGACACAATTTAGCGAGCTGATTTTTTAGTGTCCTGTTAGCTCGTTCAACTGCTCCGCTACTTTGAGGTCTCCAGGCGCAGTGCAGGTGCCATCGGATGCCCAGAATTTGACTCAGACGTCGCGTGACTTCACTGGTGAAAGCTGGTCCATTATCTGAATTTATCTGCCGTGGTAATCCGTATCGTGGTAAAATTTTATGGAGAAGCAATGTTACTACTTCCTTGGCAGTCTCAGTTCGCGTGGGTATGGCTTCGATCCATCCGGTATAAGTACAGACAGCTACCAGCATTGCTTTGTATCTTTTTGAAGCAGTCATGTGGGTGAAGTCGATTTGACAAACTTGAAACGGAGTTGTTCCTCGCAGTATATGTCCAGGGGCTGGACCAGGTCCATTTCTGGGATTGTTCCTTGCACAGGTAACACATTGATTAACAGCATATTTAGTTAGCTGAAAGAGTCTATTAATGTAGTAAGTTTTTGCCAACAGTGTTGCTAATGCATCTCGGCCGAGATGGGTTTTATTATGGGCTTCTCTGACAACAGTCCATGCCAGGGCGTCGGGTATCCATACCCTATCTTCTTGTACAATCCACCACCCATCCTGCTGATGAAATTGTTCAGTTTGTGCCCAATCATTTTCTTCCGCTGAATAAATGGGGGTTTCATTCGTGAACTGTAGAAGTGGGCAAGTGGGAGTTGAAGTATGTGGTGATTGCACACGTGCTGCTTCTTTCGCAGTCTTATCTGCCCATTGGTTTCCTTTGGCGATGGGATCAGTTCTCCCTGTATGGGCTTTACAATGCATGACAGCTACCTTCTTTGGTGCCCATACAGAGTCTAGCAATTGATGTATCTCCGATGCATTAGCTATTTGTTTCCCTTCTGCAGTTAGGAATCCTCGTTCCTTGTATAAAGCTCCATGCACTTGGATCGTAAGGAAAGCGTACTTTGAATCAGTATAAATATTTACAGTTTTTCCTTCTGCCAACTGCAGAGCCCTTGTGAGCGCAATTAGTTCAGCTTTTTGCGCTGATGTCCCTGTGGGTAGGGGTTCGGCTTCAACAATGTCGTCTTCGGAGACTACAGCATACCCAGCGACCCTGATTCCATTTATAACCTGGCTGCTTCCATCAGTGAATAAAGTCCATGCTCCTTGCCAGGGTTGGTCGCGTAAGTCGGGTCGGCTGGAATGTACTGTTGCCATAATTTCCCCACATTTATGAGAAACTGAAGTGGGGGTTGGGAGTAGAGTTGCAGGATTCAGGTTTTTACTGTCCTGTATTTGAATTTCTGGAGTTTCACATAATAACGCTTGGTACTTTACAAGACGTGAATTTGTCATCCATTTTGGTCCATGGGTCTCTAGCAGTCCTTGGATAGTATGAGGAGTTGTTACTTGTAAAATCTGTCCAAATGTTAGCTTAACAGCTTCGGGTATCAGTAGACATGCAGCAGCAATGCTTCGGAGGCATCCCGGCCATCCTTTTGACACATTGTCCATTCCTTTTGACAGATATGCAACAGGTCGTTCCCATGAGCCTAAGGTTTGAGTCAATACCCCTATGGCCATGCCTTTTTTCTCGTCGACGAATAGATGGAATGGTTTCATCACATCTGGCAATCCTAAGGCAGGTGGTTCAATTAAGGCTTCTTTTAGTTGACGTAAGCTTGCCAGTTCGTTTCCTTCCCATTGGAAGGGTTGAAATTCTGCCTCTTTACCTCGCAGCTTGTTGTACAGGGGTTGGGCAATAACTGCATAGTTAGCAATCCACAGCCTACAGTATCCTGCAGCTCCAAGGAACGCCCGGAGCTCTTTCTTGCAAGTGGGTACAGGTTGATCTCTTATAGAACTGGTGCGAGAAATCCCCAGACATCGGGTTCCTCCACGTATTTGGAAGCCTAAATACTCTACTTCCAATTCACAGATTTGCGCTTTCTTTTTACTTGCACGATACCCTTTTGAGTACAACGTCTTTAGCAGCTGAAGAGTGGATACCGCACATTCGAGGTACGTCTCTCGAAACAACAGAAGGTCATCCACGTATTGTATGACTGGCCCATACTTTACTTGATACATCTTTAAGTCTTTTGCCAGTTGCTCACCGAACAGCGTAGGTGAGTGCCTAAACCCTTGAGGCAACCGAGTCCATGTGTACTGCTGCTTTACTCCAGTATCTGCATCTTCCCATGTGAAAGCAAAAATCTTTTGACATTCCTCCGCCACCGGGACGGAGAAGAAGGCATCTTTGAGATCAATGACACTGTACCACTTTGATGCAGGAGAGACTTGAGCCAGGATTGAATACGGATTTGGGACGAGGGCTACTAGATCTGCTACTTGACTATTCACTTTTCTTAAGTCTTGTACTGGTCGATAGTCATTTGATCCAGGCTTCTTTACTGGCAACAAAGGGGTGTTCCAAGCAGATCGGATTCGCCGGAGAATGCCCAAATCATACAATCTTTGCAGGTGTATCTGAATTCCTTGTCTGGCCATATACGGAATGGGGTATTGAGATTGATTTATCACCTGTGCATTCTGTTTCATCTCGATCCAAATAGGGGTAGCGTTGATGGCTATTCCTCCTGGGTTTTGTTCAGCCCATACTTTAGGTATACTGTCCATTAGCTGTCTGCGCTTTTCGTTGAGGACGGTGTTTTCTCCATATCGGTGCGTAGTAGTATGTTCGACTATGGGGAGATGTAATCTCCATTCTTCTTGGAGTGGACAGATGAGAGAGACTGGGTTATCAGCGAAGGATGCTCTTATTTCTCCTGTCGATTCGAATTGTAAGTTGGCTCTTAATTTACAAAGAAGGTCTCTTCCGATGAGGGGAACTGGGCATCCCGGGACGTAGAGAAACTGATGAGATACTAATTGTCCTCCCACTCGAACCTGTCGTTTCTGAAGAAAGGGAGCAATAAGTGGCTTTCCAGAGGCCCCTACAATAGAAATGTCTTTCGAAGTGGGCGTGGTAATAGCGGTAGTCATGACTTATCTTTGTGCCCCGGTATCTAACAATCCCTTAAATGTCTCAGTTCCTACTTTGATTTCTACTAAGGGATCGAATGGAAGAATTCCCTTCTCTAGTCATGCTTCACTACTGTCTTCGCCAGAGGTTTCTCCTACAGTCATCTGCCATTCAGCTTCCTTTGGTTTGGACGGAGTATATCCTTCCTGCTTCATTTGCAGGGACTCTGGGCACTCAGACTTCCAGTGTCCTTCTTGTCTACAAAATGCACATTGATTGGCTCCCAACGGCATCCTTCCACCCCTAAACGATCCTCCTCTACTTGCTCGTCCTCTGGGCGGTCCCCTCGAGGGTGACCTGCCCCTTCCACTCGGCCCAGGATATCCCTGATAGTGCCTGGCCGAGTTTCCGAAATTCGTTTCTTCCAGCGCTGCGGCTAACAGACTAACACTTTCTCTTAACTTTCTACTTTCTTTCTTTTCTTTCTTGTCTCCGTCCGGCTCTCGGTTTACATAAACTCTGTCAGCCATGGCTTTTAACTGGCTAATAGTCATTCCCTCAAATCCTTCTGATTTCTGTAACTTCCGGCGGATATCGGGACAGGATTGTCCGACAAAGCTCATCACTATGACGGACTGACTCTTGGGGTCCTCTGGGTCGAATGGACTGTATTGCCGATATGCATCCATCAATCTCTCCAAAAAGATTCCAGGAGTCTCGTCTTTTCCTTGCACCACGTCGTGGATCTTTCCCATATTCATGACTTTCTGCTTTCCTTTCTTTAAAGCTCCGAGAAAGGCGACTTGGTATGCAGCAATGCGGGCTCGCCCTGCAGCCGTCTGGAAATCCCAGTTGGGATCGGCGACAGGGGCATGCTCTCTCACTACTTCATCTGGATTACCGTCTGACCCGGCTCCCAGCCGAGCTGCTTCTTCCATGTTTAATTGTATTTGTCGGCGTTCTTCGGTGGTAAAAAGGATGGAGGCGAGATGCCGAATGTCAGCCCAGTTAGGGTTATGGGCTGCAAAAATTCCTCGTAAAAAATCTAGCATCTGATCTGGATTATCAGCGTAAGAGGGGCCAAGCTGTTTCCAGTTAAAAAGATCGCTGGAAGTGAAAGGTATGTAAGTAAACAACTTTATAGTTTGCGTAGTATTATACTCGTTTTCTTCAGTAGGGACCACGGGAACTACGGTGGTTGTTTCTCTAATTGGTAGTTGCAAACTTGTGGCTTGGGTTTTACTGCGAGTGCCGCCTGACATGGACGACTCGCCGCCGTCTTCAACTTTTGCCGCCGCCGCTTCCGCTTCAAGCTGTACTTCGGGAATCGGCATTATTTCATGATCAACTTGGGCAGCGGCGGGAGCTGGGGGATCTGGTGGCGCATTATACGATTGAGGGCAGCTAGGGGCATAGGGTGGCGGCAGAAGATCTTCTGCGTCAGGCAGTACTGCAGGCGGCAGGGGTTTAATTTTTTTTTCTTGAGTCCGTGAATTCCCTTGCACTACAAACATGGCCGCCGCAGATGACGCATGGTCCTTTATTCCTAAGATGGCCGCCCTTCCCTTTCTTTTCCGGTTTGAGGACTTCCGGTCTCCCATTTTGTTTACTTGCGCCACCATTACGAGGGCAGCTCCCTCCACTAACTTCTTTGCCCACTTCGGAGGATTCTCGATAACTGCAATCCAAGCAGTTATGTATGGCTTATCCTCAGGGCAACCCGGATTCTCTTCTTTCTCAACTATTTTCAGGACCCTTGTGGCCGTTTGGAAATTGAAAGTTCCTTCCGGAGGCCAATTTACACACAAACCGGGCCACCTATGGGTGCATCGCTGAATCATTCCGGGCTTCGTACATTTACGTTTATCGAACACTTCACTATAGTGTTCCGTCATAACTTTTAGTGGAGTTGAATAGCCCCCTCCCATTAGGATAGAATTCACAGACAAAGGAGGGAAGGGAAGACGGATAGGTAAGGGGTCCGTATCCGTCAGACACAAAAGGGTCACAATCGCCACGACTAGGACGCGGTCAGCCCGGCCTAGAACTGCGAGGCCATTCACTCTCTTTCACACAACAAGAAACCTATTCCCACTATCGTACGCGTTACTTCTTTTTCCTCTTTTTATGCGCGTGGCTTTCGGAATGCAATTCCTACCAAACCACCGCTTGGGGTGTGATCAAAGCCCCCTCGGTCCCCTCACGGATGGACCGGTTATTTGCTACTCTTTTAGCTATTCTTCACTTTTCCCATCATTCCCATAATACTCGCCTGCAGGGTTCTTCCGATCGTCACGAAAGCCTTCTTCCCAGATCACCAGCCCAGAGGTCTCAGAAGAATTTCTGTGGAACGGTCCCCTCAGAAACCTGATCGCTGAACTCAGCGGTGGCCACTCACCAGGTGCATCTGGGGGATCGCTCCGCCACCAAACTACCGGACCCACTGGGGGGCTAAAATAGCGTCCCCGGTACCTCCTGGCTGGCTCGCCAAATGTAACCGTCTCTTTTTAGTCAGTAAGGAGGTCCAGACAACTGATCCGTAAAGATAGACTTTTATTGCCAGCAAGATGCAGCTAAGACAAAGGCTCAGTACAACTGCATGCCACGCCCCCTTCGGAGCAAACTTTTATGCACTTTACAACTCTTATCTTTCACACATGCGTCCTGGTTTTTGCTGAACAAACATTTCACAAATTGCTGAACAAGCATTAGCTAGCGTGGTCCTCTAGTAGGTGTAGCTTAAGATCAGACTATTGTTTCGTCATTTAATTGACGTGTTAGACATTTTACATTGGCATTCGTATTAATACAATACAAAGTATTATTCCAAAATGGAGTTACGTTACGTTACGCTAAAAATTAGTGCGCCACTGCGTCACTACGCATTACGTATCATTTGCGTTGCAAATATTAGTATGTTCAAGATGGCTGTGCGTTTCACTGCTGGCATGATTAGTCGGAGGATGTTCAGTTGCTCGTTCGTACTTCAGGGGGGTCACAAAATTGAACCCCTTCACTAGTATTCTATTTTCTTTCTCGGCTGCTACTGTACACTGAGCAGACGATTTCAATGTATTATCAATGATGCCTAGATCCTTTTCCAGAATGGTGACTCCTAATGTGGAACCTTGCATTATGTAGCGTGTGTTACGTTGGCCGGCCACGGGTTCCACGGCTGGCCTTCCTCACTTTCAGCGCTACCCTTCCCTCAACAGCCCTGCCTGCAGTCCATGACCTCGCAGCATGCTGGAGACGCCGCTGCTGCCGCCCCACTCACGGGTCTTCTTAGCGGCAGAGACGCTGTTGCCAATCTCTTCTTCTTCCTGGGTTTCCCCAGGCACGCGCACACGCGCCTTTCCACAATTTAAAGGTCTCCCAGCATGCTAAGGCTACTGGCCCTCCTGGATGACGTCACTCACCTGGCCTATTTAAGGCAAGCTCTGACAGTCAGAGCTTGCCTTTGCAATAGGTTCCTTCGTTCTCTGTTGCCTCCAGGTGTCTTCTCAAGTTTCTGTGCCTTTTTCTTCAGATTGTTTCTTGGACTTCGACCTCTGCTTCACCTGACCATGCCATTGACTCTCTCTGAACTTCAACCTCTGCTTCGCCTGACCACGCCATTGATTCTCTCCGAACTTTGACCTCTGCTTCGCCTGACCATGCCATTGACTCTCTTCGAACTTCAATACCTGCTTTGCCTAACTATCTTCGTGATCAGACCTCTGTCTTGATTGCCACCAGCCCAGACTCAAGCCTGTCTTTTGACGCCTCTTCAGCTTACTCCTTGAATGTGGTTTGTTCAGGCATTGGCCTGCTTTCACTTGAGTGCCCACTGTCTGCTTTCTGTCCATTAGCACTCGGGTTTCCAGGATGCTGCCTTGTTCTGAGTAAGACTGTACCATCCTCTACCCGCTGCCTCTTGGCTGCATCAGACTTTTCTTTGTCTTTACACCGAGGCTCACCTAAGTCCTGCCAGCCCCAGCACCCAAAGGCTCAACCCACGGGGAACGAGGGCTGGTATAGGTGAATCTCCAGCGGCCTCTGTCAGTCAGCCCACTCCGCCTGCCGACAGTGTGGAACCGTAGGTCCCTACCTACAGGTTGCGCCAACCCCACCTCAGCCCAAGGGTCCACCTCTGACGCAACAGTTTGCAAAGGCCATGGACTTGGTAGAGCCATGTGCCCTCCAGGCCATCCCAGGCCCGGCATACAAGGTACAGGAGCAGCTACAATTTCTTGAGGCTTTGGCCTCCTCCATAGAGTGTCTGCATGCCTGATTGGACTCATACCCGATGGATCTGGTGGCACTGAAGTCCATTCCCTGGCTTGTTGTGAAACTTCAAAGTCTCCAGGTAACCTTAGAACAGGTAGTGGCAGATGTGAATCATCTTTCTGCCCGGCAAGACTCCCTGTCTCAATTAAACACCCCTCCGCCATCCCCAGTGGCCTCCGTACTGGCACCTGACTCTGGCTGGGCGGTCATTCCTCTGCCAGCCCCGCCTCATTACTCTAGGCATCCCAAATGGTGTCGGGGATTTTAAAACCAATGCCACATGCATTTCACTCTCCAAATAGCGTCGCTCCTGATTGATTTGGTCAAGATGACCTTTATTTTGTCTCTTTTGGAAGGTAAGACACTGGCATGGGTCTCCCCCTTGTGGGAGCACTCTGACCCCATGCTTTCCAATCTTCCACAATTTGTGTCTGCTTTCAAGCAAGTATTTGAGGAACCGGGCAGGCTTCCATTGATGGGATCTGATCTTCTGCAGTTGTGCAAAGGAACCCGCTCTCTCACGGACTACGCAATAGAATTCCATACCTCGGCTAGGGAACTAAATTGGCAGGGGGCAGCCTGTATGCTATCTTCCTGGAGGGGTTGGCCCCCTGGATTAAAGATGAACTGGAGGTATGGGAATTTCCTACTTCTCTCGAAGGCCTTATTGATTTAACAGGGAAGATTGACAGGCGTCTTCAGGAGCGATCTTGGGAGAACCCGCTAAACCCTGAAGAATCACCCTAGAGAATCACTCCTTCCTAGCGATCATTCCCTGCCCTCTGGAAACTCATCAGAGGAACCCATGCAGCTGGGCCATGTCCATCTTCCAGATGAGGAGAGATCTCATTGCCATCAACTCGGACTCTGTCTCTACTGTGGAACCATAGCAGTGCCAGCCAGCTCCAGAAAATACTAAAGCTACAATTACAGAATGATTACAATTAACAGAACAAAAGAGAGTGCACAAAGAGACTAACACACACAAAAGGAATGCTGCTGAGAGAACAAGAGAAGGAGAAATAGAGGGCAAGAAAAAGAATATAGACAAAGACAAACACAAAATCTACTTACCTTAATAGAAGATTGACTGCAGCGCCTATACTTCATGCATAGGAGCTACTCTGTGGGACATAAATAGCTCATAAAGACTCACTTTCTAAGAAAAGAGTTGCATAGTTGAATACACTGTAGTTAGGAAAAATAGAAAATTACTTATCTGAACATTCCACTTGTATTATTGAACTGGTTCTTCATCTTTAATGGTAAGCTAAAAGAAATAGGAACGTGCACTGTGGGTAATTTTTTAAAGTAGAATAAAATTGCTGAAGTTATAATGCTAAAAGTAGAGTATATTCCTTTATCCTATCCTTGCCTCCCCTCCATTTCTTGGGAGACAGTCCAGATAGGTTGTATGTCATTATCCCCTTGGGAGACCTGGTTGGGAGAATGGCTTTGTGGGACAACACTAAAGTACCCACTGCAATAGAAGAGATGACTGCAAATAACATCATCATGCTTGGCCATGATGCCCCCCCCCCCCCCCCCCCCCCCCCCCCCCCCATGGAGGTACCTATCTACACTTTCTTCCCTCCTATTGGAATACAGGGCAAGTGTGGTGCTTCCCTCCCAATGTAGATGAATCATCAAAATGTACTTTTAAAGTTTAAGTCTTTTATTTCCTACCTTCTCTTGTATATCAAGGGAGATACCTCATACTCATCTTTCTCCCAATTGTCAGTAAATATTCGTGGGCCATTGAGGTGGTCCATCTCCTCTCTTTCTTTCCCTTAGCTCCTTCCTCCTTCTCACAGGATGGCTAGAAGTCATCCTTTCCTTGGACTATGGTGATCCAAGGTCCCCTCACAAGTAGGGCACCTCTTCCATTGGTTAAAAGAGAAAACTCAAAACTGCTTAATTGAGTTCAAATGGATTTAGCACTCAAACTCAAATAAGTTAAAGTGGCATGAGAGGTTGGAAAGAAATTCTCATCCAAACAAAAGTCTCCATGGAGCTTTAAGTTAAGTCTTAGAAAATGAAAGCACAGCTTAGGACATGCTATTTTCTTGAAAGCAAAAAGGATCCACAAGGGTAAAATGGTGATCTTTCTAGAAAACACTGAGAATACTACCATTAGCAGCTACCACATGGGGGAGCTACAAACTCAACAAACTACCTATCTGTCTCCCCTAAAACCTAAATGCTATAATCCTTATCCAGTATTAGTAGGGGACTAACAGATCCCTATAGAGAGAATAAGCTCCTTTAAGATATACTCAGAAAATGTTGGTCTTAATTTTACCTACATCATTCTCCCTTTTAAGAAATGATATGGTGGCAAAGGAGCACATTACTTCTTAAACATAACTGTCAAGTATATCTGTGCAAGCTTTAGTCAAGCAATTAACACTATGCATCACAAAAATACTTCACGTCTTATAAAATATGAGATAAAATATCAATACTAAATGTGAGGTAATTGAGTGTAAACATAGATAGACATAAGGGTTTACACATACTAATGTACTCAAATTCCTAAGTATTAACTAAAAATATAACCAGAGAATAGGAAAAAATAGCGACTAAAGTAAAAAGTACTTTTTAATCCTGTGCTAAAAAGTCAAATCCATTGATGCAGGTAAACAGAAGTAATCCAGACATCCAAGAGCATTTATTTGTAATGTCCATTAAGGAAGTGTTTTATAGGCAATATAGTATAGCTGAGTCCCCCCTAAGATGGTGTTTTACATGCAATATTATACAGCTTAGTCCCCCTTTCATTACAAATACATCCTCTTGGTTTTCTGTTTACCTCTCTCAATGGATTTGATTGTGTAGTACTTGATTAACAAGTACATTTTACATAAGTTACTGCACTTTCCTATTTTCTACATAAGTATATGTGGGGCAGCCTATTTGTCCACTTTTTACCTGGATTAAATATAACCATACACTATTATATACAAAATCACCTACTAAGTGAAAAAAAAATACAGCCAAAAGTTCAGACCATATAATCAGGCCGATACAGTACAGTGCGTTCTGACGGAGCACACTGTTAGCCTGCTATTGGACGCGCGGTTTCCCTTACCCCTTATTCAGTAAGGGGAGGAAAACGCGCGTCCAACCCACGGCACCTAATAGCACCCTCAACATGCAAATGTATGTTGATGGCCCTATTAGGTATGCGCATGGGATACAGAAAGTAAAATGTGCAGCCAAGCCGCACATTTTACTTTCAGAAATTAAAGCCGACCCAAAGGTCAGCGCTAATTTCTTCTGGCGCCGGGAAAGTGCACAGAGAAGCAGTAAAAACTGCTTTTCTGTGCACCCTCCGACTTAATATCATAGCGATATTAAGTTGGAGGTCCCGAAGAGTAAAAAAAAAAAAAATTGAATTCAGCCCCCGGCTGTTGGGCCGAAAACCAGATGCTCAATTTTGCCGGCGTCCAGTTTCCGAGCCCGTGGCTGTCAGCGGGCTCGAGAACTGACGCCGGCAAAATTGAGCATCGGCTGTCAAACCCGCTGGCAGCCGCTGCTCCTGTCAAAAAGGAGGCGCTAAGGGACGCGCTAGTGTCCCTAGCACCTCCTTTTCCTCGTTTCTACCGTGCCACCTAATTTGAATACTGCATCGCGCGCCCCGGCGAGGGACCGGTGCGTGCGCCGGGAGAGTCCGCGGACTCTATTTTCAAACTCGTCACATATTGGGGGGTCCCCGAAAGCAATAAGAGAACTCCACAAAATTTTCATGGGGTTCTCTTATCGTTTTGGGGGGGTGGGCGAGAAGAAAGAGCACACAAAAATAACCCCCAAACCCACCTCAACTCTGTAAATCTCATTATTTAGAATCGCCCACCCTCCCGATCCCCCCAAAACTTTTCTAAAGTACCTGGTGGTCCAGCGGGGGTCCCGGAAGTGATCTCCCGCTCTCGGGTCGTCAGCTGCCAGTAAATCCCAGAGTTCTGAAGGAACTAAAAAATGAAATTTCAGACCTATTAGTAAAAATTTGTAACCTATCATTAAAATCATACATTGTACCTAAAGACTGGAGGATAGCTAATGTAACCCAAATATTTTAAAAAGGGCTCCAGGGGCGATCCGGGAAACTACAGACCGGTTAGCCTGACTTCAGTGCCAGGAAAAATAGTAGAAACAAGTGTTCTAAACATCAAAATCACAGAACATATAGAAAGATATGGTTTAATGGAACAAAGTCAGCATGGCTTTACCAAGGCAAGTCTTGCCTCACAAATCTGCTTCACTTTTTTGAAGGAGTTAATAAACATGAGGATAAAGGTGAACCGGTAGATGTAGTGTACTTGGATTTTCAGAAGGCATTTGACAAAGTTCTTCATGAGAGGCTTCTAGGAAAAATAAAAAGTCATGGGATAGGTGGCGATGTCCTTTCATGGATTACAAACTGGCTAAAAGACAGGAAACAGAGAGTAGGATTAAATGGACACTTTTCTCAGTGGAAGGGAGTGGACAGTGGAGTGCCTCAGGGATCTATATTGGGACTCTTACTTTTCAATATATTTATAAATGATCTGGAAAGAAATACGACAAGTGAGGTAATGAAAATGCAGATGATACAAAACTGTTCAGAGTAGTTAAATCACAAGCAGATTGTGATAAATTGCAGGAAGACCTTGTGAGACTAGAAAATTGGGCCTCAAAATGGCACATGAAATTTAATGTGGATAAGTGCAAGGTGATGCATATAGGGAAAAATAACCCATGCTATAGTTACACAATGTTAGGTTCCATATTAGGTGTTACTACTCAAGAAAGAGATCTAGGCGTCATAGTGGATAACACATTGAAATCGTCGGTTCAGTGTGCTGCGGCAGTCAAAAAAGCAAACAGAATGTTGGGAATTATTAGAAAGGGAGTGGTGAATAAAATGGAAAATGTCATAATGCCTCTGTATCGCTCCATGCTGAGACCGCACCTTAAATACTGTGTACAATTCTGGTCGCCACATCTCAAAAAAGATATAATTGTGATGGAGAAGGTACAGAGATGGGCTACCAAAATGACAAGGGGAATGGAACAGCTCCCCTATGAGGAGAGACTAAAGAGGTTAGGACTTTTCAGCTTGGAGAAGAGTCAGCTGAGGGGGGATATGATAGAGGTGTTTAAAATCATGAGAGGTCTAGAACGGGTAGATGTGAATCGGTTATTTACTCTTTCGGATAATAGAAAGACTAGGGGGCACTCCATGAAGTTAGCATATGGCACATTTAAAACAAATTGGAGAAAGTTCTTTTTCACTCAACGCACAATTAAACTCTGGAATTTGTTGCCAGAAGATGTGTTAGTGCAGTTAGTATAGCTGTGTTTAAAAAAGGATTGGATAAGTTCTTGGAGAAGTCCATTACCTGCTATTAATTAAGTTGACTTAGATAATAACCACTGCTATTACTAGCAATGGTAACATGGAATAGACTTAGTTTTTGGGTACTTGCCAGGTTCTTATGGCCTGGATTGGCCACTGTTGGAAACAGGATGCTGGGCTAGATGGACCCTTGGTCTGACCCAGTATGGCATGTTCTTATGTTCTTACAATACGGCAGAATTAAAATATTGTGTTTTCTATACAGCACATTTTACGATGATGCCGTATATGAAGGTCATCACACATAAATAAATAAATACATCTTTGTAAGAGACATTCCTTGAAGTTTTTGGAAACGATCAGGGGAGATAGTTATTCTTTTTTGAGATTTCACTATTTATACCAATGTAAGAGCTGGCACTTTTAACTCAGTGTGGAGTATGGCGGTTGGTTTTCCATACAGTAGGAGGTACAAACTGAAAAGTTGAGATCGCTGAAGATTTTCTGCAGTTTCAATTGATGAAAGATACAAGAGGAATCTTAGAGACCAACTTGAAAGAAAGGTATGGGGTGGGGGGAGAAGGGAAAGGGTTGAGGTGGGCATGGGGGGGGGGGGGTGTAAATCTAGAGCTCGCAAATTTGAAATTTTAGATTTATAAGGGAAAGTCAGAGCAGGAAGTGGGGGAGAGGCAGGGGGTCTCCTGGTGCCAAAAACCAGTTTTTACATTAAAAGTCCCATTTGGGGGGGGGGGGGGAGGGGCTGACTAGCTTGGCCCCTTATGACTTTGGCAACTCAGTTGGTGGGAGGGAGGTGAGGAACAGGCAGTGATTTTTTTTTAAGGGAACATAACTTAACCGGATATATTCTTTTTGGATATATTCTTTTTTGAATATATCCTGTTAAGTCCAAAGTTATTCATCCCCATGAGGCTGGATAAGTTTAGACTTGCTTCCAGCAGGACTAAATTTTGACGACTAACTCAGCTGGATATACTCAATATTTGGCTAAGTTAGCTGGATAATAGGACCCCCTCCCCGGAATGCCCCCAAAATGCCCCTTTTATATCCAGTTAAATTACAGCTGGATAACAACATATTTGACTGTAATTTAGCCGGGTAATAGGATCAATATGCCGTTTAACCAATTTAGATGGCCTTTGAATATGTACTATATACAAAAAAGAAGGTAAAACAGGTATTGCATAAGCAAGTAACAGATAAATCATAAAAGTATTTATTACAAATGTTAAAAAATATCTACATTTTTAACATTTGTAATAAATACTTTAATGATTTATATGGATATTTTGAATATGTACCCAATAAGAGATAACCCTGAAATCTGTAGTATGCTTGACTAACTCTGGAACTCCTATTTACATTCATTTAGACAAAGCAAAGGTGCATTGCAAATATCTTCTCAATTGAATGACAAACATGTTACAAATCTGCCCTGTGCTAGCTGCACAGGCAGCTTCTCCACCTTTTTTCCTCCTCTTTTCCTCGCAGCCCGGAGTCACCGTCACACTTCAAGGGTGGCAGGAGCCGCAGTACTGCAGCCTCTGCAACCTGGAGGCTGCCCCTGCTCTCTGTTCGTGGCTGGAGCCGCACTGTACCACCCGGTATGGCCCAAAGGTCGCTGGCACCGTTACCACATGGCTGGAGCCGCGCTATTGCACCGCATACAGCCTTGAGACCGCCGACACCGCCGCTGTTCTACCCAACGGCAGGGAGCCATTTGGGTACACCCCTATGTGGCAGGAGGCCGCCAACAATACCCCTATGTGGCCCGGAGGCCACCGATGCCTATCTTGTCTCCCGCGGGGATGGGGCCTACCATCCCCAGTCTCACCTGGCAACTGGAGCCACTGGAAGTTCCTCCTCAGAAGCTGTGCTTACCTTGGGGCCTGCCTGAGGCCTAATTCCAGCTTCTGCTATAGCTCGGCATCCTCCTGTGCAGCAGGGCCACTGGCCAGGGTCCTGCACTGCTTCCTGCTTCCTCCTAGGGGGCTAGGCCGGCTCTCTCTTCAACATTTAAAGCTACAGGAAAGGAGTGGTCCACTTTTGATGTCATCACTGGATCCACCTCTTCTGCAGTATAAAAAGTTTCAGTCTTCATTCTTTCCTTGCCTTTGCAAGGAGTAAGTCCTCCTTAGGACTCCATGTCTTCCAGCTTCTCTAAGGCACTCTGTTCCATGTGGGATCCCGAGTCTTCATCTAGATGTTCTTTGTTCCTTGGTCTCTCATCTTAGTCCTTGCTCCAGATGTCTCCTGATGTTCTGTTCCAGTCCAGATGTCTTCTGTATCCTGATGTTCCATTCCAGTCCAGAGGTTCCTGAGGTTCCGTCTTCCAATCCCTCGTGGTCCACGACCGGCTGGGCTGGGCTGGGCTGGGCTGGTAGGGCACGTAGTGGCCCAGTGGTCCGCAACCACCCCGGCTGGGATGTGAAGGGTGCTGGTGGGATTCTTCCATCTCACGGACCGAAGATCCTCATCATCCTCATCATCCATCTGTGGATCTCCTTCTTTGTGGCAGTCCAAGCACCTGAGGACTCCGGTTCTTATTCTTCCTGCACTGGGGTCGTCTCAGTGTTCCTACAACGGGTTTTGTCTCGGTGCTCCTGGCTCTGAATTTCGCCTCCGAGCTTCATCCTGGCTCCGAGTTCTGTCTCTGAGCTTCTTCCTTCTTCTCATATCCTGCCTGTCTTCGGAGTACTTGTACCTGCTTCATTCTCAATCCATCTGAGTTTCATCTAGGATCTTCATCCTTAATCCATCTGAGTTTTGTCTTGGATCTTCACCCTCACATCTTGAACTCTAATGTAATTGAGTCGATGTCAGCTTTGCTGCTTCACCTCCAACGTGGTCCGCGATCATCCCTGCTGGGTTGTGCAGGGCGCGTGGCATTGCAGCACTTCCTCCAAGTTTTCCTTCAAGCCTGAGTCTTCATCTACCTCCAAGCCTGAGTCTTCTTCGTCCTTCAACTTGAGTCTTCGTATACCTCAACCTTTGAGTCTTGTCCTGTGTCTGATGTCTCCGTCCGCCCTTTGTCCTCTGTCTGGCCTGCCACCCTTGCTGTCAGTCTGAAAGGGCTTGGAACGGTCGGAAGACTGTTCAAGAGACCATCAATTTTGTTGATGGTCTCACCTGGGTGTGCAGGTTCGGTAGAGGTCCTCCATTCCCAGTTCCCGGACTTGACTGTCTTGCTGCAGGAGCACATATCTTTTGTCCCTAACTGAGGAATACCCCCTGGTGCTCCTTTGCATTTGCAGTGCAACAATACAGGTGCAATGGTTGCACTTGTCAATTAGCATCATGCATCCTGTCAAGCAGGTGCATTGGCAAATCATTTTCTCTACCTGTTATTATTCAAAGGTGACTGGTAGAATGATGTGAGGTGGCTCTTATTGCCATAGCAGTTTAATGCTCCAACACTTACCCCTGATAGACATGTTTTTTCACCTGCTAACAAGGGTTCTGGTTCTATGAATCTGTCTCAAGGCCTGAGAATAATAAGAACTAGATTAAGAAAGATCTCCTTGGCCGGCTACACCATCCCCCACTACCGCCATGAAAGAACATCTTTGTCGGGTTCTCCAACTCCCTTGGCAGGGTTTCAAGGAGTCCCAACTTTGCTGCACACAATTTTGGAGGAGGCTGGGAGTTCTGTGCCTCTTACCACATATGTGGCAGTGGCACTGTTGAGACGAAGCCCCCCTCCCCGATTTATGAAATATCGGAGCAACTGTCTCCCTGCCTTTGGCCCTGGCATCAGCCCGTTCTGACAGCTTTGGTGAAGTGTTGCAGAGTAGAGGTGAGTCGATGAACATCCAGGTTGGTAAACTTAGACATTGTAAACCACAGGTAATTGGAAGCTTGGAAGCTTTGTGGAAAGCTCTTGTGACTCTGGAATCTTCTATTTCCTCACAAACTACAGTTATTATGGACAATAATAATTGGCTTTTGCTTGATTCTAATTTGATCTCATCCCAGGATGCTAAGCTTTTGGCTTTGGATACCCGAGTAGTTTCTCTTGAAAAAACTCAACATCAGTTGGTTCAATTGGATATAGTCTACTCAAAGAAGATTGAGAACATTGAAAATGCCTTATGTTCCTTAAATTTGAGAATTCTCAATTTTTCAGTTAGTAAAAAGATTTTACCTGCAGAACTATTTCTAAATTATATTTCTCTGATTCTCAAAATTCCTAATGCAGCAATGCCTGAAATAACTAAGGCCTACTATTGTTGTGTCCATCGGTTCCCAACGCCCTCTCTCTGCCTTCCTTACCTCTTTGGTGCCTCCCTCTTTGTCTGCGGGCAGATTGGCTGCTGCGGCGTCCTTCTGCCGAGGCCCTCCAGCGTCTCCGGACCGGCTAGACGCTGCAAACCCACCATGTTTCCTGGAGGCCTAGGGGCGTGCACGCGGTGCAGCCCCGACTGAAGAACCGGCGATGGTGCAAACCTTGGGGGCATCCCCCGAAGATGACATCACCCGCGACTGATATATAAGGTCTTAGAATTTGCTAACACATCAAGTTAGCAAGGAATAACTACAGACTCGCTTCAACTTTCCAAGATACTCTGCCTCCTTGGACTTACCAAAGGGTTACTCTACCTAAGCTACTCTGCCTCCTCGGACTTACTAGGGGTTCCCGCTCCTCGGGGGCCTCGCTCTCTCCTTTGTTTTTCAGGTGACTGGAACCGATACCCGCTTCTTGAGGGCCCTCATTCCCAGACTTACTCGGTACTCTCTTCTGCCTGGAAGTCATCACTGCCAACTACATCAGTGAGTTACCTTTGCTCTCTCAGAGCTTTCCCTGGAACCAGGTACTCGCTCCTCGAGGGCCTATACATTCCAGCTCCTGGGCTTCTATGAGACATTGTGTGAGTGTTACCATCTGGTTCAGTACATGAACTCTGCATTCCCTGCCTACTCACTATATTTCAGTTTCTCTACAGCTCAGCCTCCAGGAATCGCTGTTCCAGTATTTGAGGGACTACAGCCCAGCCGGGCATTCCAGCTCACTACTGCCACCTCTGGTGGTTCAGTATACTGTCTAATAAAAGAACTAGTGTGTGTCTGTCTCCATACTCTAAGCCTGACCGGTGGTCCTTCTTGGGATCTTCCCTCGGGGGCATGGTCATCTGTCCCTGGTCCAAGGATCCACCCATAACTCTCCTAAATAACAGAACAGATTGCTACTTCCAAGCAGACTGTTAACTCCAAACTGAACAACTATTTGCCTCAAGCTGAAGCTGAAGAAGTTCTTGGAGATAATTTGCCATTAGATGCTTCTATAGATTTGACAAATTTTCTTGAAAGTTCTCAATCAATGGAGATTTTAGGGATGTGCATTTGTTTTGAACGAATGTGCAATCCGCAACATATAGGTCCCTATTCGTTGCATTTGTGGGGTTCCGAAACGTATGGCGAACCCCCACGAATGCAACTTATCATTAACAAATAAAACCCCTACCTTCCTGACCCCTCCAAGACATTTCAAAAGTCCCTGGTGGTCCAGCGGGGGTCCTGGAGCGATCTCTTGCACTCAGGCCGTCAGCTGCCGGTATTCAAAATGGCACCGATAGCCTTTGCCCTTACTATGTCCCAGGGGCTACTGGTGCCATTGGTCAGCCCCTGTCACATGGTAGGAGCACAAGATGGCACCGGCCGTCCATTGCTCCTACCATGTGTCAGGGGCCGACCAATGGCACCGGTAGCCCCTGGGACATAGTAAGGGCAAAGTCTATCGGCGCCATTTTGAATACCAGCAGCCGACGGCCCGAGTGCAGGAGAATGCTCCAGGACCCCCGCTGGACCACCAGGGACTTTTGGCAAGTCTTGGGGGGGTCAGGAGGGTGGGGGGTTGTAGTTAATTAAGTTTAAAGGGTTGGGATGGGGTTTTTCTTAACTTTAATGGGAAACGAATACCATACATAACTAATGGACGAATCGGGGTCCCCCAAAAACGGATGTAACAGATTTGGGTCCCAACGAATACGAATACCGACTCGAACGTATCCGTCCCTGCTGTACATCCCTAGGAGATTTCACATCGTGTAACTTTGCTAGTGACATTTGCTTTTTACTCTGACCGTAATAATGTTTTACGTTTTTTCTTTTGTAATCGATCTTCGTTATTCTCTGGTCAAAAAGTTACTCAAATTTGTCAAAATAAATGTCTTTCTTTACGTTATGAGGTACTTGCCAAAGGGGGTCAATTTGTTTTCCGCTATCCTTGTAAATGCTATATTAGATATTTTAATGTTAACTATATTTTCTTTAAGCCATCCCAACTCCGGGTGTTTCTAGATTCACCACCTCAATAGCCACTTATATAGTTCAGCTTATTAAATGTAATTGGTGTATTTTCTCTCAGCATGCTTTTTTCTTTATTTCATGGTTTTATATTCGCTTATTTTGCTCATCTCCTCCCTTTTCTAATTATAATATGTAGGGTATTTATTTTCCTGTTTAAGGAATATGTTTTATATACCTTGTCTCTTATTTTTGTATACCTCACATCCCTGTACAAGGCATTCTTGTATCTTTATTTTTGAAATTGCATAAAAATAAAATTAAAAAAATAAACAGAACTAGATTAAAATCAATTTTGATTAGGCTTTGAACTTAGCCTATATTTAAGAGGATTAAATATGTAAATCTTTCTCACACTATAAATTTACATCCCTCAACATATGTATATGTTTCCTTTATTAATCTGCTCGTCATATGTACAATGATGGTGTGAACCTTACCATTACCATTTAGTTTTACATCTAATTTAAAATAGAAATTGGATTTCTCAATAGCAACATAATTGGAAATAAATTGTCAATCACAAGTTTTGAGACTCTGGTCATATCTCACTTCAAGCTGCCAACTTTGAAGTGTGAGTATCCAGGATCTTATTCGACTATTGGAAATGAATGTGTTTTTTTTTTCTGCCACTTCCCAAACCAAGGGTTGGTGACATTTAGATAACTCCTAAAATCTGGAGTTCTATCTTTGGGAGAAGAACATTTCTCCTAGGACATGCAGAATGGTAGTCATCACATATGGGTGACATCATCAGATGGATCCCGGCATGGAAAACCTTTGAAAACATTTCTAGAACTTTGACTAGGTACACTGAGCATGCCCAGCATGCCACTATCTACACATCCACACGGGGTCCCTCTTCAGTTTTTCCGCGGAACATTCTTCTCATGGATGTGAAGCTTGGGCAGATTTTTGCAGAAAACTGCTTCAATCAAGTAAAATGTTTTTTTTCAATTCATAGCACCGGGTCCCTCGATCTCCTGGCCCTAGTTAGTGAGCATCACAGTAAGTATATATGATCCTAGTAGATGATTTCAGATGGTGCTGTCTCCAGGAGGCCGCTGGTCGTCGACAACCCTCTGGTTGTTTTTTCCAATGGTGTCAGGTTTTCGCCAATGCCCCCAGTGCCCCTGGACTATGTCCATTACAGACCTCATGAGGTCTGTATTTTGTGCCTGGGAGCTTTGAATAGATGTCGGGAGTGTGCATTCTGTGCCCAGATGACCTCCAAAGAGAAGCTGTTTGGTCACAGGAAGTCTGAGCCATTGACTTCGGCATCTGGGGTTCCGATGCCTTAGATTAAGGAGAGACTGGGGGCAACCGGTCCTGTGTTAGCTTCTCTATTGTCCAGTTTCTTTATTTTAGGGAACTGGGGACCAGTCTCTTTCTATTTACTTTTTACTAAAGCCTACACTTGATTATTATGTGTTCCCCCTTAACTCTCTTGTTCCTAACATGCTACTATCTCACATGATCTTTCTTAACTCTTTTTACTCCCTTTCTTAAGCTATCAATCCTTCTATATTTTCCCTAAACTATTACTCTCAACTGTAATTTAGCTAAGCCCTCTTCTGTTCTTTCCTAGTACTTTTGTTACCTTCCTAGTACTTTTGTTACCTTTTTATAACCATGGTACCTTGAGCAAAGGCTATTCCAGTGGCCGATTCCTTAGATGAGGGAGGGTCTTTGGAGCAATGGTTCTGCCTCCGCAATAGGCTCCATGGCTGATGTTGCCTGAGACCCCATTGGGTTACTTGGTGCCCTTGGGGGCTTTGGTTCAGTCTGTGCCCCCAGTACCTGCTGTGCCGCTGGTGCCTTCTGTGCCCCCAATGGCATTCGAACTCCTAGTGCCTTCGTGGTTATGACCTGGGGGTGTTACTCATGCTCCTCCATCAGGGTCCCTTGAGGCCTGAGTGAGAAGGATGCTCTGTTTGACCCTTGGGAGGATCAGGTGTCCATGTCCTCTTCAAAGGATTCCAAGGACCTGCCCTCTGAGCTGTCACCTCCAAAGGAGTGGCATAGATCTCTTCCTGAGGATTTGGCATTCGCTGGGTTTGTGCGGGCCATGGCGGAGTCATTCCTATTCCAGCTCCTTACGGAGGAGGACTCCAGACACAAAATGCTAGAGGTCCTCCAATTTGTGGATGCACTTAAGGAAGTGGTAGCTGTGCCGATACATGATATTTTCAAGGAACTGTACGTCCAGCTTTGGGAGCACCCTGTTTTGGTACCCCCGGTGAACCGGAAGACTAATGCTGTGTACCTGGTGCAGCCTATCATGGGATTTGAGCAGCATCAGCTTCTGCACCAGTCCATGGTGGGAGAATCTGCCCTCAAGAAATCAAAGAGGTCTCAGAACCACTCTTCGTCTCCTTCAGGCGGCGAACACAGGGCCCTGGATGACTCTATGCTGGTGGCACGTATTGCTTGTTACTAATTGTATAAGAGCCAGTACTCCAGCAATCTCTGGAAGCAGGTTCAGGATCTGGTAGAATGTGTCCCATAGCAGCTGCAGAAGGACTTTCTAAAGGTGGCACAGCAGGGCTTGAAGTGTGACAAGCATGAGGTCGGTCCACCTATGATGTATTTTAGATAGCGGCAAGGGTGGCTGTGGTGGGCATAGGTGCTCGGTGCATGGCCTGGCTTTATGTGTCTGACCTACATCCAAAGGTGCAGGAGCATCTAGTGGACTTGCCTTGTACCGGAGAGAATCTCTTTGGAGATAAATTTAAAGAGGAAGTGCCACAGCTGAAGGATCATAATGAGACCCTTCAATATCTTTCAGCCAGCACATCAGATCCACAGTCCACTAGCAAGAAGTCCTCGAGGCTATGACACAGACATCTTTTTACTGCCCGAGTAAATACTACCCCCTGTTGGCCAGAACAAGGCCTCAATAGTGAGACCTAGAACGTGCCTTTGGCACCTGTGTACTCCTCAGACTCAGCCAGCCAGCACCCCAGCAGAGCCCTGCCATGGGGTTTTGACTGGCTGAGAAGGAGTGTAAGCCCATACCCTTGATGATGGCTCCCCCAGTTGGGAGCCAGCTGCAGTTCTTTGTGGACCATTGGCCTTCTATCACCTTGGATCAGTGGGCTCTGTCCATCATTTGTTAGGGGTACCAGTTAAATTTCCAGTGTGTTCCTTCAGATTCTCCTCCATGCCCCTCGAAGGGTTTTCAGTGAATCAGCAAATACTGTTGATGGAGCTCTTTGCCCTTCTAATGACCAGGGTAATCGAGCCCGTTCCACCAAAGTAGCTGGGCAGCAGCTTCAAGTTGTTACAGTTTTGGCTGCAGTGCAACTGCCTCACCACCAGGGGTCCCTCTAGTGCTGGCTCTCCTGACAGGCCCAGGCCATCTCCCCTGTCCACTCAATGTTCTGGGTTGGCCCTTATAACCCTGCCTGACAGTTCCCTCGGTGCTTCGGCATCGAGGTCACCTGGGCTCCCTGCTCTAGCCTTGCGCGGCCTTCGGGCCTTTCCTTGCCCTGCGCGGCCTTCGGGCCTTTCCTTGCCCTGCGCGGCCTTCAGGCCTTCTTCCTCGCTTTTCTTACCTGGCCTACGGGCCTTCTGACCTGCCTGCTCTGCTTACGGTGTGTGGCCTACGAGCCTTCTGTGTATGTGTGGCCTACAGGCCTTCTGACCTGCCTGCTCTGCTTACGGTGTGTGGCTTACGGGCCTTCTGTCTGTGTATGTGGCCTACGGGCCTTCTGACCTGCCTGCTCTGCTTACGGTGTGTGGCCTACGGGCCTTCTGTGTGTGTGGGTGTGGCCTACGGGCCTTCTGACCTGCCTTGCCCTGACTACGGTGTGTGGCCTACGGGCCTTCCGTGTGTATGTGTGGCCTACGGGCCTTCTGACCTGCCTGCTCTGCTTTCGGTGTGTGGCCTACGGGCCTTCTGTGTGTGTGTGTGTGGCCTACGGGCCTTCTGACCTGCCTTGCCCTGCTTATGGTGTATGGCCTACGGGCCTTCTGTGTGTGTGTGGCCTACGGGCCTTCTCTGCCTTGCCTTGCTTACTGTGTGTGGCCTACGGGCCTTCTGTGTGTGTGTGGCCTACGGGCCTTCTGACCTGCCTTGCCCTGACCCAGCCTGAACCCAGACACTGCTACTTGCCGCCTGCCCTGACCCAGCCTAGACCCAGACACTGCTACTTGCCGCCTGCCCTGACCCAGCCTAGACCCAGACACTGCTACTTGCCGCCTGCCCTGACCCAGCCTGAACCCAGACACTGCTACTTGCCGCCTGCCCTGACCCAGCCTGAACCCAGACACTGCTACTTGCCGCCTGCCCTGACCCAGCCTGAACCGAGACACTGCTACTTGCTGCCTGCCCTGACCCAGCCTGGAACCAGACACTGTTTCTAGCCATTCCTGTCTCTCTCCACCTGGAGCCACCCTGCTGGGTGGTGTTCACGACTCCTGACCGGAGCCCAAGCTTAACAGTATGCCGAAGCCACCAAATTTCCAGGTGAAGAGATAGGTCTTGGTACTACCGGTGAGCCAATTTTTTCTTTTTCCTTCTACTCACATTATGCCTCAGCCTCCAAGTTTTTATGTCTGTGCTTGTTGCCAGACTTTGAATTATCCCAGTTACAAGAACTGTCTTGCCTGTCAACTCTCAGACCAAGAACACTGGGTATGCAGTGGTTGTCATAAGAGGAACGTCTCAGTCTATCAGGAATGTTTAAATTGTTTAAATCCTAAACCAGGGTGGTGGAAATGCTCCTGTCTTCCGTGTCTGTTACCACCAGGCAAACCCTGCCCCCGTTGTTCTGCTTTAGGATCCGCTGTTCCATTAGAAAAAACAATCAGCTCTCCTAACCGGTATTCTGCTTCTGGCTCCACTAAAACAGACATTTTAGCTGGCAGTTTGTGGATAGAAAAACCCAGGACTTACCTGGCCAAGAAGGCTTCTGTGACACCAGTGCTAGAGCCTCAGGAACAGGTTTCTCTCAAACGGAGAGAGTTGATTAACTCTAGCAGGGCTCTGCTTCCCACAGCTGCTGTTGAGACACTAACGAGCACATTCCCTAGACGTCCTAGAACTGCCTGTGCCTTCTCTAAACTGCTCCTCCAGAAACAAAATAAGGAGCCTCAGAGTTTGGCTCGAGGTATCAAGCCCACAGCAGTGCAACCTGTGTCTTCTATGTGCACTGCTTCTAACCTTGCTGCTCTGCCATCTGAGCCTGTTTCATCACCCCAAGAGGGGGCCAAGCCTGCTGTGTCGCCCCCAAGAGGGGGCCGAGCCTGCTGCATCACCCCAAGAGGGGTCCGAGCCTGCTGCATCACCCCAAGAGGTGGCCAAGCCTGCTGCATCACCCCAAGAGGGATCCAAGCCTGCTGCATCACCCCAAGAGGGGGCCACGCCTGCTACATCACCCCAAGAGGGGGCCGAGCCTGCTGCATTGCCCCAAGAGGGGGCCAAGCCTGCTGCATCACCCCAAGAGGGATCCAAGCCTGCTGCATCGCCCCAAGAGGGGGCCAAGCCTGCTGCATCACCCCAAGAGGGATCCAAGCCTGCTGCATCGCCCCAAGAGTGGGCCGAGCCTGCTACATCACCCCTCTTGAGCCTGCTACATCGCCCCAAGAGGGGGCCGAGCCTGCTACATCACCCCAAGAGGGGGCCAAGCCTGCTGCATCACCCCAAGAGGGTGCCAAACCTGCTGCATCGCCCCGAGGAGGATCCAAGCCTGCTGCATCGCCCCAAGAGGGGGCCAAGCCTGCTGCATCGCCCCAAGAGGGGGCCAAGCCTGCTGCATCGCCCCAAGAGGGATCCAAGCCTGCTGCATCACCCCAAGAGGGAGCCGAGCCTGCTGCATCGCCCCAAGAGGGGGCCGAGCCTGCTGCATCGCCCCGAGGAGGATCCAAGCCTGCTGCATCGCCCCAAGAAGGGGCCGAGCCTGCTGCATCACCCCGAGGGGGCCGAGCCTGCTGCATCGCCCCAAGAGGGGGCCGAGCCTGCTGCATCACCCCAAGAGGGGGCCGAGCCTGCTGCATCGCCCCGAGAGGGGTCCGAGCCTGCTTCATCGCCCCGAGAAGGGTCCGAGCCTGCTTCATCGCCCCGAGAGGGGTCCGAACCTGCTACAATGCCCCGAGAAGGGTCCGAGCCTGCTTCATCGCCCTGAGAGGGGTCCGAGCCTGCTTCATCGCCCCGAGAGGGGTCTGAACCTGCTACAACGCCCGGAGAGGTGTTCGAGCCTGCTTCATCACCCCGAGAGGGGTCCGAACCTGCTACAACGCCCGGAGAGGTGTTCGAGCCTGCTTCATCGCCCCGAGAGGGGTCCGAACCTGCTACAACGCCCGGAGAGGTGTTCGAGCCTGCTTCATCGCCCCGAGAGGGGTCCGAACCTGCTACAACGCCCGGAGAGGTGTTCGAGCCTGCTTCATCGCCCCGAGAGGGGTCCAAGCCTGCTTCATCGCCCCGAGAAGGGTCCGAGCCTGCTTCATCACCCCGAGAAGGGTCCGAGCCTGCTTCATCGCCCCGAGAGGGGTCCGAACCTGCTACAATGCCCGGAGAGGTGTTCCAGCCTGCTGTTTCATCCCGAGAGGGGCCCGAGCCTGCTGCACTACCCCGAGACGAGCCTGCTAAACCGGTCCTGCTGCCACCCCCGGAGGGGCTCAAACCGGTACCACTAACAGACTTTCTGACTCAGCCATCTGAGCCTGTTGAATTGCTCCAGCTGTTGCTGCCCTCGGAGGGGTCTGATTTCATTTTTGAGTACCCCCTGCTAAGATGGGAACCAGGAGGAGGGGGAGGCCTTGCGGAGGGGGTACTGTTACAGTTTTGGCTGCAGTGCAACCGCCTCACCACCAGGGGTCCCTCTAGTGCTGGCTCTCCTGACAGGCCCAGGCCATCTCCCCTGTCCACTCTATGTTCTGGGTTGGCCCTTATAACCCTGCCTGACAGTTCCCTCGGTGCTTCGGCATCGAGCTCACCTGGGCTCCCTGCTCTAGCCTTGCGCGGCCTTCGGGCCTTTCCTTGCCCTGCGCGGCCTTCGGGCCTTTCCTTGCCCTGCGCGGCCTTCGGGCCTTCTTCCTCGCTTTTCTTACCTGGCTTACGGGCCTTCTGACCTGCCTGCTCTGCTTACGGTGTGTGGCCTACGGGCCTTCTGTGTATGTGTGGCCTACGGGCCTTCTGACCTGCCTGCTCTGCTTACGGTGTGTGGCCTACGGGCCTTCTGTCTGTGTATGTGTGGCCTACGGGCCTTCTGACCTGCCTGCTCTGCTTACGGTGTGTGGCCTACGGGCCTTCTGTGTGTGTGTGTGTGGCCTACGGGCCTTCTGACCTGCCTTGCCCTGACTACGGTGTGTGGCCTACGGGCCTTCCATGTGTATGTGTGGCCTACGGGCCTTCTGACCTGCCTGCTCTGCTTTCGGTGTGTGGCCTACGGGCCTTCTGTGTGTGTGTGTGTGTGGCCTACGGGCCTTCTGTGTGTGTGTGGCCTACGGGCCTTCTCTGCCTTGCCTTGCTTACTGTGTGTGGCCTACGGGCCTTCTGTGTGTGTGTGGCCTACGGGCCTTCTGACTTGCCTTGCCCTGACCCAGCCTGAACCCAGACACTGCTACTTGCCGCCTGCCCTGACCCAGCCTAGACCCAGACACTGCTACTTGCCGCCTGCCCTGACCCAGCCTGAACCCAGACACTGCTACTTGCCGCCTGCCCTGACCCAGCCTGAACCCAGACACTGCTACTTGCCGCCTGCCCTGACCCAGCCTGAACCCAGACACTGCTACTTGCTGCCTGCCCTGACCCAGCCTGGAACCAGACACTGTTTCTAGCCATTCCTGTCTCTCTCCACCTGGAGCCACCCTGCTAGGTGGTGTTCACGACTCCTGACCGGAGCCCAAGCTTAACACAAGTATTTCCTAATTCCAAAGAAAATATGAGGCCTCCATCCTATTCTGGACCTGAGGGCCTTGAACAAATTGCTGGAAAGGGAAAAGTTGAAGATGGACTCACTGGGTACCCTAATTCATCTCCTGCGAAGGGGGGACTGGCTTTGTTCCTTGATCTAAAAGATGCCTATGTCCACATTGAAGTTTCCCACATCCATCGGAAATACCTCCAATTTGTGGAAGGCAAGGACCACTTTCATTACTGAGTGCTGCCTTTCAGCTTGCCCCAAGTCTTCACAAAGTGCCTGGTAGTGGTGGGAGCTCACATGAGGTGCTCATCAAGAGCACCACCAGGCAGGGTGCGCTGCAGGGTCTACACTCCACCATCGAGATGTTAGAGACCTTGGACTTTCTGATCAATTACCCAAACTCTCAGCTGGTTCCATCCTTGCAGCTGGACTTTATTGGTGCCAGGTTAGATACAGTTCAAGCTAAGGTGTTCATGTCCCAGCCTCGGGCACTCACCATAGTGTCTCTGGCAGGATCAATCTCTGAGTTGCTCCGAGCGATCCGTTATGTGCTTTGGGCATTTTGAGATTGCCTGGCAAACTGGTCCTGGTTCAGACTGACAATCAGGTAGCAATGTGGTTCCTGAACAAGCTGGGAGGCATGAGGTCATTCCTCCTTTGTCAGGAAGTGGTCCAGATCTGGTCGTGAAATCTGACCCAGGGCATCCTGCTCTTTGCTACGTACTTTCCAGGGCTAGAGAATGTGGTGGCGGATTATCTGAGTCATTCCTTCCGCCCACACAGGTGGTCCCTGAAGCAGGAGGTCCCAGATTTGATTTTCCATCTCTAGAGAACCCCAGAAGTAGATCTTTACACTTCCCCCTAAAACAGGAAGGTGAATCTGTTTTGCTCCCTGTTCAGGGGAAAATGGCAAACCGGCCTCAGACACCTTTGCCCGCCACTGGGAAAAGGGCCTCCTATATGCATTAGAGATGTGAATCGTGTGCCCGATCATTTTAACGATCAGGTTCGGATGGAGGGAGAAAAAAATCGGATCGTTAGAGATGTGAATTGGAATCGGTTCCGATTCCAATTCACATCGTTAATTTTTTAGTGAGGCCTGAGCAGATAAAAAAAACCCCAACCCGACCCTTTACAAATGACCCCTTTGCTTTCCCACCCTCCCGAACCCCCCCCCCAAAAATGTTAAATTACCTGGTGGTCCAGTGGGGAGGGGGGGGGGTCCCGGCGCGATCTCCCGCTCTCGAGCCATCAGCGCCATTTTGGCTACCACTGATAAAAATGGCGCCGATGGCCCGATAAAAAAAAAACCCACCCGACCCTTTACAAATTACCCCTTTGCTTCTCCCACCCTCCCGACCCCCCCAAAAACCTTTTACATGTACCTGGTGGTCTAGCAGGGGGTCCAGGAGCCATCCCTTCAATCATACCCTCGGTGCCGGTGCTGGACTGGTTTCAAAATGGTGCCATTCACCTTTGCCCTCACTTTGTCACAGCAGTCGATTGCCTTTGCCCTCACTTTGTCACAGGGAGCGACGGTCGCTCCCTGTGATATAGTGAGGGCAAAGGCAAATGGCGCCATTTTGAAACCAGTCCAGCACCGGCACCGAGGGTATGATTGAAGGGATGGCTCCCGGACCCGCCGCTAGACCACCAGGTACATGTAAAAGGTTTTTTGGGGGGTCGGGAGGGTGGGAGAAGCAAAGGGGTAATTTGTAAAGGGTCGGGGTGGGTTTTTTTTTATCGGGCCATCGGCGCCATTTTTATCAGTGGTAGCCAAAATGGCGCCGATGGCCCGAGAGCGGGAGATCACGCCGGGACCCCCCCCCCCCCCCCACACACACACACACTGGACCACCAGGTAATTTAACATTTTGGGGGGGTTTGGGAGGGTGGAGGAGGGTAAAGGATTGGTTTTAAAGGGTCGGGGTGGGTTTAGGGGTTGTTTTGGTGTGCCGGTTTTCCCGCCCTCCCCCCAAATAATTCCCGTACTCGATTTAACAATTTTTCACGATAAATCAAGGGAATTCCTATTGTATCGAGTCCCTTACCGATTAATGACAATTTTAAAATTATCGGATGATAATTTAAATCATTAAAAAATGATTCACATCCTTAATATGCATATCCTCCAATTCCACTAGTGTCGAAGACTCTCCTGAAGCTTCAACAGGACCGGGGAACCATGATTCTCATCGCCCCATATTGGCTGAGACAGATTTGGTTCCCACTTTTGCAGGATCTTTCCCTGAAGGAACCAATCAAGCTGGAGACCTCCCCAGACTTCATCATGCAGGATCAGGGCAGGCTGCACCATTTCAACCTCCATGCCTTGTCCCTAATGGCTTGGATGTTTAGAGGGTGATTTTGCAACCCCTAGACCTATCGGATGATGTGTCATGAGATCTGATGACTTTCAGGAGGCCTTCCATTAGGAAGTCTTATTTGGTCTGACGTGGAAAAGTTTCTCCATTTGTTGTGAGTGCCATGGCTTTGAACCATTCTCCTGCTCTATCTCAAAGCTTCTTGATTACCTTCCGCACCTCGCGGAGGCTGGTCTGAAGACCAACTCCATCAGAGTCCATCTCAGTAGTATTGGGGCCTACCACCGAGGGGTGGATGGTTAACCCATCTCAATGAAGCCTATTGTGAAGTGCTTTATGTGAGGCCTGCTTCAGCTCAATCCACCCCTAACTTCCCCCACTTTCTCCTGGGACCTCAATGTGGTCTTGGCCAAGCTATGAAGGCTCCGTTTGAGCTTCTGCACTCCTGTGACCTGAAGTATTTGTCCTGGAAGGTTATCTTCTTTGTAACAGTCACCTCAACACACAGTTAGTGAACTTCAAGCTCACTGACATGGTAGGAGCAATGGATGGCCGGCGCCATCTTGTGCTCCTACCATGTAACAGGGGCTGACCAATAGCACCAGTAGCCCCTGTGACATAGTAAGGGCAAAGGCTATCAGCGCCATTTTGCTTACTGGCAGCCAATGGCCCGAGTGCAGGAGATCGTTCCTGGACCCCCGCTGGACCACCAGGGACTTTTGGCAAGTCTTGGGGGACCCTCCTGACCCCCACACGACTTGCCATAGTGAGGGCAAAGGCTATCGGTGCCATTTTGAATACTGGCAGCCGACGGCTCGAGTGTAGGAGGTCTCTCCCGGACCCCCGTTGGACTTTTGGAAAGTCTTGTGGGGGTCAGGAGGGTCTCCCAAGACTTGCCAAAAGTCCCTGGTAGTCCAGCGGGGGTCCGGGAGCGATCTCCTGCACTCGGGCCATTGGCTGCCAGTAATCAAAATGGTGCTGATAGCCTTTGCCCTTACTATGTCACAGGGGCTACCAGTGCCATTGGCCAGCCTCTGTCACATGGTAGGAGCACAAGATGGCTCCTACCATGTGACAGGGGCTGACCAATGGCTGACCAATGGCACTGGTAGCCCCTGTGACATAGTAGGTCAAAGGCTACCAGTGCCATTTTGAATACCGGCAGCCCAGGGTGTGAGTGCAGGAGATGGCTCCCGGACTCCCCGCTGGACCACCAGGGAGTTTTGGTAAGTTTTGTTTGGGGGGGGGGGGGGTCAGGAGGGTGGGGGTTGTGGTTAATTTAATTTTAGCCGGGAAACAAATACGAATTAACACATAAACGTATCAGGGGCCCCCCTTGCCGAATGTAATGTATCTGCCCCCTGACGAATATGAATCCCGAATGCAACATATGGCGTCCCTTTGCACATTCCTATAATCGACAAAAAATTTTCAAAATTTTATGGCAGTAAAAAAAAGGAGAACTATATACCCATTACCTTTCAAATTCCACCAAAAACAAATTGGACAAAGAAAGAGCAAAAGTTGCACCCATAGCTGTTCCTGATATTTGTTAACATATTTTGCCATCAAACAGAAACATTTTTTTTGTCAATACCAAGCATCTAATGACAGAATAAATTCAGTGGGCACAAATATTGGTCGTGGGCATAATTCCAAAACTTCTTGAATAACATCCAATGGTTCAATTTGAGGAATTGATGCATTCAATGAAGTAACATCTAATGTTACTAAAAGATCTCCCTGGAGATCACCTTGAACAGAATCCAACATTAACAAAAAATGCAAGGAATTTCTCACATATGAGGGAGAAGTGTAGGTACACTTTTGAGTCAGTTTCTCAGTACGATTGATCTCTGTATGCTACATCTAGAAATGTTTTGCAAGTAATACATTAATCAGAAGAATTAAAAATGAAATACATTTTGCAAATTTATGTTCCTTTTCAATTATGGAAGATCAATTTCAATTATTGATATTCTCGATGCCCCTTTCATTTCTTTTAAGGTGGGCCATATAGAAAAGTTATAGGTATTGTTACGCTGTTTAATAATTCTTCTGTTTTCTAAAATACCGGTAGTTAGAATAACTTGCCCTGATGTATAGGAAGTCAAAGTCAGAATACTACCATGCAACTAGCTTACCATTAGAATCTGTAGAATCCTGAGTGATATGCAAATCAGTCAGGCTACAATCACTTATATCAATGGCAAAGAGGTGTTTAAACTGGTATAAAAATTCTTTTAACTGATCTGTGTGAAGGGTAGCGTGTGAGCCTTTGGTGTTGCGGCATAGTTGATGAAGCCTTGAAGATGAACCCCTGGGGCCAACACCAGTAGCTGGCATATGCACACTGAAGAGGGACATCTTGGAGCTTCATCTTTACCAGCTGCCTCCCCCACAAGTTGAGTCCATGGATTCTGATGGCCAACAGGACTTAGGCAGGTCCCTAGGGTGATGTTGGTAACTAAAGTCCAAATACACACTGGGGTCAGGACAGACAGCAGATTAACAAAGCCAGAGACAGGCTAAGGTCAGGATAAACAGCTCGCAAGAGTGGTCAGGTCCACGTAAGGAGTTAAGATCCAGTGAGTCGGGCTAAGAGTGGATGAATACACACTGAAGACAATGGATAATACAGTAACAGAAAGAGAGGCTGGATGAGAAAAGCTGGAGAAGACAAGGCTAGATGAGGCAAGGATAGAAGGCAAGGCTGAATGAGGCAAAGTTGGAAGATAAGGTTGGATGAGGCAAAGCTAGACAAGACAAGGCTAGATGAGGTAAGGCTGGAAGGCAATCAGGAATGCAGGAATTGGAATGTAAGGCAACACGCACTGCAAGGCAAGAGACCTGTTGCTGAGGCATCAGTGGCTCCTCCAGTGGAGCCTTAAGTACAGGGAGGCCAGTGATGTCATCACAGGGCACCACATGCACATGTATAAGGAAAGGTCAGGAAGTGGCATCCTGGCAGGCTCCTTTGCCATAGTCAGCTGTGTTGAGTGTTGGTGGCATTCCTGCCACAAGCAAGTGCTGGCGGCATTGGGAATAAGGAAGGCGGCTCGTGAGAATGCCCTACGAGCCACGCTTTGTAACAATTTTCAGTATTACTTAGTCAATCATCTAGTTCTGCAAGTTTTAACTGATAACTTCCTTTCTTGTTTAGGTATCTTAAAGGAGCCTCTTCACTTCACTGCCTCAAGGGCAACTTTACTTGGGAGTGTCAATAGTCAATTAATTCTTGCTATTAATAACAGTAGTGTTTGGGTTCTCTGAGTGTTTCATAACTGAATCTGCACAATAAAATAATGTGTTCAGTACTGGTGCCCATATCTCAAAAAGGATAAAGACAGGATAGAGGCAGTCCAAAGAAGAGCGACCAAATTGGTGAGGGTCAGCATTGGAAGACTTATGAGGAGATGCTAAAGGATATGAATATGTATACCCTGGAAGAGAGGAGGTACAGGGGATATATTATACAGACCTTCAGATACCTGAAAGGTATTAATGATGCCCAATCATCAAACCTTTTCCGTTGGAAAGAAATCAATAGAACTAGAAGTCATGAAATGAAACTTCAGGGAGGATGACTCAGAACCAATGTCAGGAAATATTTCTTCACAGAGAGGGTGGTGAATGCCTCGAATGCCCTTCTGGAGGAGGTGGTAAAGATGAAAATAGTGAAGGAATTCAAAGAGGCATGGGATAAACACTGTGGATCCCTAAAGGCTAGAGGATGGAATTAAAGAAAAGCGTGCATGGGGGTAACTGGGGGTAATTTGCTGGTGTGGCAGTTGCAATCCTTAACAAACAACAATATCAAGGCTTAAGGAAACTCCATCATTGCTCTCTGCTTCAAAAGCAGTAGGAAAAGGGACACTGGATTCAGACAGCCCTGACTGTTATGGTTTGGGGAACAAATAAACATGGGAGTAACATTGATGCAGCTTAATCATTAAGCCTGATATTTTTTATGTGACTCCATCATTGCTCTCTGCTTCTATGGAAAGGGTTAGGAAAACTGGATTTGGACAGTATCCAAGGGCCCTGACTTTTACGGTCTGGGAAACTGATAAGCATGAGGGTAACATGCACAGTGCAGCAGATACTGACATAAATTTGCTGGGAAGACTGAATCCTTTCCTGCCATCATTTCTTGTTTCTATGTTCCTCAGTCAGCTTGGAGGATGTAACAGAATTGAATTTTTTAGGTGGTAGTATATTGCCTCACTTGTAAGCTCTGGGGTTTCTTCTTCATTCTGTCACTGGGTAGGAAGTAAAGGGATTTTTTGCTGTCAACTTCAATAACATATTGTACAAATTATTATTCCTTTATTTTCTGTCTAGCTTTTTTGTTGGAGCACTAAGGACTAGGACCAACTGACTTTTGAAATTAATCCTCCCTAGAGGTAGTTCATTCAACAGAACAGATCCTTAACAAATTCTACCCTGTCCCAATTATTAAACTGTTTTTCAGACCCCAAGACATCTGACCTCTTAATGATAGTTAGAATGGGAAACTCTTGTTAAGATATTTTACCTATTCAGAATTCATCTGTATTCATTTACAATAAAGATGAGGATCAGAACACTCATCTGCAGCCCCCAGGAGAGGACTGCAAAGGTCATAGTGAGTGATCCAAGCTGCAAATTCCACAACCCCAGCTTGCAGAGGCCCTGCATCCTTTGCAGCAGAAAAGAACCAGAAGGCTCATCTGCATACCATTCCCAGCAGCCCCCGGGAGAGAACTCCAGAGGTCACAGTAAGCAATCTAGACTTTGAACTCTACAACCCCAGCTTCCAGAGGCCCTGCTTCCTTTGCAGCAGCAGAAGATCTAAAGACTCATCCTGCATACTTTTCCCAGCAGCCCTTGGGAGAGGACTCCAGAGGTTACAGCAGGCGATCAAGGCATTTAACTCCACAGTCTCAGCTTGCTGAGGCCTCACACTTCATGCAACAGAAGAGGACCAGAAGGCTCATCTGCATACTGTTCCCAGCAGCTCCTGAGAGAGGACTCCAGAGATCACCCCAAGTAATCCAGGCTTCAAACTCCACAGCCCCAGCTTCCAGAGGCCCTATACCCTTTGCAGCAGAAAAGGACCGAAAGGCTTATCCTGTATACGTTTTCCACAGACGCACGATGCAGTGCCTTGATGTACACTACAACTGAGACCGCTGTATGTGCACACACCAAACTTGTTAGAAAAGAGGCCTTCTGGGGATTTGGCTTAAAAGAGCACTGCTGTCCCAATGAACGTGAGTCTGCAAAATTGCCCACAGATGCACAATGCAGTGCCTTGATGTACACTACAACTGAGACCGCTGTATGTGTATGCACAAAACATGTAATTACAAAAGAGTCCTACTGGGGAATTGGCTTAAAGAGCACTGCTGTCCCAATGTAAGTGAGTCTGCAAAACTGCCCACAGATGCACGATGCAGTGCCTTGATGTACACTACAACTGAGACCACTGTATGGGCACGCACCAAACCTGTAACTACAAAAGAGGCCTTCTAGGGATTTGGCTTAAAAGAGCACTGCTGTCCCAATGTACGTGAGTCTGCAAAATTGCCCACAGATGCACAATGCAGTGCCTTGATGTACACTACAACTGAGACCGCTGTATGTGTATGCACAAAACATGTAACTACAAAAGAGTCCTACTGGGGATTTGGCTTAAAAGAGCACTGCTGTCCCAATGTAAGTGAGTCTGCAAAACTGCCCACAGATGCACGATGCAGTGCCTTGATGTACACTACAACTGAAACTGCTCTGTGTGCACAAAAAAATGAAACAACAGAGAAAAGACTTGACTGGAAGCCTGAGCAAGCACAAAGCCTAGTGATGCTGCTTCTTGTTTGGAAATACTAACTCACACTATCTTGCACCCACACCACCCAAACCCTGCCTGTGTCTGCACCAACCTACCCCAGGGTGGTAAGATCAGCAGCAAAATGCCACTGCTGGCAGCTTGTCTCAGTGAGAGAGACAGAGAGACAATCTGAGTACAATAAAAAAAAGTGCAGTCAAAAAAAGCCTGGCTGGCACAGCAGCAAAAACAAACAAATATCTTTTTCAATGGAAAATTCTATCAAAGTAGCTAGGAATTGAATACAGATTTGAGACACTCAGACTAGCTCTGAGTAAATCCACCTCCCTGAACAACCCCAGGAAAGAAAGAGCATGGCACGCCATGTGCTTAAGTTATAAATAGTACAGCGTCATAAGGAACAGAGTCACAGAGCACTGAGTGAGAGCGGCGATTGGCTGCATTAGAAAAATGCTTAGCTCTGATATGTTGTCATTCTAGTCTCCTTGCCAACCTGTCTGACCCATTCTATGACAGGGCTGTGAGGTCACTCATGATTCACAGGAAAGAGCTGTTTTTTTTCTTACAGATACTCCCACATGGCCTTCTCCTATTTCAAATGTCCACGAAGAAATCACTGTGAACCAAAATAATGAAACTAATATGATATGTTTTATTCATGGGGGATCGCCATGCGTTTTGCAAACCCATGAATCAAACGAACGGGACTTTTGCGTTGCGGATTGCACATTCGTTGAAAACGAATGCACAACCCTAAAAAAAAGTACAGAGAAGGGTGACCAAAATTATAAAGGGAATGGAACAATTCTCTTATGGAGAAAAGCTAAAGAGATTAATGTCTTCAGCCTGGAGAAGAGATGACTGAGGGAAGATTTGATAGAGATCTATAAAATAATGAGGGGAATGAAAGGAGTAAATATTAATCAGTTGTTTATTATTTCAAAAAGTACAAAGACAAGGGGACACACAATGAAGTTACTAGGTAATACATTTAAAACTAATAAGAGAAAATATTTTTTACTCAATGCATAATTAAGCTTTGGAATTTGTTGCCAGAGGATGTGGTGAAAACTATTAGTGTAGCTGCCTTTAAAAAATATTTGGACAAACTCATGGAGGAAAAGTCCATTAACCATTATTAAGGTAGAGTTGCAGAAAGCCTCTGCTTATTCTTGAGATCTGTCTTGGAATCTATCTACCCCTTGGGATCCTGCCAGGTACTTTTGTCTTGGTTTAGTCACTGTTGGAAACAGGATACTGGGCTTGATAGACTTTTGGTCTGACCCAGTATGGCAAATCTTGCGTTCTTATCATCTTATGTAATGATATAGTCATCTTTCCTTTATTTTCTAAACTGAAAGCCACTGTTCATGTGAGGTGACATACTAACCAATTAATTTGAAATGGAAATTATCACACATGTTACGCCCGTCAGTCACAGATGGCTACGACCACAAATGCTCACCTCTTTCTTTGCTACTTTGATGTCATTTTGGAGAGTGGTGGCCTCCGCCAGCTATCGCCAACCTTCCTGGTGGTCCTGGGATAGCGTAGGCGCTACTGACTGCCATCTTGCCTTCGGGGATCACTTAGGCGCGCGCGCACTCGCACAGGCCAATCTTAAGCATGTCATGGCAGGAACCTCGGGGGCGTCGCCTCTGGATGACGTCTTCACTCTGTTATACTTAAGCTTGCTCACTCTGCCTATTGAAGAGTTAGCAAGGAGTTCCCTCATTGCTGAATCCGCTTCACTTTTTCGGACTTCCTGTTCCAGTTCTTGCACTTTGGCGTGAGACGCTCTGGGTACCCGCTCCTCGAGGACCCTTCCTCGTCTCTGGCTATCTGCTCCTCGGAGGGCCTTCTTCCTTGGACTGCTGTCTGTTACCGTTCCCTGGGACCTGTCCTGGAATTACCACTCTGTGAGTACCTTGAGTCCACGGACCACCACTATACCAGCTTTATTGTGGGATCCTCTCCGGTGTACCCAGTGCCTCGGGCCACTACCATATCATCTATAAGTGAGGAACCACTTTGGTGTACCCTGTGCTGCAGACCATTACTACAGCATCGCTACAGGACCCTCACCAGTATACCCCGTACCTCGGGCCACTACCATATCATCTCTGAGTGAGGAATCCCTCGGTGTACCCTGCGTTGCAGGCCACTACTGCATCATCACTTTGGAGAGACGTCTTCGGTGTACCCTGCTCTGCGGACCATTACCGGATCTCCACGTCTCTGTGTATACCCCTCTGCTCAGAACTTGTTACTTTCTCCTGCACCCCCCCTCTCTGCAGGCTGTGCCTTTCTACCTCTCTAATAAAGATTCTATTTCACAGCTGTGTCTGACATCCGCTGAGGCTGCGCCTCCAGACGGTGAGGCTCACAGGGCTCCTTCCTGTGGGAGGTACCATCTCTCACCTCGGCCCAGGGCCCATATACATACAAGTCATAACAACACAGACTTATATTCATTATAGACTTCATGTCTATAAATTTGACAATTTCACATTGGATTGTAATTTGTGGATACTCGGAATAACCTCAGATCCAGCATTTAAAGGACTCTCACAACTGAATAGCTTGTGTATTTTGAGGGGAGTTGGTACCTTTTGTCTCGGAAGTGGTAATTGACCCTGAGTATCTGTTCTTCTAAATAGAATACACATTTAAGTTCTAGGGAATTCCCATCATGTGAAATATTCCCTAATAACAGCAGGATGGAACCTTAAAATCAAATTCAAATTTATTTTATTTTATACAGCATAGATTATTTGTGTTGCACCGGAGGTGGACCCTTGGGCCAAGGTGGGATTGACGCTACCCATAGGAGGGATCCTACGGGTCCCCACCATCAGCAGGCAGAGAGGGCTGATGGACAGAAGCCGGCTGGCGCTTCACCAATACCAGCCCTCGTTCCCCGCGAGTTGAGCCTTTGGGTGTCGGGGCTGCTGGACTTAGGTGGCTTCTGTCAGTGGTCATCGATGGGTGGATCGAAGTCAGCCCAGAAGCAGCAACTAGTGCAGGTATCAGTCTGTACTGGACGAGGCGGAGTCCCAGAGACTCGGGCGCCAATAGGAACACAGTCTGACAGAGGGCCCTGAGCAAGAGCAGACCGAAGCCTGAATGGACCATGTCCAGGACAAAGGCTGAAAAGTTGTCTTGAAGCAAGCTGGGATCAGGGCTGGTGGCAGTCTGGAAGCAGTGGCAAGCAAGGCTGAGGTCTGGATGAGGAGAGAGTCAAAGGATGCTCAGACGAAGCAGAAGTCCAGGGCTGGGGAGAAGCAAAAGCGAAGTCAAGCGATGCAGAGGTCCAGAGCTGGAGAGAGGCAATGGAGTAGTCAGGCAATGCAGAGGTCCGGGGCTGGAGAGAAGCAACGAAGTAGACAGGCAATGCAGAGAACCGGGGCTAGAGAGAGGCAACGGAGTAGTCAGGCAATGCAGAGGTCAAACCAGGTTAGCAATCCAAAGGAGAGACGAAGGAACAGGAACACAGGAACAAGGAAACAGGAACAAAGGCAATCAGGATTGGGAACCATGAACAGAAGAAGCAACAAGTACTCAAATAGCGAGGGAACCTGTTGCAAAGGCAATCTGAGAGAGCAGAGCCCGGCTTATATACCAGAGCTCAGCCGACGTCATCATCCGGGGCTGCGGCCAGGTTCCCGCTGCGGGCCCTATTAAAGGATTAGATGTACATGCGTGTGGGGAGGGAGAGGAACGGAGTTGGTCGGGACGGCGTCACTCTACGGGCCACGTGGAGAGGCCAGACGCAGAGCATCAGGAGTTGTAGCAGAGCCGGATGCCCCAGGGGCCGCCCGAGGATGGAGCCGGTGGTCCACAGCCACCAGAGACGAGAGACCAGGTGCTGGATCACTTTGAAAAACGTGAGGGGGCCGAGCCACATGTCTGCTGCGGCCAGCGCGCGTAACAATTTGTAGCTTAAAGGAATACCTGTAAACAAATACGAAGATTCAGTTTCATATAATTTAGCAGCATTTCATTTCCACTAGATTTTCCTAGACAGGAAATCTAGTATAGCTACTGCCATCTTGTGGTTATTTGGGAGAATGGTTTCTGCTAAGAATTCTGGACCCAGTTTTTAAAGTTATCTGGGTAAATATCTTAGCCAGATATAAGTTATCTGACTAAGGCCTGGATTCATCATTCTTCGCAGAATGACAAATCCTGCGAAAACGGGGTGCGGGGGGGTGGGCCTGCAAACGCCCGCAGCCTTTGCACCACAGTGGTGTGATTTCGGCAGCTGCGGTATACCGACTGCCGGCTTTTGTACTGAATAGCGCCACCGTGAAAGGTGGCGCTATTCGGTGTGCTACTGCCGACGATAACGTTAGTAACATTATCGCCGGCAGTGAAGCCACTGCCGACTCTGCCCCCTCCCTGCCACGACTCCGCCCTTCCCCACCCCGACTCCACCTCCAATCTAATTTGCATGCTATCGCAGGCAAAAAGGGCCTTTTCGCGTGCGATAGAGGCTTATTGCACACGATACGACCATATCACGTACGATAAGCCTTTGGAAAATAACCCCCTAAGTTACAAGGCAAATTCAGCAGCACGGCTATGCCACTGAATATCCCCATACAAGCCAGATAAGTTATATCTGACTAAGTTAAACCTGCTCTTTGGCAGATATAACTAATCTGATTAACTTAAACAGACAAGAACAAACCAGATAAGTTATTCTGACCCTGATCCACCCACTGCACACCCTCATTTTATCCAGGTATTCAGAGAGCCAGAAAAGTGACTTATCTAGCAGCTGCTGAATATATCCAGACATTCCGCGACTGCTAGATAGCCAACTAAGCCCTTATTATCTGGTTGTTTAGCGCTAAACGTGTTTTCAATAACAGGCCATTGTTGTTCTGGTTGCCTGGTAACTGACACATCATTCAGAGAATCCTTTGCTCCACCCTAGTCATGCTTAGACATGTGCTGGAACTCCTCCCTATTCACTGCTTGACTAAGCAACAGCCCTTTGTCTCTAGTTCCATCAACAGTGGGGAAAGAACTAAACTGTACCTCTATGGAAGATGATGCATGCATCTCCAATTTTAGTTGGGCACAAGGATTCAGTGAGGGAACAACATTTGCTGCAACATGATCATTAATCAATAACCTTGCCTTAGACACTAGACTTTGTTCAGAATTTTCAAATTCTTCAGTACTATCTTTACAGTGAATGATTTATTTCTGTATTTCACTTTCCTTTCTGAGCTTTCAATTAATAACTGTGTTTTAGATAATTCTTTTTCTGTCTCTGTTTAAGAAGTTTGACCACCACACGCTGTTTGCAAAGGAGATTTATGACTAGCAAATGGCTTAATAGCTGTCTCAGCTAGTTGTCCTTTGCAATTCACATTTGCACCAGTCTTATGAACAGATTCTTTCTTTATCAAACTACTTTCTGAGCCTCTCTGTGGGCCCAATTCACTAAGCAGTTTTCCCATAGAGACAGTATGGGAGAAGAGACTTAGTAAATCAGTGCCTGTGTTTGTTAACATTTAGGTCTTTCTCTGGAGAACAAAATTCAAAAGAAAGACTATCAAAATGGCTTTCTTTTTTGTGTGAACATGAGTACATGTTTGCTCTGTCTCCTGCTGCCACTGAAATTCTGAATTAGACAAGAGAGTAGGGATGTGTATTCGTTTCGAACGTATGCTCAATCCGCAACATATAGGTCCCTATTTGTTGCATTCGTGGGGTTCCGAAACATATGGCGAACCCCCACGAATGCAACGTATCATTAACGAATAACATCCCCACTCTCCTGACCCCCCCAAGACTTGCAAAAGTCCCTGGTGGTCATGTGGAGGTCCTGGAGCGATCTCCTGCACTTGGGCCGTCGGCTGCCAGTATTCAAAATGGCGCCGATAACCTTTGCACGCACTATATCACAGGGGCTGTCGGTGCCATTGGTCGGCCCCTGTCACATGGTAGGAGCAATGGACGGCCGGCGCCATCTTGTGCTTCTACCATGTGACAGGGGCCGACCAATGGCACCGGTAGCCCCTGTGACATAGTAAGGGCAAAGGCTATCGGCACCATTTTGAATACTGGCAGCTAACAGCCCGAGAGCAGGAGATCGCTCTAGGACCCCCGCTGGCCACCAGGGACTTTTGGCAAGTCTTGGGGGGGGGGGGGGTCATGAGGGTGGGAGTGGTCAGCGGGGGTCCTGGAATGATCTCCTGCACTCGTGCCGTCGGCTGCCAGTATTCAAAATGGCGCCGATAGCCTTTGCCCTTACTATGTTACAGGGGCTACCGGTGCCATTGGTCGGCCCCTGTCACATGGTAGGAGCACAAGATGGCTCCGGCCGTCCATTGCTCCTACCATGTGACAGGGGCCGACCAATGGCACCGGTAGCCCTGTGACATAGTAAGGGCAAAGGCTATCGGCACCATTTTGAATACTGGCAGCCGATGGCCTGAGTGCAGGAGATCGCTCCAGGACCCCTTCTGGACCACCAGGGATTGAGATGGGTTTGTTTTTTTTTAACTTTAATGGGAAACAAATACCATATGTAACTAATGGATGAATAGGGGTCCCCTGAAAACGGATGCAACTGATTTGGGCCCGACTAATACAAATACCGAATCGGACGAATCCGTCCCTGCTGCACATCCCTACAAGAGAGGCAATTATGAACTTTATGTGTTGAGTGTCCCGGCCAAGTTGGTACTGCGACCGGTCCTGCTCACCTCGCACTTCCCTCCACCAGCTCCGGTTCCTACTCCCTTGCCACTGCTGCCAGCTCCCGACGTCCCTGACGCTCACAGCGGTCCTCTCCGGCTTTCTCCATGCCACAGGCCTCTCAGTAGAGCTCCCATAGGGGCTCTGCATCTTTGACCTCCTCGGCCCCGCACCTAGGCATGCACGCGGCTGACGCTAGGACATTTAAATGGCCAAGGGTGGGAAGCTCTCCTCGGATGCCACCTGATGACGTCACCTAAGGCTTCTACTTAAGTTGAGGCTCTTTCCCCAGAACCTCGCCTTGGCAATTGGGTTGACACTTCGGTGTAGCTAGTTTGCTGTTCCTTGTTCCTGTGTTCTCCTGCTTCCTTGATTCAGTCTTGTTCCACTGCTCCTGTGTTCCTGTGTTCAAGTCTTGTTCCAGTGCTCCTGCATTTCTGTGTTCCCGTGGTCTCCTCTGTGTTCCAGCATCTCTCCTGGTCCCTGCGTTCCTCCTCCTGTCGTACCTTCTCAGACTGATTCACAGTACTGACCTCTGCTTGCATGACTACTTTTGACTGCTGCCTGGAACTGACCACTGCCTACCTTCTGACCACGTTTGACAGCTGCCTGGATCCGACCACTGCTTGCCTTCTGTCTCTGACCATATTTGACCACTGCCTAGAACCGACCACTGCCTGCCTTCTGACCATGCTTGACTGCCGCCTGGAACTGACCCTTGCTCATCTTGATTACATACGGACTGATCTTGGAACTGACCCTTGCTTTGGCTGACCACCCTCATATGGATACCCTGGCTTTGACCCTTGCGCTACATTCAGACACTCTGTTCTCTCCTGTGACCGCCAGACCGGCCTGCATACACTACCTGCAGCCTACATCTGACTAGACCAGTAGGTGCTGCCTATCTCGCCCAGAGGATCTTCACTTCCTGTCTCCTTCAAGAGGTCTCCGGTGATCCTGCTCTAGTCCATCTTATCTTCACCAGCCATGCACCTTTGCTCGTGGTGGGCACACGTCTTCGCTATCTCTCTGGGAGACCCTTGGAGGCCCATCTAAGTTCAGGCAGTCCGGGTACCCAAGGGCTCATTCTGTGGAAACTCCGGATTGCTATTGGCGAAGCTCCAGCTAGCTTCTGTCTCCTTGTGTGCTCCACCTCCTCGTGGCAGGCACTCTCTGGATCTGACTAGAGGGCCATACCAATCCAGCACCAGGCCAAGGGTGCACCTCCAGAGCAACAGCATCCTCTTGTTACCTTTCTGTTTCAAAGGGACAGAAAGAGTTTTAAAACTTCTGTTATGTTTATTCTGCTGTTTTTGCAGAACCAGACATTGATTCTAGCTGAGTTTGATTAGTTATTATTTCAGCTTGGATTTTATTTACTTTTGCCTAAGAGACATAATCTACTTGCTCTTCCAATAGTGGTTGTTTGGGTGAATAGTCCTTTGCACTAAAACCACAAAGTTTTATAATCCTATTTACAGGAAAAATACTTTTATTCAGAATCCCTTCATCCATGTTAGGGATGTGAATCGTGTCCTCGATCGTCTTAACGATCGATTTCGGCTGGGAGGGGGAGGGAATCGTATTGTTGCCGTTTGGGGGGGTAAAATATCGTGAAAAATCGTTAAAAATCGTGAAAAATCGAAAAATCGAAAAATCGAAAAACCGGCACATTAAAACCCCCTAAAACCCACCCCCGACCCTTTAAATTAAATCCCCCACCCTCCCGAACCCCCCCCCAAATAACTTAAATAACCTGCGGGTCCAGCGGCGGTCCGGAACGGCAGCGGTCCGGAACGGGCTCCTGCTCTGAATCTTGTCGTCTTCAGCCGGCGCCATTTTCCAAAATGGCACCGAAAAATGGCGGCGGCCATAGACGAAAAAGATTGGACGGCAGGAGGTCCTTCCGGACCCCCGCTGGACTTTTGGCAAGTCTCGTGGGGGTCAGGAGGCCCCCCACAAGCTGGCCAAAAGTTCCTGGAGGTCCAGCGGGGGTCAGGGAGCGATTTCCCGCCGCGAATCGTTTTCGTACGGAAAATGGCGCCGATCTCCTGCCGGCGCCATTTTCCGTACGAAAACGATTCGCGGCGGGAAATCGCTCCCTGACCCCCGCTGGACCTCCAGGAACTTTTGGCCAGCTTGTGGGGGGCCTCCTGACCCCCACGAGACTTGCCAAAAGTCCAGCGGGGGTCCGGAAGGACCTCCTGCCGTCCAATCTTTTTCGTCTATGGCCGCCGCCATTTTTCGGCGCCATTTTGGAAAATGGCACCGGCTGAAGACGACAAGATTCAGAGCAGGAGCCCGTTCCGGACCGCTGCCGTTCCGGACCGCCGCTGGACCCGCAGGTTATTTAAGTTATTTGGGGGGGGTTCGGGAGGGTGGGGGATTTAATTTAAAGGGTCGGGGGTGGGTTTTAGGGGGTTTTAGTGTGCCGGCTCACGATTCTAACGATTTATAACGATAAATCGTTAGAATCTGTATTGTATTGTGTTCCATAACGGTTTAAGACGATATTAAAATTATCGGACGATAATTTTAATCGTCCTAAAACGATTCACATCCCTAATCCATGTTAGGTTGGTAAAGCACAATTTTATTTTGCTCTGAAACATATAGCAATTGATCTGTTTGAGATTCTTCTATCAAAGAAGTAGGTAAGGTTTTATTGCTAGTTATCCATTCTTCTGTCAACTCTGCCTGTATTTGTCCTAAGAGCAAATGTCCATCTCTCTTTGAAAATCACTGTCCAGATTTTCTTCTAGGGCTTGCAATTGTAAAGACACATTATACAACTGTATAAGATAATTCTCTTCTTCACTACTTTGCAAAGCAACATATTTGAAGCAGGGAATTCCTACTGAGGTTGTATTTGAAGAAAAGAAAATTGCTGTGGAATATTTTCAGAATTACTATGTGGCAAAACTATTATATTTAGCTCTAAACATTTCAAAGCTAGCAAATTCATTATTTCTTTAACCTTAGGATCAAATAAATATATAGAACTATTTACAATCAGATTTCCAACTATCTAATAATTTCTGGACAACTTTCAGTTTTTACAGTCCAACTAATCTTGGTAAGAAATATACATCTCTAATCTAAAAATCTCAGTGGAACCTCCAAGATGTAAGGAAGATTGTAGCACTACTAATATTAGGGATGTGAATTGTTTTTCTAATGAACTGAAATATCGTTCAATATTTCTAAATTCATTAATATATCAGGTAAAAAAAAGAAAAGATCACTTTTCCCCCCGAATTTTCTTAAAAATCGTTTTTTGGGTTAGTGCGCGTGTGCTAACTCATGTTAGTGCACGCTAACAAAAAAACGTTTATTTTTGTTATTTTTTGTTACTATTTTCTATTTTTGTTAGCGTGCGCTAACTCCCATTAGCGCATTAACCCAAAAAACGATTTTTCACTAAAAAAAAAAAAAGGGGATCCACGGGAAAACAAGATTTTCCCACGGCCAGACGAACCCGAAAGCGGGAACGATTGGGTACCTAATTCACATCCCTAACTAATATAGAGTAATTATATTTTTGAACAGAATTTATTAATTTATTAATTAATCCAACTATGGTCAAATAGCGTTTGTTTAAATCAAAACAAGGATTCATTCAGTTTCTCGAATGTTAGAAGTTCTATTGAGAATATTAATTAAAATATCATTGACTGATGTAATGACTATTTAGGTGATTTAGAAAGAGGCAGTTATAGTTTCTAAAGTAGCACTATAACTTGTTGACCAGAAGTTTGGCACCAATTTAATTCAGAGGAATCACAACTACCTGTCTATTGACTCTAAAGGAAACTTCAGACCTCTTAATTGAAAGCTAAAATATTTTTTCTCACCACACTGGTAAACATCAGTTAAAGGAGACAGGTAATGTCTCTCTGTGAATGCATCTACATTTGTGTTCTTCAGTGTGCCAGTCCGGGGAATCTACAGCTGGGCACAGGCATCTGGGTAAGTGTCTTTTCATTGTAATGATCAGACTAAAGTACAGGCAAATGTCTTCTGGTCCTCCAGATTGATTGGGGAGAGCTCATGGAAAGTATGGTCTATTTCCAGTGGCAGGAACCCTTAGTTCTTTTGTTTCACTTACTTTACAGAAGTCCTTCTGCATAATGCATAAAGGTCAATGAATATGAATTAATGCCAAGCACAGCTCTCTGATTGGGAGTGTCACACTCTTTTTATAAAAATGAAAAGTTCATGTTAGCATAGAGACCTGCATAGGCTCACAATGTCATTAGAGATAAGTGTCCTCCAATCAGTATCAAAGCACTTTGTTTCAGCAGAGTGAACGAATGAGATAGTGGCGCCCATGCTAGGATAAGTTTTATATACTAGGCATTCCTCCTGCAAGGCCTACATTTCTCAGTCTCTGCACAAATAGAAGAATGTCCTTGATTCTTTGCTATCCATCTTCCATTTTCTTTGGTTCAGAGAACATGGGCTTCTTTAAGATATATTCAGAAAATGTTGGTTTGAATTCTCCCTACACTTTCCTTCTTCCCAGGATCCCACTACCTTTAATGCCAGTAGGTTAGAGAGCTGCAGGGGTGATAAAGTCTGTGGGATAATATTACCTGTTCATTCTACTTTCTAAATCTTAAACAATGGGAGGGTGAATGGGTGAGTAGTGTGGAACATAAAAAAGTTCATTAGGATATGTCACGATCCTGGCTGCTAGGCAATCTCCCTGCCAGCAGAGGTCCTCACAGAGCCATTTTCTTTTCTGTGCTAACCACCTTCTTAATGCTTCAATGATGGGCCCAGCCCTGTTTAGCCCTGCCTCTCTCAGAACTCAGTGCCTCTTCATAAATTCACCTCAGCTCTTTGCACTGGCCCACCCTTCCTTTCTTTCCTTCTGCTTGTAGCTTTTGTCACCTTCTGCTTGTGACCTTTGTCACCTTCTGTCTTGCCTTTGGCCTTCATTCTTGTCCTAAGGGCTCCTGTGGACTTCTGCCTTGTCCTATAACATTTGTGGCCTTATGCATTATCTGGTGGCCAACTAGGACTCCCTCCTTGTCCTGCAGCCACCTTAGCTTTCTTTCCCAGGCTTTTGGCCTTTGAGCCCACAAGCCTTGCTCTGCGTTCCTTTGAGGCCTGCTTATTCCTCCTTGTCAGTTTTTCCCTTGTCTAGTCTTATATGTGTCTTGTTTTGCATTAGCCTCCTGTTACCCTATGTTGTATGCCTTGACCTTTTCTCGTGGTCCTGCCCAGTCCTAGTCTGGTTCACTCCTTGTCTTGTCCTGCCCAGTTCTCCCTGTGGATCTCCAGTTTCAGTTCCTGTCTCCATTCCCAGGCCTTGCCAGTCGCTGTCTCCATCCCAGGCCAGGCCTTCAATTCCTTCCTATCTCCAGCTCCTGCCTGCCATCAGTACCCATCTGTTCTTCCGGTTATGGCCTGTGCCTTCAGTATCAGTGACTATTTTAGTTGCTACCCTCTACCTAGTTTATATCCTTTTGAAGGTATGGTCTCCAAAACTGTATACAATATTCCAGGGATCAGATATGATCACCCCCAGATCCTGCTCTTACATCATACATAGAACAATTCCACCTTTTAGATTGTACTGCTCCTTTGGGATTTTGCAGCCCAAATGCATGACTCTGCATTTTTAGAATTAAATGTTAGTTGCCCAACTTTAGACCATTCCTCAAGCTATGCTATATTCCTCTTTATGCTTTCAACACCTTCCTGGATGTCTACACTGTAGGAGATTTTGGTAACATCCAAAAGACAAACCTTTCCCAATAGTCATTCTACAATAGAGATGTGAATCGGAACCAGAATCGGTTCCGATTCCGGTTCCGATTCACATGTGGGTTTTTTTTCATCGGGTGCCATCTTTAAAAATGGCGCGGGCCATCCAGTGCTCCTACCATGTGACAGGGGCCGGCCAATGGCATGGATACCCTGTCACATGGTAAGGGCAAAGGCCATCGGCGCCATTTTGATTAGTGGCAGCCGACGGCCCGAAAGCAGGAGATCGCTCCCGGGACCCCCACTGGACCACCAGGTACCTGTAAAATGTTTTTTTGGGGGGTCAGGAGGGTGGGGGAAGCAAAGGGATTAGTTTTAAAGGGTCGGGGTGAGTTTAGGGGTTATTTTTGTGTGCTGTTTTTCCCGCCCTCCCCCAAAATGATAAGAGAACCCCCACGATCAATATCGTGGGGTTTTCCTATCGTTTCGGGGGAGCCCCCGATTTCTGACGATTTTGAAAATATTGATGATATTTTCAATCATCCGAAGCCCAATTCACATCCCTATTCTACAATATCATTGAACAAAAATGTTGAAAAGAACCAATGCAAGCTCTGGTCCCTGTGACACACTACTAGTAATGCCCCTTTCCTCATAGTGAGACCCATTTACCGCTACCATTCGTCACCTCCTATTCAATCAGTTTCTAACACAGTCAGTCACTTTAGGACTCACACCAATGATTTTCATGCGGAGTCTTGTCAAATGCCTTACTGATATTCAAGTACACTATATCTAACACTCCCTTGATTCAACTCTTTTGCCACACAGTTAAAGAAATTGATCAAATTTATCTGACAATGCCTACCTCTCGTAAAGTTATGCTGCCTCGGATCTTATAATCCATTGGATTCCAGAAACTGTACAATCTTCTGTTTAAGCAGTAATTCCATTCCATTAATTTAATCACCAAAGAGGTCAAATTAACCAGCCTGAAGTTCCCAGCCTCTTCCTTCCACTTTTGTGAAAATGAATCACAACAGCTGTTTCCATTTCCACTCCACACTCTATCCATTGAAAAAGTCTGCCAGAACTTCTATAACTTCCCTTAAATCCCTCAGAGGTACACCATCAGGCTCCATTGCTTTATGTACTTTGTTTAATTAGTTCCTTATGATCACACTTCTCTGAAAATTGAGGTCTACTTCATTTCCAGTCTTTTTTAGATCCATTTTCTGTGGTCCTATTTCTGCCCGTCCATAAATACCAATAGAAAAATTTGTTAAGAAGGTCCACTTTTTCCTGTCAGCCTCTACATATTCCGCTCCATTTTTCAGTTTCATAATGCCACTTTTGCACTTCCTCCTATCACTAACATATTTTGGGAGTCCATGAATGACCTTCAGGGACATAGTAGCCAAGTCCCAAATTCAGTCTGGCAGCCTCAGTGCTGCCTTGGATCAGAAAGGTCTCCCAGTAGGAGAACATCACTCTGATGTAGCAGGAAGTGATCCTGTAGCAAGGACCTGCTCTCCAGATGATATATTGTCCTCTCATACTGAGGACAACTCTCCAAGGGCTACTGCCCAGGAGGGAAGGGTTAGGCCGGCAATCATAGTTGATGATTTGTTTATTAGAAATGTAGATAGCAAGGTGGCTGGTGGACATGAAGACCACCTGGTAACTTGCCTGCCTGGTGCAAAGGTGGCAGACCTCACACATCACCTAGATAGGATTATAGAAAATGCTGGGCAGGAGCCCGCTGTCATGGTACATGTGGGCACCAACAACATAGGAAAATGTGGGAGAGAGGTTCTGGAAGCCAAATTTATGATTTTAGATAGAAAGCTGAAATCCAGAACCTCCAGGGTGGCATTCTCTGAAATGCTTCCTGTTCCACGTGCAGGTCCCCAGAGGCAGGCAGAGCTCCAGAGTTTAAATGCATGGATGAGACGATGGTGTAGGGAAGAGGGATTCAGCTTTGTAAGGAACTGGGGAAACGTTGGGGGAAAGGGGAGACTTTTCCAAAAGGATGGGTTCCACCTTAACCAGAGTGAAACCAAGCTGCTGGCACTAACTTTCAAAAAGGAGATAGAGCAGCTTTTAAACTAGAACAAGGGGGAAAGCTGACAGTCACTCAGCAGTGCATGGTTTGGAGAAATGTATCCTTGAAGGATACTAATGATACAAGAGAGTTAGGACATCCCAATAGAGAGGTTCCATTAAAAGCAAACGTAGTCCATGTGCCTATATGTAAAAACATAGTCCATGTGCCTATATGTAAAAAATCACTGAAGCTAATGATTTCCGAATTATCCCTAACAACTGAAAAGCAGGTTGTTAATACAAACAAAAAACACACTTTGAAATGTCTCTATACCAATGCCAGAAGTCTAAGAAGTAAGATGGGAGAGTTAGAGTGTATAGCAGAAAATGATGAGATTGACATAATTGGCATCACAGAGACTTGGTGGAAGGAGGATAACCAATGGGACAGTGCTATATCAGGGTACAAATTATATCGCAATGATAGGGAGGATCAACTTGGTGGGGGTGTGGCACTTTATGTCTGAGAGAGTGTAGAGTCCAACAGGATGAAGATCATACAAGAGACTAAATGCTCAGTAGAATCTATATGGGTAGAAATCCCATGTGTGTTGGGTAAGAGTATAGAGATAGGAGTTAGGGGTGTGCATTCGTTCCCTACGAATTGGCTATCCACAATATATAGGGACATATTTGTTGTATTCGTGGGGAAGCGAAACATATCGCGATTCCCCACGAATACAACGAATCTTCGCCGAATTATTCGGCTGTCTAAAGGAGCCAATTTAAACAAACCCCCCACCCTCCTGACCCCCCCCAAGATTTACCAAAACTCCCTCGTGGTCCAGCGGGGGGGGGGGGGGGGGGGGGGAAGGGGTCTGGGAGCCATCTCCTGCACTCACACCCTCGGCTGCTGGTTTCAAAATGGCGCTGATAGCCTTTGCCCTTACTATGTCACAGGGGCTACTGGTACCATTGGACAGCCCCTGTCACATGGTAGGAGCAATGGCACCGATAGCCCCTGTGACATAGTAGGACAAAGGCTATCGGTGCCATTTTGAAACCAGCAGCCGAGGTTGTGAGGGCAGATGGCTCCCGGACCACCTGCTGTACCACCAGGGAGTTTTGGTAAGTCTTGGGGGGGTCAGGAGGGTGGGGGGGTTGTAGTTAATTTAATTTTAGCTGGGACGAATAAGAATTAACATATAAACATATCGAGGGCCCCCCTTGCCGAATGCAATGTATCTGCCCCCCGACGAATACGAATCCCAAATGCAACGTATGGCGTCCCTCTACATATCCCTAATAGGAGTATACTACCGTCCACCTGGACAAAATGGTCAGACAGATGATGAAATGCTAAGAGAAATCAGGGAAGCTAACCAATTTAGCAGTGCAATAATAATGGGAGATTTCAATTACCCCAATATTGACTGGGTAAATGTAACATCAGGACTTGCTAGAGACATACAGTTCCTGGATGTAATAAATGACTGCTTCATGGAGCAATTGGTTCAGGAATCAACAAGAGAGGGAGCTATTTTAGATTTAATTCTTAGTGGAACGCAGGATCTGGTGAGAGAGGTAATAGTGGTGGGGTCACTTGGCAACAATGATCATAACATTATCAAATTAAAATTAATAACTGGAAGGGGGACAATAAGTAAATTTGCAGCTCTAACACTCAACTTTCAAAAGGAAAACTTTGATAAAATGAGGAAAATAGTTAGAAAAAAACTGAAAGGTGCAGCTGCAAAGGTTAAAAGTGTTCAACAGGCATGGGCATTGTTTAAAAATACAGTCCTAGAGGCGCAGACCATATGTATTCCACACATTAAGAAAGGTGGAAGGAAGGCAAAATGATTACCGTCATGGTTAAAAGGTGAGGTGAAAGAGGCTATTTTAGTAAAAAAAAAACATCCTTCAAACACTGGAAGAAGGATCCATCTGAGGAAAATAGGATAAAACATAAGCATTGTCAAGGTAAGTGTAAAACATTGATAAGACAGGCAAAGAGAGAATTTGAAATTAAGTTAGCCCTAGAGGCAAAAACTCATAATAAAAACTTTTTAAAATATATCCGAAGCATGAAACCTGTGAGGGAGTCAGTTGGACCATTAGATGACCGAGGGGTTAAAGGGGCTCTTAGGGAAGATAAGGCCATTGCAGAAAGACTAAATGAATTCTTTGCCTCCATGTTTACTAATGAGGATGTTGGGGAGATACCCGTTCCGGAGATGGTTTTCAGGGTGATGAGTCAGACGAACTGAACGAAATCACTGTGAATATGGAAGATGTAGTAGGCCAGATTGACAATCTACAGAATAGCAAATTACTTGGACCTGATGGTATGCATCCTAGGGTACTGAAGGAACTGAAAAATGAAATTTCTGATCTATTAGTTAAAATTTGTAACCTATCATTAAAATCATCCATTGTACCTGAAGACTGGAGGGTGGCCAATGTAATCCAAATATTTAAAAAAGGCTCCAAGGGGGATCCGGGTAACTATAGACCAGTGGGCCTGACTTCAGTGCCAGGAAAAATAGTGGAAACTATTCTCAAGATCAAAATCATAGAGCATATAGAAAGACATGGTTTAATGGAACACAGTCAACATGGATTTACCCAAGGGAAGTCTTGCCTAACAAATCTGCTTCATTTTTTTGAAGGGATTAATAAACATGTGGATAAAGAAGAACTGGTAGATGTAGTGTATTTGGATTTTCAGAAGGCGTTTGACAAAGTCCCTCATGAGAGACTTCTAAGAAAACTAAAAAGTCATGGGATAGGAGGCGATGTCCTTTCATGGATTACAAACTGGTTAAAAGACAGGAAACAGAAAGTAGGATTAAATGGTCAATTTTCTCAGTGGAAAAGGGTAAGCAGTGGAGTGCCTCAGGGATCTGTACTTGGACTGGTGCTTTTCAATATATATATAAATGATCTGGAAAGGAATACGACAAGTGAGGTTATCAAATTTGTGGATGATACAAAATTATTCAGAGTAGTTAAATCACAAGCGGATTGTGATACATTAGAGGAGGACCTTGGAAAACTGGAAGATTGGGCATCCAAATGGCAGATGAAATTTAATGTGGACAAGTGCAAGGTGTTGCATATAGGGAAAAATAACCCTTGCTGTAGTTACATGATGTTAGGTTCCATATTAGGAGCTACCACCCAGGAAAAAGATCTAGGCATCATAGTGGATAATCCTTTAAAATCGTCGGCTCAGTGTGCTGCAGCAGTCAAAAAAGCAAACAGAATGTTAGGAATTATTAGGAAGGGAATGGTTAATAAAACGGAAAATGTCATAATGCCTCTGTATCGCTCCATGGTGAGACCGCACCTTGAATACTGTGTACAATTCTGGTCGCCACATCTCAAAAAAGATATAGTTGCGATGGAGAAGGTACAGAGAAGGGCAACCAAAATGATAAAGTAGATGGAACAGCTCCCCTATGAGGAAAGGCTGAAGAGGTTAGGGATGTTCAGCTTGGAGAAGAGATGGTTGAGGGGGGGATATGAGAGGTCTTTAAGATCATGAGAGGTCTTTAACGAGTAGATGTAAATCGGTTATTTACACTTTCGAATAATAGAAGGACCAGGGGGCATTCCATGAAGTTAGCAAGTAGCACATTTAAGACTAATCGGAGAAAATTCTTTTTCACTCAATGCACAATAAAGCTCTGGAATTTGTTGCCAGAGGATGTGGTTAGTGCAGATAGTGTAGCTGGATTCAAAAAAGGTTTGGATAAGTTCTTGGAGGAGAAGTCCATTGATGGCTATTAATCAAGTTTACTTAGGGAATAGCCACTACTATTAATTGCATCAATAGCATGGGATCTTCTTAGTGTTTGGATAATTGCCAGGTTCTTGTGGCCTGGTTTGGCCTCTGTTGGAAACAGGATGCTGGGCTTGATGGTTCCTTGGTCTGACCCAGCATGGCAATTTCTTATGTTCTTATGTAAATGAAAATTGTTTCATTTGTTGCATTTTACCCATTCTTTTCAAACAAATACACATCCCTAAAAGACAACTTATTGGCAGCATTTGTCCTAGAGCCCTTTAAGGACCGCAATAGATCTTAGAGCTTCCTTTTATAATAAGGACACTTTATTCTGTAATCAAGACATCAGAGTTTTTGCAGACATTTCTAGGACTGCCAGAATAAGCAGAGAACTTTTCTGGGAATGAGATCATGATTTCCCTTGTGGCACTGGATTTCGTTTTAAGATTCCTAATTAAATATCATAGGCTATGTTTTGTGTTTTCTTATCTGTCCCAGCTGAATAAATTCTTAGTGGATTTTCCAGCAGATTTTGTTCAATCAATATCCACATCTTTATGATATCTTTTACTGTGTGTGGCTAATAGCATTTAAAGTAAACATCTGGGATCTTAATATATGTATGTAGTCAATGTCATGCTTTCATTTTGAATCTGGGCTTGATATTTCTATATTTGAATTTCTTTTGTTTGATTCAATGTTAATTATTTCTACTTGCCATTCCATTTCATTGAGGGCTTGATGCTAACAGTGATGTGTAATTGGGATTATTCTTGAATTTTTTTTGTTTAATATTGTTTCATGCAGGTAATTGCTATGCTGTTTAGCTTATTTCATGTCATGTGTATTTTTGACAATAATTGTTAAAATTTAAACAGATGATACAAATTAAAATGTGCATTTGCATAAAAAAGCCAAATTTAGATAAGAAAGTAGTAACACACAAAAAAAAAAAGAATAGAGGCATAAGAAAGATTGCTGAGTTAGGGTCGTTTGTTATGCATGGTTAACCCACTAGTCTTGCAATTATCAAGAAAATGACAGAAACATATGCAAAAGGGAATTCATTGATAGAATGGAAGGAAGAAGACAATTTGCACTGCATGGTGGGGCTAATACTAAAAAAGATGACAAAAAGGATAACAAGTATAAAATATTCATCAGATGGCAAAATAGGAATCTGAACAATGCTGTTACCTAAGAAGATACCTACACATGATGAAAAAGTTTAAAGAGATGGTACAAGTGAGGTTAAACTATAATGCTAATGAATTGTTAAAGAATACAAATTATAAGAAAGAATCCTATCAGGTAATGTCTATCACTTTTGTTTTTAAGAATTAAAATTGTATAATCATGTCCTCAGATGATTGGGTTTTGCAATCATAATAATCCCACTGAAGTGTATCAAAGTGTAAAATCAAATGTCCTTTCAGTCCGTGAATTTTATTTTAACAGAAACAAAAGCTAAAAAAACCCAAAAACCAAAAACAAAATAAAACCCACTTCCAATAGTAACTTTTGTGTACAATGTATCTTTTATCATCTATAAATTGCACCAACATGGCCTGTATTTCAGTATTATCATCACAAGAGTGGAAGCATTTCTTGCTTGGTCTAATTAAAGTGCGTATTTTAGGAAGGTTATGCTACATGGGTTTCATAGCCCATTGATGAATTTTGCTGAAATGTGGTTCCTGCTGGTGCTTTGTTTGTAGAATGATTAGAGATATGTCTTATAGACAAGTGGATGATATATAATCAAGTGTCACAGGATGCAATAATAAAGGGGTGAATATGAGCAACTTGGCTAAAATAAATAGTGTTCTTTTACTAGCCCAGCCAGGGAACTACTCCTTTAACTTAGCAATAGAGTCCTTGGTTAGGGTGCATTTCTTCTCTGTGTATTCATATCATAGAGCCTGATTCGTAACATCAGAGATTTGGGCTTCAAGATCAACACCTCCCCCTGTAAGCACTCCAGCTCTTGACCCTACTCCCTGTTAACATCTTTGGCATAATCTTGGCAGAATTGTTTGAGACAGACTTTCCCACCACTGGCCTCATGAGGCAAAATTCACTCCAAAGGTGTACCATTCCTCCCAGAATCCTTGGACTGCTGTCACAAAGTCCTTGTCCTACAGTAAGGAATTGTTGAAATAGCAGTGAGTGGCTCAAGGCTCAGCCAAGTTGAGCCTCACCCTCACAGACATAAGATGGTGATCTGTGAAGGTTGCCACTTCAATGGTACTCGAAAGGGCTCATCTCTTTAAGAAGCTGTTGATGTACAGCTGGTCGATCCAGGAGCGGCTGACTCATCCCTCCCACACCTGGACAAAAGTGAAGGAGATGAAGTCAGCTAGGTGATGTAGCCGCCAGACATCAGCCAGGGAGGAGTGGGTGACTGTCTCCCCCAAGAATGCGGCTGAGGAAGCGTGACCCTCATGGCTGGTACTACTTCCTCCACAGCATCCAAGGTATGCAATAGGGCTGACAACTGGTGAAAGAAAACTAACCCGGTGGACCCTACGACTGGAGCATACACATTGATCAAGCTATTGTGCAGCCCAGGACAAGAAGCCGCAAGTGTAGTAATTGGCCTCACACAACAGATTGGATATCCAACACATCAGCCTGCAGGGATTCCATGAGCATGGTCGCCACTATCCCGGCACATCCAGAGTGGCTAAAGAATGCCTTGACATGCCTGCAAGAGGCATATGGGGTACTCTCCCTTCTGGAGAAGGGAGAGTACCAGCTCCTGCAGAAACTCTCCCTACAGCCATTGGTATTCAAGGTGCTGATCATCAAAGCCATCCTCTGCCAAGATTAAACTTCAGTACCACCAATGGTCTGCACGGGAAGGATGCCAGCTAGATGCAGAACCATTGAGCTCATTTAATGTCCATTGAGCTCACAGTTTTTCTCTTTAGGAGGTGGTCAACTAGGGCATGCACGGAAGCGTGAAGGTGCTCCATGCCGGCCACCTCTTAAGAGCACTGTCCACCCTACATGCCCTTCCTTGCTGCCTTTGGAGAAGGGAGTCTGGCTCATGAAGGGGGAATAGGGGAGGATGTGGAAATTGGTCCAATTTGGTCCATATTAAATACAGATGTGTCTCCAGATGCATCATGTGATAGGAGTCCCTCAGGGAAACTGCTAGGTAGTTCCCTCAGGTTATCCCTACCCTCACCTAACCCATCCCATCCCTTCCCTCCCCAAACCCACCTCCTGGGTCTGACTGTGTTATCAATGATTCCTGCAAGCAGGTGGTCACCGGGTGATTGGTGGAAATGGTCAGGGATGCTATCTCTGGATCAAGGGAGCTGTTCCCAGCTTAGGCATGCTTGATATTCCCTCCCTACTCAGCCATGCCCCCTACCATCCTCTCCCCTCCCTCCTTCCTAGCTCCCCCTGCTCTGGGGCTAGCCCCTGGAGTTTCACCTGGCTCACTGCCTTTGCAGGTCATACTGCCTGGAGTGGTCCCCCCTTCCTCCCCAGTCGCCACAATAATGGCTTGTGCTTCAGCCAATGGTAGTAGGAAGGAGGGGGGAAGGTACATCTCCAGGGGTTTCTCTAGCAATGACACAATTGCCTCAGGATTGAGATCCATTGGTGACAATAGAGTCCCAAAATTAAGGTCAGGAGGATCTAGTTATTCCATCTTTGGGTGTGCCAGCTGGGGAAGGTAACACCATCTCTTCAAACTTCTCCAGATCATAAGAGGTGAGATCATGGTGATATTGTCGCCTTCCCCCGTTTGATGCTATCCTTCCATGCGATCTGCCTGGCACCTTTGACATGCTCAATTAGTTGCCTTTTTGTAGCCTTTACTACCTCAAGCTCCTACATCTTTAGGTGGTTTTCAGCAGGGGGGGGGGGGGGGCAGAGGTAGACAGCTCTACAGGTGTCTGACAGCTCACACTGAGGGAGTTTTTACTTTTTATTTTCCATTTTTTTGTTGGGGATAAGACTCACTCTTTTTTCTTTTTAGTTCTTCCCTTCTCTCCTCCTCTCCCAACTCTATCTCCTGGGATATAGTGCTATTGGATGGTGTTGGGGGTGCCCTCAACTCTTTTTGAGTTACACTGGAGGTTTTGGGATTCTCAGGGGGACTTTTACTTTGGCATGAGGTTTTGGATAGTGTTCTCATTTGCCTCTTCTTTCCTGCAATTGGGTCACAGGGGCTTTTGCCCTCAGTCTGCAGCCTGCTGCTCTGGTTCTTTGTCACAGAATCTGATAGGCTTGGGTTTTGCAGGCTCAGAGAAAGAAGAGGCCTCTTGGGCATGAACTTTGGCCATGGGGCGGGGCTGGTGGTATTCATTTTGGTCTTGTGGCTTTGGGTGCTTACTTGCTGTCCAGGACTGGTAGTGTTGTGGCAGTGGTATGGTCAGGGTCCTTCCTTCCCGACCTCCCCGGGGCCACTCCTTCTTTGGGACCATGCCTATCCTTGGCACCGGAGGTGGATTCGGAGTCCTTGGTTAGAAAGCCAAGGAGGTCGCTGTATTCAAGGTAGACGGCACTGCAGCCATGTGGGGAGTACCTGATTTTCCCACAAGTGTAGCACCTTGCCTCCCCTGCACAGTAGTACACCCTCTATACAAATCCATCATGGGGGATGGCTAACCACCCCTCAGCCTCCTCCTGGTCTGCCAGCAATTTCAGCAGCACCTCTCCTAGGTTAATATTTTCAGGTTTTACATTGACTTTTAAAATTTCTTGCAATGGACCTTACCAGGATAGACAGAGATATTTTTCAAAATCTGTACTGCAACAATATGCCATAGTAAAAGAAAAAAAACTGAAAAAGAAATAACGTTGGGGTAGGTAGTTGATCTTTTATCATATAGTCTTTCAGAGAATCACCATAATAATAATTAGGATTGTTCCCAAAAAAAAAGAAAATAAAAAATTTAAATTAATCCATAACATACCTTATCTTCTAGGTAATGTAAAGGAGTGGCCCTACTACCCCTCCTTAATCCATGTGGGACAGAGAGAGAGAGAGAGCTCTATGGGCAGGGCCCAGTTGAGCAGGATAAGAGAGTGAGCCAGCTGGGAACAGGAAACCCCCATGTTTCCAAGAAAAGCCAGCTCCTGAATCCTCTCTGGTAGAAGCTAACAGTGTGAGTATACTGTTGTAAGGTAAGCAGTCTATTATTAAACTGTATATAATACTGACTGATGTAAATAAAGGTAGAAGCTATAAGAAGAAAGACTGGAGTCATGTGTGAATTATGTCTCTGGCCTGAAAGTTACTCAGCTATCCCACATATGGGATAGCACAGAGAGAAACCAAAGTCTCCAAAGGAGGAAAAAGAAAATAATAAAGAAACAAAAAAGGTTTGGTATGTGAATCCTGCCAAAAAAAAGCAGATTGAGGCAGAAGCAGTTCTGCTGGCTGAGCAAGAGAATTACTGACTTTAAAAGACTGTGGCATGACGTGGATTCAGAGAGCTGAATCTTGGTGCCTCAAGATTATTAATCATAAAAATGTTTTTGCAAGTAAGGGGAGAATCTCTACTTACCTAAGACAAGGAACTATAATGAGTTATGTACTGGACAAGCAGGGTAGTTTTTTAAAATTTTTGTCTTTTCCTCAGAGAAATAAAAAGAATAGTTGTTGTAATGTGTGGATGAACAGGTTGTGGCCCTGAAGAAAATGAAGCTGCCAGAGTTGGTGTGTGTGTGTGTGCTTTAACAGGGCATGGCCCTTCAGCAGCAATCTGGTTACCCTGCTCTAAGCTCAAGGAAGCCAGCCTTTTCTGTGGGAAAGTATGATTAAGCTGAAAATGCAAGCTGTGATTCAAAGCCTCCTGGAAGGACCGAGACAACTGAAAGAGGACCTTGTAAAGTTACAGACTATCTGGGCATGTGGCTTGAAAGATCAGGAGCAAGCTGGGTACTCATATCTGCCAGCCTGTCAAAAGTAAAGCTGGAAGCAGAGGAAGCACAGCTGCCATTTGAATCAAGTGATTGGTACAAAAAGATCAGACAGAGGCACTGTAGAGATGCCAGAGGAAGGTGCTTCAGAGAAGCCAGAAGAAGGCGCTGTAGAGTACCCAGAGATAATCACTGCAGAATGGCCAGATGAAGATGAAGCAAAGGAGTCAGAAAGCACAGTGGGGGAATTTGAAAGAGTGTTGAAGTTACCAAAGCAGCACCCAAGCAGAGTCCAGATAGTACAGCCAGGGGAAGATTGGATCCTGGAGCAGCAAATGGACTTCTTTGAAGACCTGGCAGTGGATGCTGGGCAAAGGGCATAGTGTGTTGCTGTGATAATGGTGGTAGTAGGGGAAACACTAAGGGGAGGGGAAGAGCATGACCCTATAGCCCCTACCCAGAGTTTAGCAGTCAGGAGGCCAGTAGAAGTATATTGGAGCATGAAGTCACTTATCTGGATGGGATCCAGGGAGAGTGGAAGCACTCTCCCCAGTGGGTTTGAGCTGAGGGGGAGGGTATGTAAAGGAGAGATCCTACCTCTTCTTAACCTGTGTGGGACCTTGCTACATGCCTGTTCTACCTTAAATCCTACAGAGAGAGAGAGAGAGACAGAGACAGAAAGAGAGAGAGATCTCTGTGGGCAGGACCCTGCAGAGCAGTATAAGAGAGTGAGTACCATTGGGAACAGGAGGCCCCCACATCTCCAGGAGAACACAGTTCCTGAACTTTCTCTGGTGGAAGCTAGTGTGTGAGTACACTGTTGGAAGGTAAGCAGTCTATTATTGTATCTTTTGATTGATGTAAATAAAGGTTGAAGCTTTAAGAAGAAAGGCTGGAGTTCTTTGTGGATTATGTCTCCAGCCTGAACGTTAGTTATCCAACAGGCAGCTGAGTGAATGATTTTATTATCACTGAACAGTGTATTTTGAAATATGTTTCTTTCCATCAGGCTATTAGTTTAACCTGTATTTGTAATACCAGAGAGACAGTGGTGAAAGTTTACATTTAATTGGCATGTAGATTATTCACAGTGCATTAAAAGTGCTTTAATCTTCTGAGTTTTAATTTCAGAAAGATGCACTATTTCAACAAATGTACACTAATTGGTTGTTCAATTTTTTTTAGCATATTTTAAACAGTTTGACACTTTTATTCATTTGATAGTTGAGCAAATGGTGAACAATGGGAATATAGTTCATTATTGTGAAAGCCATTAGTGTAGCTGCGTTTAAAAAAAGATTTAAACAAGTTCCTGGAGGAAAAGTCCATTAACCATTATTAAGGTAGAGTTGCAGAAATCCACTGCTTATTCTTGAGATAAGCAGCTTAGAATCTATCTACCCCTTGGGATCCTGCCAGGTACTTATGACCTGGCTTGGCCACTCTTGGAAACAGGATACTGGGCTTGATGGTAGGGGTGTGCATTCGGATTGACCGCATTAGTAAAACGCAACTCATATTTTTTTTTTACTTAAAAAATTGATTCGACATAAACGATCGGATTTCCCACATATCGAACATAGATATGTTCGATATGTGGGAAATCGCGATTGTTGAGCCAAAATAAAAATATAAACCCCCTCACCCTCCTTAATCCCCCCCCCCCGACTTACCACAACTCCCTGGTGATGGAGCGAGGAGTGAGGACGCCATTTCTGCAGTCCTTGGCGAGAAGCATGTGACGTCGGCGGCACGTCGAGTGACGCCGGCATCACGTGATTCCCGGCTCGTTCGCGCCGGACGGCTCGTTCGGCCCAAAAAGAACTTTTGGCCAGCTTGAGGGGGTCAGGAGGCCCCCCCAAGCTGGCCAAAAGTTCTTTTTGGGCCGAATGAGCCGTCCGGCGCGAACTTGCCGGGAATCACGTGACGTCGCGTCTGAGTGACGCGGCGCCACGTGATTCCCGGCGAGTTCGCGCCGGATGGCTCGTTCGGCCCAAAAAGAACTTTTGGCCAGCTTGGGGGGGTCAGGAGGCCCCCCCAAGCTGGCCAAAAGTTCTTTTTGGGCCGAACGAGCCGTCCGGCGCGAACTTGCCGGGAATCACGTGACGTCGCGTCTGAGTGACGCGGCGCCACGTGATTCCCGGCGAGTTCGCGCCGGACGGCTCGTTCGGCCCAAAAAGAACTTTTGGCCAGCTTGGGGGGGTCAGGAGGCCCCCCCAAGCTGGCCAAAAGTTCTTTTTGGGCCGAACGAGCCGTCCGGCGCGAACTTGCCGGGAATCACGTGACGTCGCGTCACTCGACGTGCCACCGACATCACATGCTTCTCGCCAAGGATTGCAGAAATGACGTCCTCACTCCTCGCTCGATCACCAGGGAGTTGTGGTAAGTCTGGGGGGGGGATTAAGGAGGGTGAGGGGGTTTAAATTTTTTTTTGCACATATGTACATATACCCAACTCATTGGATTTTTTTTATGTCCATATTGGCCGCAAGTGGGACCCCCTTTCGGACATAAAAAATATGAACATAAAATTTTGCTCTGCACATCCCTACTTGATGGACCTTTGGTCTGATTCAGTATGGCAAGTCTTATGTTCTTATCTTGATGAATTCTTATTCATGGAAATGATTTTAAGTCTTGTAAAGGACAAGTTTACCACTATATAGCAGTAATTTGAGACACCATCAACTGAAAGAAAAATTGAATGTCTGTATTCCAGCATTGTATTCTTGGCCATTGAGTTAGATGCTGTTAAAGTGATGTCTAGACTTCCTTCAGACATGCTGCAAAAACTGAAGAGAATGGGTTCTGTCCTAAATCTTGTAAAAGAAAAACAAAAAACATTACATCAATCAATAATCGATCAGCTGAATTTCACTTTCCAAGTTTTACCTATGGGAGGATATCCTTAAGGAAACAGTTTTGTTTTGTTTTTTTTCTATCTCTGGCATTATAAGAAAAACTAATTTTATATGCTGCACAAAATCCATAAATGATGACCTTGCAGTGTGGAGAAGTGACTACATATATTTATTGGTAGGGAAAATTGGCAGGATCTCTCTGTTTTTAATCACAACATTAAGCTGATCAAAATTGCCTCAGACGGAAATGAATTTGGCACATGGTTGGGATCACTAAAGACATTCATCTTTTTTAGAACTGTTCCCAGTTTGGATAGCCTTAGGATTTTAGGGTCAATGTTTATAAAATAATCAAGAACTTCCACCCAAAATTAAATGAGCCTAGTTGGTACTTTGTGGAATGCACTTGTGCCTGGAACCATTCATGGACTTTTCATTGTTTCTAACAGTAACTTTATGTCTGAATATTGTTTACAGGTATGGAGAGGTTAGAGTAAGGCTACCAGATTTCAGGTGTGCAAATTTGGGACACTTCTTTCCTGTAATGCCAGTAATGGGTAAGTAGTTCATTTGCAGGGAAGAGTGGTTATCTTATGGATTATCCCCATGGAAAATCATGGTAATCTACTCTCAAAATACACCTAAAGCAAATTCTTTGAATTTTGAAATAAAAAAATATTTCAATTTCAGTGTACAGCCTCAGGGCTTTCAGATATGTCCTACATGATGAAATTAATTATACATCAGAAAAGTTAAAATCAGCCAATAAAATCCAGCTGTTATCAACATGTAAATTCCAAAAGAGCTGTAAGTGATGGGGTTGAAAGGCTAATGTGCTCATAATGGTAGAGGGACCTTGGTGTGACAGTGTCTGGCAATCTGAAGGCAGCAAAGCAATGTGACAAGTTGATAGCTAAAGCTAGAAGAATGCTGGGCTGCACAGAGAGAAGATTAACCAGTAAGAAAAAGGAGGTGATAATGCCCTTGTACAGGTCCTTGGTGTTCAGTTCTGGAATCTGTAGCTCAAAAAGAATAAGGACAGGATGGAGGTGGTGTAGAGAATGGTCTGGGGTCTGTATCAGAAGACTTATGAGAAGAGGCTGAAGGATCTAAATATGTATACCCTGGAAAAGAGGAGGTGCAGGTAAATATGATACAGACCTTCAAATACCTGAAAAGTTTTAATGATGCACAAATTCTGAATCTTTTCCATTGGAAAGAAAACTGTAGAACTAGGAGTCATGAAATGAAACTCCAGGGGGACGACTCAGAAACAAAATCAGGAAATATTTCTTCACAGAGAAGGTGGTAGATGCCTAGAATGCTCTTCCAGAAGAGGTGGTAAGGATGAAAACAGTAAATGAATTTAAAAGGGTATGGGATAAACACTGTGGATCTGTAAAGGCTAGAGGTTGAAAATGAAGAAAAGGTTGCATAGGGGTAACCTGCACGGAGTTAGCCTTCATGCTTTTGAATCAACATTGCTCTCCACTGTGATAGTGGGGGCATAAAGAAAAATTGGATTCAGATGACAGTCAATGCTGGGCCCTACTGGGCCCAGGGTACTCATATGTAGACATTAGGGAAATATCACAGGACTGCTTCTATAGCCAAGTCTAAAACAAAGCATGATCAAGCAGCATTGTCTGAATTATCATGAAGGCTGCTCACCCTGTAAAAATGTTGCTAGCAGTAATTTTGTTAAGGGTTTGATAATTGCTTGATTTTGATCGAAAATATTACTACCCTTAACATAAAGCTTAGACATAACCTGCATAGAGAGGCAGTTACTAGAGATGTGAATCGGAACCGGAATCGGTTCAGATTCCGGTTCCGATTCACATTGTGGGGTTTTTTTCGTCCGGCCCGATCGTGGTTTTGTTTATCAGCTGTGCCCGAGCCGATAAACAAAAAACCCACCCCAACCCTTTAAAACTAATCCCTTAGCTTCTCCCACCCTTCCTACCCCCCCAAAAAACATTTTACAGGTACCTGGTGGTCCAGTGGGGGTCCCAGGAGTGATCTCCCGCTCTCGGGTCGTCGGCTGCCACTAATAAAAATGGCGCCGATGGCCTTTGCCCTTACCATGTGACAGGGTATTCGTGCCATTGGCCGGCCCCTGATACATGGAGGGAGCACTGGATGGCCGGCGCAATCTTTAAAAATGGTGTGGGCAAGGATCTAGACAAATTCCATGAGGCAAAGCTGAATCAAGGGAATCTGTTGCTGAGGCACCGGTCAGTAAAATGGCTGAGGTTTAAATACCTTGCCATGTGACATCATCTGCCGTCACCTGCTCTGGAGATTCCAGCTTTGGTGCCAACAAAGTAGGGCAAATACCACGCTCACTCATCTGCGGGGATCCCCCAAAGAAGGTGGTGATGGCATCCATGCTGTACTGCTGGGCCAGGCATTGGTGAGTAAAGCCACTCGTGGGACCATCCGAGTGGAAAATGTAGGAGCTGGAATATAGGTCTGTGTCTATAATGTGATCAGAATTCATATATGTTGCATACAGTGGTAAAAACTTCTGGAATCTCCTACAGGACTTCATTTCCTTTGGAAAGCAGGCTGCCTTGAGGCGATCTAAAAGTTCCACAATGAGCAGCAAGGGGTATCTATCCTTCTTCATGACAGCATTGAGACCGCGGTAGTCAATACAAGGTTTCAAGGTGCCATCCTTTTTGGTGACTAAGAAGAGCCCTGCTCCCGTTAGGGAGGTAGAAGGTCGAATGAAGCCCTTGTTGAGGTTTTCCTGGATGTAGCGGGACATAGCTACACTCTATGTGTACCCCTCAGGGTACACATAGAGTGTACCCTGAGGGGACTGCCAACCACCTGTTGACGGGCATCCTTTCCCCTCAGGGTACACTCTACCCTGAGGGGAAAGGATGCCCGTCAACAGGTGGTTGGCAGTCAAAGCACTGATGTTTGGGTAAGATCTCAGCTCTGCTTTTTGAGAAGACATCCGCGAAATCTCGATACTGTGGAGGAAAGCCCACAGGAGTAGCAGCCAGAGGGATAGCTTTCGGAGGCTGCACTCGCTATAAGCAGGTCTCGAAACAGCATGGGCCTCAGCTGGTGAGCTGGAGGGTTCCCCAGTCGAGCAGGGGAGAATGTAGTTGAAGCCAAGGCAGGCCAGAGATTATGGGGTGTACCGCCTTTTCGAGGAAATAGAAGAAGATTTGCTCTTCATGCATGAGTCCTGTGTGGAGGCACAGGGTCTTGGTCGTGAATCTGATATGCCCCAGCAGGGGATCTCCATAGATGGACGAGATAAATAAGAGATGTCATGGGCATTGATGAGCAACTTCTTGTACCAGGGCTCAGGTAACGAAGTTCCCCCCAGCCTCCAAATCCACCAGGGCAAGTGAGGGAAACTCCTGTCCATCCTTCAGGAAGGTTACTGGGAGTGTCAATTGGGGGGAAGCATAGGTACAGCCTAGAAGCGTGTCCCCTCTGACAACTAAGCTGGGTCATTTCCTGGCTTCTGGGGAGTGTATTCCCTAAATGCCCTCTGCCGGCGCAGAAGAAACAGAGATTCAGGCGATGCTGGTGGAGCTTTTCCTCAGGCAAAATGTGGGATTGGTCCAGCTGCATTGGTTCGTCGATCTGTCCCCGAGAAGCCACCTCCGAGGCAATGGGGAGGAGGGGGCAGGAGAAGGCAGGTGCCAAGGGCACGAGTCTACATTGGGGCTGCAGTTCCCAGGCACGTTGTTGGAGGCATCGGTCAATTCGCCCCATGAGGTCAATTAGGGCATCCAGGGACTCCGGTAACTCTCTCGCCGCCAGCTCATCCTTGATGCATGACAACAGGCCCTTGAGGAAGATTGCCCACAGACTGTCCTCTCGCCAGTTCAGTTTGGAGGCCAGGGTGCGGAACTCAATGGCATAGCTGAACAGTGGCCGGGCACCCTGGTGCAGGTGAAGCAAATCAGAGCTCAAGGTGGCCAAACACCCAGGGTCCTCAAATGCCTGCCTAAAGGCCTGCAGAAACTATTGGATGTCCTGAAGCATAGGGTCCACTCGATCCCACAGGGGCGATGCCCAGTCCAGGGCCTTGCCGTCCAAGAGTAATATGATAAACATGGTCTTGACTGCATTGGTGGGGATCTGATCTGGCTGCAGGGAAAAGTGCGTCTGGCACTGATTCAGGAATACCCGACAGAGTTTCGGGTCCCCTGCGTACCTGGGTGGAACTGGTAACTGCAGAGGAGCGGAGGTTGCCAGCTGAATGGGTGGTGCAGGGTCAGGTTGGGCCGTTGCCATCATCAGGGCGTTGAGACGTGTGCTGAGGTGGTCCATGGTGGCTGTCACCATCTCAAGGCACTGCTGCTGTTGCTGGATCTTCTGTGCCAACCCAGGAATGGGCTGGAGTCCATATAGGTCCACCGGGTTCATGACCTCTGCATGCTGCCAGGAAGTGGACCCTTAGCTGAGGTGGGGTTGTTGCTACCTGCAGGAGAGGCTCCCGCACGTCCCCACCATCGGCAGGCGGAACTGGTCATAGCAGGAACCTGAGCTGGACCTTCACCTATACCAGCCCTCGTCCCCCATGGATTCAGCCCTTTGGTGCCGAGGCCAGCAGGACTTAGATGAGGGTTCCTGGTGAAGAGGATCCCACAATGTTAGGCAACAGAGAGGTCAGACAGGCCAGGATCAGGACAGAATCCAATAGATGTTCCGAGGTCAGACAGGTGAAAGGCAGGCAGAATCCAAGAGACATTCCGAGGTCGGGACAGGTGGCAAGCAAGCAGAATCCAAGAGATGTTTCGAGGCCAGGAGGCAGAAGATGAACCAAGCGGGAGATGGGTGCAGGAACCGGGACATGGAGGCAGGAACACAGGAGCAGAAACACACAGCAACCGGCAGCTCACGAGGAGAAGGACCCGTTGCAGAGGCAATCCGAGTAACCAGGGTTTTGGGCTTCACCCCGGCACTCGCGCATGGGCTTAGGGGGCCTGCCAATGCATGGGTCGGCAGTGTCCACGCCGGTGCCCTGAGTGGGGGGGGGGGGGGGCGCAGATAATGGCGACAGGGGTTCCCCTTAGCGGGAACGAAGATGGAGGAGGGACCTGCCATGCCGGTACACAGGGTCAGCCACATGGCTGACCCGTGCAACAGACTCAGAACTAATGTCAGGGAATATTTCTTCACGGAGAGGGTGGTGGATTCCTTGAATGCCCTTCTGGAGGAGGCAGTGAAAGATTTAAAAAGGGCATGGGATAAACACTATGGATCCCTAAAGGCAAGGGGGAGGGGAATGTAGTAAGTGGCATGGGGTAACTTGCTGGCTTGGCAGATACTACCCTTAATGAATAAGCCTTCATACTGCTGATAGAACTCTTATCATTGCTCGCTGCTTCAACAGCAGGGGGAAAAGAGGAATTGGATTCAGACAACAACCAACAAGGACTTTGAACTGTACAGTTTGGGAAACAAATAAGCATGAGGGTAACTTGCTTGATACGGCGGTTACTACCCTTAACCAAAAAGCCTGATATAACTCCAATATTGTTCTCTGCTTCACCTGCAGGGGGTGAAAGGAAATTGAACTCAAACAGTAACCAACAAGAGCATGGGGGTAACTTGCTTGATGCGGCAGTTACTACCCTTAACTGAAAAACCTGATACTAGACGTCTGATGCAACTCCAACAACAGGGAGTGAAAGGAAATTGGACTCAAACAAGAGCCCTGACTGACCTTGGCGGTCTGAGTAACTGATAAGTATGGGAAACTGATACCTATGGGAGCTTGCTGGGCAGGTTAGGTCCTTTTCTGCCATCACTCCTATGTTTCTATTTTTCTGTATTAAATTTGATGCGGCAAGTATATGATTGTTCTATGGTTGACTTTAATAAAAATATAAATAAAAAAAGAATAATGTTAGAACAAAAAAGGAAAAAAAAGAAAGTTTATCCCTGAGGAGAAAGGTCAGGGCTCCACACCCAGTAGACATACCTCCAATGAACTGGAGGAGATAGAGTTGAGAAAGGAAAAAGAAAGTAAACCTGCAGGAGGAAGGGAACAAAAGCCCCCACAACACAGGAGTAGAATTGAGGCAGAAAAGCTGATCAGCGGGAATGAAGGCCTGCAGGCTTGGCAAGAAGCCTGCCTAAGGTAAAGTGACTAAGAGAGAAGAGACTGTGGGATTGTGAAAGGGAAGAAGGGGGGTTATAGGCTTTGCAAACCTCCCTTTCAATAGACGGGTCCTAGCTCACACTCCATGACTGCTTTTCCGTGATCCTCAATTATAATCATAGGCAACAGCAATTGTCCATGTTTTTCAAAATGTTTTTTAATTCATGCAATTAATGCTATAAATGCCGCCTTAAAACTTATCTGAAAGAGTGTCCAAAATTGCTGGATATTTACATTCATATCCGAAACAGACCATTTTTTGAGCAAACCTCTGCTTCAGGGAGTATCATTGTTCCAGGATGCCAGCCCAACTTGCATCAAAGGCTGTAGCTTGGCCAAGTACTCGTCATAAAACATTATACATGTTTTGTATTCTATAGTAATATCTTTAAGTTCGTCAAGGTATTTCTATACATATTCCTGTTAGGACAGGATCAGATCAGTAAATGTCATCCTTTCTATGTTATAGCATCACATTAGCACTGAGCAGTCCACCCTCATGCTGAGAAGCACAATGATCTGAAAGATACTTCGCTATTTACCTTGTTCTTTATTATCCAATTATTTTCCAATTTCTCCCAGTTAAACCCCCTTGTTCAATGTAATTTCCTTTCTCAGTTAATTGTGAACCGACATGATGTGTCCTACGAATGCCGGTATATAAAAATGTTAAATAAAATAAAAAATAAAATAAAGTGCCTTTTCATTGAGAAAAGGGCAAATTTTAAAAGCCCTATGCATGTCAAAACCGGGAGATATGTGAGTGACAGCTGTGCGCGGGCCATGTGGATTTTAAAAGGACCACGGCCAAGCGCATATCTCCTGGTACGCGGATAAAACATATTTGACAAAAAAGTGGTGGGACATGGGCGTGGTCTGGGGCAGAGCATGGCCAGGCTGTGACTGTACCCATGAAGTCACTTACGCTTTCTAGTGCAAGCCGGGATCCCTCAACCGCATAACTTGCTTCTGCTATGGACAGTGTGTAAGTAGTAAAATTGAAAAAAAAAGAGTAGTCAGCGAGGTTTTAGGGATCGTGGCTGATAGGGTAAAAGAGAGGCAAATTATGAGGTTTAGGAAAGTCTGCTCCTTTTCTGGGGCGAACTGGGAAAGAGGCCTATTGTGTCGCTGTGCGTACGTACTAAAATTCCCCCTTTACGCACTCGGGACGGGATTCACACGAACATGCGCGCATTGATATAAAATTGTGCATGCATGTACACGCGGCTACCTGATTTTATAACATGTGCACATAAACGCTCGCATGTTATAAAATCAGTGCATCCAAGTGTGCACTCCAGGAAACGCGTGCATATTTGCATCTGTGCGAGGCTCTTAAAATCTACTTTAAAGGTTTCATTCAAAGCCTTCTCACCTAGAGGGTCAGTCTGTGTTTCTAACCACACTAACCCACTTTCCTAACATGAATCACATGCCAGTAGTGTTTGGAGCCTCAGCAACCCTCTGGTCCCTAAAGTCTGAGTGTTGACTGAGGACCTTGCTATTGCAGATAACAGTCTTTTTATGAGAGGTTGAGGACCCCACAAGCTGTTTTTTCAACCTGGAAGCTGGGTCTTGGTTGTTAGCATCCATTTCGTCTAGTGCTTCCCTAGTGCTGCAGAAAACGGAATGGGCTATCTCATTGTAACTCTTGTATGCAGTCTACATTCTGTTAAATACTGGCGTAGTTCATTTTTTCATGAAATCCAAGTACTGTAGTGAAGGCCTGTGAATTGAGAGACAGAGCTTAACTCCAGTACATTAGTTCTTGTGGTTTCCCAGTAACCCTAATAGCATTCTGCTTTAGAGATGCCTAATGACATACTCACTGCAGGGTGGCAATTAGCACGAGTTGCTATTTGTGCACATTTCTGCATGATTTTTTTCAATGTCTATATTTCTAACAATTGGGTTAATATAATCGAGCTAATGTGTTCGGTACAGTACTTTGGATCTTCTATACTTTATAGTTTCATCATACTGTACTTTCCTTATTTTTAATGCAGCCCATTAGTATAAGTCATTGACAGAATATTTAACTAAGGCAATGAGCCTATAAAGGTGTAAACAAGCATTTTTTTTCCTTCTTCCTTATAATGTGCACTACTTTCACGCTGTGAGCATGCTCCATGTTTTTTTTCCATCCATTTTGAGATGCTGTTGATGTCAGCAGCATCACTCTATATGTTTGGAAAAGGATAATAAGCCTCAAGCACACTGTAACGAAGCTAAAAATATAAAACACTCCAAACAGCAGGGGCAGAGCAGAAAAACAACCTAAATATGATTTATTTAGTTATTTTTGTGCTGCAGTAGGCAATGCATCTCTGGAGCCTTTTTGAATGTAGGCTAGGACTATTTATTTACATTTGTCCAAGCCAGTGAATAATTTTTGGTGGAAATATTTCTGACATCATCAGGATGAATCAACTCTTTAACACTTATTCTGCTGTACAACATTGTTTTGATTTGGGATGACACAGAATATGTTCTTGAAACATTCATTGAAATGCTGAATAAAGATGTACTGTACATAATTTAATATGTAAATCAGGATTCCCAAACTCGATTCTCAAGGGCCATAGCCCAATTGGGTTTTCAGAATTGCTTGTACTGCCTCCATTGTATGCAAAGAGATCTCATACCTATTCATTATGGATTTTCTGAATTCCTGATTGGGTTGTGGTTTTTGAGGACTGAGCTTGGGAATCCCTGATGTAGATGATCTGACTAATGCATTGAATTTTGATATCGAGAGGATTTCATTTTTAGATATCTCCTTCAGTTTAGATACAGGAAAAAATAATACAAAGATAAAAAGGAAACTGACTTTTAATAACCTAAACTCACAAGCACTGTCATGCATTAACCATAGAGAGGATAATTTTAAAAGTCATTTCTACTGGCAAAATAGCACTTTATCCATGGAAATGGCCTTTAACAAAACTGCCAGCCCTATGTGGTGGAATACAAATGATTGTAAATAAATAAATATACAAAAATGTGAGTAAATTTACATGCAAAGAACCTATATGCACTTAAGTTTACCAGCAATGGGGAAGAGGTACTCCCAGGGGCAGAGTTGGGGATGGATTTGCACATACATGCATACTTTTGTTTCTTCAAAAGTATGCATAACGTTTTTCCTGAAAAATCTACCCATACCTATTAGCATGTGCAAATGTGTGTGGGTAGCTTTGATGAGATAATTTTTTCAAAGAGAACGTACACACATATTTTGAAAATTAGTGTAAAGTCTGCAGGTAATTTGTATGTAGCCAATTGCAAAATTTGCCCAGTAGCATACTGATCCTTATCCCAGTCAATGGGGAACTCTCAAGCAGTCTGATTTTCAGAATATCTACAGTGAATCATACATATTCACTGTGGATACTCAGTAGACTCTGGCTTGCGGATCCCAGTGATCTAACTGATGTGTGGATTTTCAAGATAGCTGTGATCCAGAGGGAATGAATATTATTGATGAGTAAGAGAATGAAAGTTATCAATTTATATTGTACATGGTAAATTATCGGAAGCCAGTGAAGGGATTGCAATGTAGGGGTAATATGCTCATGGATTAGAGTTCCAGTTAGCAGGCATGCAGTGGAGTTTTGGATGCTTTGAAGGGGTCAAATGACATATGCAGCGAGACCAATCAAAAGAGAATTACAGTAATCAACACCTGAGAACAGGAGAGATTGCAAAACGCTCCAGAAGTCATTGAAGTCAAGCAATGACTTCAGGTGTCGTAAGAATCTGAGTTTATGAAAAGATGCTTGAGTAACTGCTTTGATATGGTCATTCACAGAAAGTGATGGATCAATAAGTATGCCAAGATTATGAGTGCCTGTTGACATGACAGTACTGTGTTTTTAAAGAGAATAATCTTTGGAATGTCAGATATTTACTATTTATTTATTTATTTTGACATTTATATACCATTGTTCCATGTATAGATCACAATGTTTACAAAGTGACATACATAATTATAACTCAACAAACAAACAAAGATTGGTTACAGAGGTGGGAAGCAATATAAGATCATAATTTTTAGTTTTTTTTCATTTAATGCCAAAGTACAGGCCAATGCACTATAAACAAGCTAAAAATGGGCGCTCATACTGAGTGCCCATTTTCCTAATGTGCACCCATCCACTTCTCCTGGGCACGCGATGCAATATGCTAAAAAACTGCTGCATTAAAAAGAATGTGCTTTGGGAATTTGTGCATCCCTAGCACATACTTTTCATTGGGCACCCAGGAGACGTGGCTGTGTGCAGGTTAGGAAAATGGACGCTCAATACGAGCATCTGATTTATCCCATGCTGGCTAATTGACTGGTACAATATACATGCACATCATACACGGCCTAAAGTGTGTATATTGTGTGCCCAGACATTTTTTTTCCATGCAAGCCTTTTTAATTTTGCATGGTGCTGCTTTCTATGGTTCCTCCTATCTCGATGTCACTAAATACTAGGAGGAACCTCACAAAAGCAATATTTTTTGTTCTAAAATTGAGCCTTTGATGCATGGCAAGACTTTACACTTGTTCCAGGGGAGGCATAACATTTTATTTGTTAAAAAGTATGCATCGGGCACACGGTAATTTTTTGCATTGGGGGTAATAGCTAATAGCCTCATCTACATGGCATTTATATGTGATGAGTGCTATTAGGTACACGCTTGTTTGGACACAAGTTTTGGATGGGCTAATCCCATTACTGCATCGGGAGTTATTCTAGCAAGTCCAAAACACACATCCACCTGTGCATCAAGCTGTGTGCTAGGCTGAGCGCACTGTATTGCATTGGCCCCTTAGTCTGATTAAGCCAGCTTTGAAAGGTGGATAGACAATATAGGAGAAACTCTTCAGTCAGAGTATAAAAGGGTTTACAGGAAAAAAGAACTGGATATCATCAGCATATAGCATAACCCAAGGCATAAAGTGGTTATGGTGTGAAGTTGCTGTTGAAGCTGAAAAAACAGCTTTTCACTGCAAAAAAGATCAATTGTTATATCTAAAAACTTAAAGGACAACATGACAATAAGATTAATAATACAGCTCATAAATCGATCTGAGAAAACTGGGAAAACACCAGAGACAGTGAAAATTTCTAGGTTGTGCTTCAATCTCAAGTGAAAATTTAGGTCAAAGACTAGGCATTATAAATAGATCACATAATTTAAAGGCTATCATTAGCAAAGCTAGGCTAGAGTTATGTTGTGGGGCTAAGAGGAAAGCACAAAAATTCAAACCTAACACCCATAACTCAGTATCCATTTGTGCTGTCATTGTATGACAAACGACATCAGAAATGGTTTTCCATGACATCATTCTTCATTTATATGAGTTACAGAAAACTAGGGGTTGGTTTTTTTTTTTACATTTAGAATTATAATACATTAAAGGAGTTCAGAAACTTATTCATTTTAGGCCCAATTTTCTTTTCATTGCTTTAACTTGGTAAGTCCAAAATGGTGTAGGGTTTGTATTGGAAGATATATAAGGAAAGGCTTAAGGATCTAAATATGTATACATATATGGGACATCTGGACCTTTTCTGCCATCAAGCCTCTTGACAAAAACACAACAGTCTCCCTGATTCCTGTCTCATATTGTTGCATTTATCTTGTGGGCATTATGATTTGGTAAGCAAATCATTCTGTACTTTAATGATTCCTTACAGTTTTTACCTTTCAAGAGTTTGGCGACAAAATAAATTAATCTCCCATAGTTTACATTTTTAGCCAAACATATTGATTGTATTTTTAAAAGTTCACAAATTGTGCAGTTGTTGTTCCAAAGAGCATTCTATAACTTATGCCCATTAAAATGTACTTATTTTGAGAACATAAAAATATAGGTAGTTCCATCTATGTTGTTTTAAAAGACCTTGTATAATGGTTTCACTTTCTATCAGAAATTTCTCTGAGTTAGATGTATGACTTCAGGAACAAATGGATTTATACACTAAAGCTTGCACTAAAAGGGTTTGCTAAAACACTAGTTAAATGTGGAATGAACTCAATATGAGGTAAAGGCTTTGCAGTGGCTGTGCAAAATTACCAGGCTCGCCAAACCTGAAAGTGCAATATGTGTATGCTGTTTATCAAAATTTCCCACGTTAACTGGACCAAAATGTAAAGATCAGAGACTATGGTGGATTTCTTCCACCTAACTCCCATCAAAGTGGCAAGGGAATCAGCATTCCAAAAAAAATAACACCCTCGCTCTGTATCCTCTCCCTCAATCATATCTCCCAGCATATTCCCCCATGTCATGAAGGACCCCCGAAATCCTGCCACCAAGATTACTCCGTGTTTTCAGCATTTCAGGCATGAAGAAGGCAGGTGAGAGCTCTGCTACTGTTCCCTCCCACCTTTCCCAATGATGATCAGCAAATTGGCGTCAACTGACATTATGTTGTATTATGCACTGCTTGTCCTTTGGTGGTCTAGAATGGGGGTTGGTTGATGCTGTATGGAGGGCAAGAATGCGTATGGGGAGGAAGACTCTTGGAGCAGAAAACTTGATTCTTGGGATCTCGGGGAGCTGAAGGCTCTTGGAATGAAAGTGTAATGTTGGGACTGCCCAGTCCCTTACTTCTTGTGATGGGAATTGGGAAGGATGAAATCCCTTTTACTAACCAGCCCTTTCATTTTGGGCTGGTTAGCAAGGAGGATATCAACATCAAAACATTCATGCTAACAATGTTACATTTGGTCCGAGGCAGGTGATAACATTTAAACCTTAGCAAGCATGTGCATATGGAAGACAGCATATCATGCACATTAAAAACGAATTTGCATGCAGCATGTCTTAATTGACAAGTAGGAAGGCACAGGGATGGAAACTTTAAAGCGAGTGTGCGGGTCACCCATACATGTGCGTATGGATGTGCAAGCACATATATGCTGGAGATTTAAATCATGCGTGCAAGTACACATGTATTATATAAAATATGCCTATTGCTCGTACGTGTGCCGCTAATTTTAAGAGATTACTCGAGCAAGCATGTTTCGTTTATCATTCTTAGGACTTTATCGGCTTTAACGCATACCGGTAAGTGGATTTTAAAACATGCTCGCGTGAAGGACATATAGAGTTAATATTCAAAATAGGCTCTTTAGTGGACAAGTTATCCAGCTAAAGTTAGCTGGATATCTTGTCCCATATATTTAGCAGGATGTTTAGATGTATTTATTTACTGATTTTATATTTACCTTCATTCAGTGTAGCCATCATAATGGTTTACAACATAATTGTTAATATTTTATATTCTATTCAAGATTTTATTGGTAGCCAGTGCAAGGATATCATAACTGGTATAATATGCTCTTGTTTCATGGTACCGGTTAAGATTCTGGCTGCTGAATTCTGTAATATCTGAAGTGGTCGAATTGTAGATGATGGTAATCCAAGTAAAAGGGAATTGCAGTAGTCAATACTGGAAAAAATGAGAAGCTGCAACACCGTTCTAAAATCATCAGGATTAAGGAAAGACTTTAACCTCCTTAAGGTTAATAGTTGTAGTAACCCTCTTTGATTTTTTTTGCAATATGGGGCGGATATTAAAAGGGTTACGCGTGTAATATACGTATGTAACCCTTTTAAACCCCTCCTGCGCATGCCGAGCCTATTTTGCATAGGCTCGGCGATGCGTGCAAGCCCCAGGACACGCGTATGTCCCAGGGCTCAAAAAAAGGGGTGGGGTGTGGGCAGTTCGGGGCGGGGGTATGACCACAGGCCTCCGAAGATCCGCTAGGCCGGGGGATCGCGCGCCGGCACTCGGCTGGCGTGCACAACCTATGCCTGCCTGGAGGCAGGCGCAACTTAAATAATAAAGGTAGGGGGGACTTAGGTAGGGCTTGGGGCAGGTTAGATAGGGGAAGGGAGGGGAAGGTGGGGGGCACAAAAGAAAAGTTCCCTCCGAGGCCGCTCCAATTTCGGAGCAGCCTCGGAGGGAATAGGGAAAGCCATCAGGGCTCCCCTAGGGCTCGGCGCATGCAAGGTGCACAAGTGTGCACCCCCTTGCACGCGCTGACCCCAAATTTTATAACATGCGCGCAGGTGCGCGCGCATGTTATAAAATTGGGCGTATATTTGTGCGCACCGGGTTGCGCACACAAATCTACGCCCGCGTGTAGGTTCGAAAATCTGGCCCTGTGTGTATTAAATTCAGCTCACTATCTATCATTATTCCCAAATCCCAAACATATAGTACGGGATAAATTTCAGTTTTACGATCTTCCATTTTTAGTGGTGGTAGGAGAGATGACGTTGATTTTCTATTTAGAATTATAAGCTCCGTTTTGGATGTGTTTACTATGAGTCTGATGTGAGTTAGCAGTAGTTTAATGATAGATAGGAACATAGCAGTTCTAGCATATGTTGCTTCTATAGAATCATTAATGGGAATGAGTATTTGAATATCTTTGGCATATATGTAGTGCGTGAGTCCAAGACAAATAAGTAAATGTCAGAGGAGAAGCATGTATTTATTAAAGAGTGAGGCAGAGATTGACAAGCCTTGGGGAACATCTGTTGTAAGTTGGAATTTTCTTGAGAGTGAACTATTAATTTTTACTTGAAAATTGCGGTTTGAAAGGTAGGAGGAAAACCATTGAATTGTATTGTGTGAAAGCCCAATTTCTGTAAGCCGTTGAAGAAGGATAGAGTGGTTAACAGTATCAAATGCTGTGGAAAGATCTAGTAACACTAATAAATAATTTTGAAAATAGCCAGGTAGGTATTTAGTTTACCAGCCTTGTTAGCTGTATAACATGCTACTTAAATGATAGAAACAAATAAATAACTGGGCCAGTGAGCCATCCCATCTCCCCCAAATATCTTGTAAAGACCCTGTCAGGACATGCCCATCTCAATCCCCAAATCCTTAAAATGTTCCCGAGACCCCCTCTATCTCAGTGTTTTTCAAACTGCCAAATCAGGCTGCCCCCTTCCATCCCTCCGCAATGACTTATAAGATTACTGCACCCCTTCCCTTCCCTCGACCCTCCCAGTCCCCCCTCACCAATACCTGATAGCTGTTTGCCAGGAGCAAGGAACCCTCTGCTTTCTTCCCTGTGCCTTTGCGCTGCTCTAAGAGAGTCAGAGCTGGAAGCAAAAGCTGGCGTTTAGGTATCAGAGGGGGAATTGGCAGAAGGATCAGGGGAGGGAGGGCACCATGATACACAAGTATCTGGGTCAAGCACAAGCAGCTCGTATTTTAAAATGGCCCAGTTATGCACATATATGCATGGGCGTGAGCAATCAAATGCATGGGGAAAAGGGGCGGAGTCAGGGCATGTTGGGGGCTTTCCAGTGTAGGGCCAACTTTTATGTGCATATTTTAAATCCAGTGGCTGATGTGTACCACGGGCTGTTAGCCAGGCATATTTACTTCTGCTGTTGATGAAGTGTAAGTCTGCATAAATCTCTTTTTAGGTCTAAAACAACTGGGCAAGGGGTCTGGGTAAACTGCATGGAGTGCAGGCTGAAGAACCAGAGGGGTCTGGATGACCTAGAGATGGACTGGGCAAACTGGTAGACTAATTGGTATAACTGGGAATGTCATTCACGCGAGCATGTTTTAAAATCCACTTACCTGCAAGCTTCAAAGCCAACAAAGTCCTAAGGAAGATGCGCAAACTACGTTTGGTTGTGTAACTGCTTAAAATGAGGAGTACACATAAGTACAATGGGTGCATTTTAAATTTTGTATGCTCAATTGTGCACTTGATTTAAATTTCCTGCGTATGTGCTCATGTGTGTGTACGCACATAATCATGCATCCGCATGCTCATTTTTAAGATAATGTCCCTGGTATCATCTTGTATAATCCTGAAATAAGAATAGTCAAGGTTTAAAGGCTGGACAATAGTCCCATTGTGTTTCTTAAACACCTTTTGGCTTGTTTAAAACCATCGCTGGCATATTTTCATGCCGGTGAAAGTTTTAGAGGCTTTCACAATCTGTGTACATGATCACAATGGGTTGAAATTCAGTATGTTTTCATCATGTTTGATGATCTTTGATTCCTGAAAATTCTAGGCTCCCTATCCCTTTCAGTTTTTGTTCCATATGTCATACACCTTAGAACCACTGCCGGCAAGTTTTCATGCTGGTGAATTTTCTTAATTTCTGCTCATCCTGATTCATCTTTTGAGGTGCTTTGATTTCTATTTTCAATCTGACACTTGTGTCTAACAGGACATCATTTAATTCCAAAAAATGTGTTTTCTTTCACTGATAAGAGCCTAAAATATAGCGGCATAAAAACATGCTAGCAGCGGATCTAGGGTATAAAAATAAGTTGTCAGTTCTAGTATTAAACTGTATTTTGTTTTGAAAAATGTCATCGAAAACATGTAAAAACAGTCAAAATATGGAATATATTTTACATTTATTTTAATTTTTGTTTTCAATTATAAGGCCTAACATATAGTTGAATACTTTTTTGTACTCGGCTGTTCTAGAGTATCAGCCACACTCAGGTGTTGCGCTGGAGGTGGACTCTTCGCCTGGTGCAGGATTGGTACGGGCCTCTGGTCAGATCCAGAGAGCACCTGCCACCAGGAGGCGGAGCGCATGAGGAGACAGAGGCTAGCTGGAGCTTCACCAATAATAGACCAGGGTTTCCGCAGATTGAGCCCTTCGGTATCCAGACTGCCTGGACTTAGGTGGGCCTCAGAGGGTCTCCCAGAGAGGTAGCAGAGAGGTGTGCCCACAATGAGCAAGGGTACATGGCTGATGTAAGGAGAGTGGACCAGATCCACACTGGAGGCTCCGGAGATCTCAGGGAGGTAACAGTTCAGGAAGGTCCTCCGGGCAAGACAGGCAGAGCCTGTAGGTCTGGTCAAACAAAGGCCATGGTCAGAGTCCAAGCCGGTTGGTCTGGTGGTCGCTGAAGGCAGAAAGAGAGTGTCCGAGTGAAGCACAAAGGTCAAAGCCAGGGTATCCATCCAGAAGTGGTCAGCCAAAGCAAGGGTCAGTTCCAAGGTTAGTACGAGCATAGTCAAGGCAAGCGAGGGTCAATTCCAGGCAGTGGTCACCGTAGTCAGGCAGGCAGAGGTCAGTTCCAGGCAGCGATCAAATGTGGTCAGAAGGCAGGCAAAGGTCAGATCCAGGAAGCGGTCAGTCATAGTCAGGCAAGCAGAGGTCAGTACTGAGAATCAGTCCGGAGGGTACTACCAGGGAACGTGGAGCAGGAACAAGACAGATGCTGGAGACATTGAGGACCATGGGAACACAGGAATGCTGGAGCAAGGAGACGCTGGAAAAGGAGACGCTGGAACAAGGAGACACTGGAACAAGGAAACGCTGGAACACAGGATCAGGCAAACTAGAACACTACAGTGTCAACCCGATTGCCAAGGCGAGGTCCTGGGGACAGGGCCTAGCTATTTATAGGGCTACTAAGTGATGTCATCATACTGTGTCTGAATCGGTTTTCCCACGCTTGGCCCTTTAAAGCTCAGGACGTCAGCTGTGCCCGCGCCTAAAAGCAGGGTCGAGGCGGCCGAAGATGTGGAGCCCTGACGGGAGCTCTGCTGTGAGGCCTGCGGAGTGGAGAAAGCTGTAGAGGGCCGCGGTGAGCGCCAGGAATGCAGGGAGCTGTCAGCAGCAGCAAGACCGGAGCTAGTGGAGGGCAGCGCGAGGTGAGCAGGCCCGGTCGAGGCACTCACGCGAAACCCACGCAGCCAGGACACGCAACAGTGTGGTTGTCACAACTGTACCATCAAACTTTGAAATTAATAGACAGATCACCAATTTGTATACCAAAAACATTTGATTTCTTTCAATTATTTGAACCCAAAAATTATTGGCATAAAAATGTGCCAATGGCAGTTCTAGAGTTTAAAAAAATTCTAGTCTTGATTTCTTTCTTTGGAAATGTTTCCTTCTCAGAGCCTTCAATAAAAAAAATGTTCAGGCACAAGATTCACCATTTCAAAGCTATGCAAGCAAAATGGCTAGAAGCCATCTCTATTTGCTTTTCCAGATTCTTAAATCTGGCTCCCAGTTGTGCACTAAAGATACATATGCACCTTGTATAGCCAAAAGAATTCATGAAATGACAGCAAAATCCATCACTTGTAAGAAAAGAACAAAGGTGGAAATGTAAAGGATTTCACTTCTCAGTATTTGTTTTCCCTTCTATATTAAATAATGCAAGTTTTTTTTTAAATAATGCAAACTCTAAAATTACAGTAACAAGGGAGCTTTTAGCTAGCTAGATATCCACAAGGCAACTAAAAATACAGTTTTCACTATTCTGTCTTGCCAGCATCTGAACAACGTAAACAGACATTTCTGACTTGCTCAGAGAGTACACATATTAGAGATTCCAGGGTTATTTAATCTCCAGACTGCACTTTGTGACCATGTAGACCATTTGGACTGTTTGTTCCAACTCAGATATACAGTTTGTCAGCTTCATCATTACTGCTTGTACAATTCACTGTTAACAAATAAATGAAGTCTCTCTTTTAAGGGATTGTGGGAATGCTGTGAACTTCAGGCTGGGTATGTTTGCTGTGGAGAACTGTACTCAGTTTACGTAGAAACTGGAGTTTTCCTTGTTTGTGAGGGGTTTTCTTTGTTTGTTTGTTTTGGAGACTGTGGTAGCTGGCTAAGCTGATTTTAGTCAGCAAATCCCGGCTGGGATGGCCAGTTCAAAGGGAAAACTTCCAGCCGGTAAAAATGGTTAGGTTTACTGCCTTTAGAATGTGCTTCTGTGGAGGACTCTGTGCAGGCTGCAGGCAAGGTTAATGACTGTAAGAACACAAAGCATTCATCTGGAGTGAACAAAGCTGTTCTTTTTGTGAACAGGCAAGCATAAGACAACTTGGTCATTTCAGAAGTTATTGCAGTAGATAATATATTTGGTTTTGTTATACTTGTGTCAACTCCTTCAGTAAGTTATTAATTCATATGTGCACCATTGCTGATTATCGAGCATTTAGCAAAAGACTTGGTCAGGTTTAGCAAGCTAACATCCTTTGGGATGCAAAGCAAAGATGGTAAAACATGAGGGATTTTGCATAGATCCCTCAGACTATAGAAAGAGCAGGGTTAGCTGAATAACGTATTTGGTTAGTTATAGTCTGGCCACAGACCTGTCCTAAAGATACCTGAATAAACTTGTTTATTTTTAGGATAACAGGATATATTCAGTGATACAACCACACTATTGAATACACCCTGCTAGTTAGCCAGATAAACGTATCTGGCTAACTAGCCGAGCTGATTAGTGACTAAAAATGAACCCCATAGTGTCTTACAAAAGAAGCTAGCGAGTGTTTTCAATGAAACAATGTCCAAATAAAAGGCAGAATACATCAAGTTTACTTATCATAAATGGGGTTCCCCATAGACAGCGGGATGAGTTAGCCATGATGTGTGGGTGATGTCATCCTATGGTGTCAAATGGACCATCCTTTCCTAGTTCTTAGACCTCCACATGAGCTCTGCCTTGTGATCCCCTCAGTTAATTGTAGAGCTTAGCTGTAGCTTGGTAATCAACTTTCCAGGAAGGCAGACAGGTATTAAACATGGCTAATTCATCCTGTTGTCTACAGAGAACCCCACTTAAGGTAAACAAACTTGCTTTCTCTATCGACAAACAGGGCTGAATTATCTATGACATGCATGGAATCCCAAGCTGAAGGTTGCAGTGGAGCACTTAATGAAAAAGCAACCCAGTTCCACCATAGAAAGTGGATTACTGGGTGAGCAGGCTACACAAAACTACGTGTCCAAAGCTACTGTCAGTTTTTGATAGATTGTCCAGACATTAGTGGGACATGAATGTGTGAACTGTCAACCAAGTTGCCGCTTTGCCAATGTCTTCAATGTGCATAGTTCACAGATGAGCTATTGAAGTAGCCATGACTCTTACTTGATGAGACTTGACAGAGTCTGAAATTTGGAGGCCAGCCAGAACAGTTTGCTAACCAACTGGACATCATGTGCTTGGCAATTGTTAGTCCTAGTCAATTAAGATTATAAAAAAAGAAAAAGTTGGGAAGCCTGACAATGTGGTTGAGTTCTCTTCAAATAAGCCAAGGCTTTCTTGCAGTCAAATGAATGTAGGGCCTTCTCCCCTTCATGTGCATGAAATCTTAGCAGGATCACGAGCAACACAATGGCATGATTCAGATGAAAAGCTGAAACTACTGTAAATAAGGGTACAATAAAATGATCAATTTGGCTAGAGGATGGAAAGCTGTGCCTCGATGTTCTGCCCTGGGAAGGCTGCTGTGCTGTGGGATTTGGAAACCCAAAACAAATCTGGCCCATTTTTTTTAAAGCCCCAACGTCAACCATGTCGAAAATGAAAGTAGTTGACATCAGGTGTGTGCAGGCTGTGTGGCAGGAGCCTGAGGAGATCCTGTCAGAATTTCAGAGGCATGGCTGGAAAGAGAGAAACTCAGATGATCAGCTGATTCAGCTGATGCTGGTGCTCCGAGTTTGCTTCCTCCATGCTGGCTCACTGCAGATTTGAAACTCTGCAGGGTGCTAAAGGGTTAAGCAAGTCCTCGGTGTGGTGTGAAGAGGTGCAGGCTAGGCCACTGACATCATTGCTGATGTCAGCAGGTCCTGGTTTATGCAGGTCACATGACAATTTTAAAAAACTTAAATAAAACATAAAGTAAACATTTTAAAAATGTAAAACCTTGGTGATTTAGGTGGGGGGAGGTCAAAGAAGCTCCCTGTGAATTTTTATAACTCAGGTGAATTAAAAAAAAAATCAATCTTTACAAATTTTAAATCTCTCTTAAAGTTAAAGATTTGTTTACTTTGCCAATTATGGTCAAGTGAGGGTGGTTTAATAACCTGGCCACCACTGGAGTTTGACTCTAAACTTTATTTTTTAAAAACTTCCTGTTTGAGGAAGGGGTTCTCAAGGATTCAGAGCAGCTTAAAAACTCTCAAACCAAAACAAACTTTAACAGTGCACAGCTGAGGAAGCATTTAAAGGGTGTACTGAATCCTTATTTTGTGTTTATGGATTGTTGTTTTCACTAATGGACAGCCCCCAGTACGTATGTGGGAGTGACGCAAATAACCGGGAGCCTGATGCATCCTTACAGGTAGGGATGTGAATCGTTTTTTGACGATTTAAAATATCGTCCGATATATTTTAAATCATCAAAAACTGTTAGAGCCACGATACAATACCAATTCCCCCGATTTATCGTCAAAAAATCGTAAATCGGGGGAAGGGGGAGGGCAGGAAAACCGGCACACTAAAACCCCCTAAAACGCACCCCCGACCCTTTAAATTAAATCCCCCACCCTCCCGAACCCCCCCCCCCAATGCCTTAAATTACCCTGGGGTCCAGCGGCGGTCCGTAGCTAAATCGGGGGAAGGGGGAGGGCAGGAAAACCGGCACACTAAAACCCACCCCCAACCCTTTAAATTAAATCCCCCACCCTACCGAACCCCCCCCCCAATGCCTTAAATTAGCCTGGGTAGAGCGGCGGTCCAAAACGGCCTCCTGCTATTGAATTGTGTTGTCTTCAGCCGGCGCCATTTTGCAAAATGGCCGCCGCAAAATGGTGGCGGCCATAGACCAACACGATTCGACTGCAGGAGGTCGTTCCAGACCCCCGCTGGACTTTTGGCAAGTCTTGTGGGGGTCAGGAGGCCCCCCCAAGCTGGCCAAAAGTTCCTGGGGGTCCAGCGGGGGTCTGGGAGCGATTTCCTGCCGCGAATCGTTTTCCGTACGGAAAATGGCACCGGCAGGAGATCGACTGCAGGAGGTCGTTCAGCGGGGGTCCCGAACCCTCGCTGAACGAGTGGGGGTCCCGAACCCTCGCTGAATGACCTCCTGCAGTCGATCTCCTGCCGGCGCCATTTTCCGTACGGAAAACGATTCGTGGCAGGAAATCGCTCCCAGACCCCCGCTGGACCCCCAGGAACTTTTGGCCAGTTTGGGGGGCCTCCTGACCCCCACAAGACTTGCCAAACGTCCAGCGGGGGTCTGGAACGACCTCCTGCAGTCGAATCGTGTTGGTCTATGGCCGCCGCCATTTTGCGGTGGCCATTTTGCAAAATGGTGCCGGCTGAAGACAACACGATTCAATAGCAGGAGGCCGTTTCGGACCGCCACCGTTCCGGACCGCCGCTGGATCCCCAGGTAATTTAAAGCATTTTGGGGGGGGGGGTTGGGGAGGGTGGGGGATTTAATTTAAAGGGTCGGGGTGGGTTTTAGGGGGTTTTAGTGTGCCGGCTCACGATTTTAACGATTTTCACGATACTTTACCCACCCAAACGGCAACAATACGATTCCCTCCCCCTCCCAGACGAAATCGATTGTTAAGACGATCGAGGACACGATTCACATCTCTACTTACAGGCACACCCCTGCAATGCCCACTTACCGGTGGTCCATGATGGAAAGGGGGGTCTCTTCCCCCTTGAGACTTATCCTCTGCCTAAGGAATCCCAACAGCTCCTAAAATGTGTTGAATAACTTGACCCATTCAGGTGTACCTCCTTTTTCTATAAACAAGACATCATCCAGATAGTGAACCAGTGATGCCGGCCTAGATGCCTCTATGGTTGTCAATGCAGGAAGGCACTAAATGTTTCAAAACAGGTGCATGAAATCCAGTATCACATTGGCTAGGGACTGAGCTCGATTCCACCTGGGAGGTTCTGGTTTGTGACCACCACCGCTTGTAGATAAGCAGGCCAACTAAGAAGACCTAACTTTATGGTCTAAGTCCTTAAAGGTCTGTAATGGCATCTCAGTGTGGCTTCCTAGACCGGTCAGCAGTGATGACATCCAATTATACTCTGATGCGTCAGGAGGCATCGCTTTTGTTGTTTATGAAAAGGAGCTAGGTGGCAACACATTGGCCAGAATTCTGGACAGCGTGTGACCCATCCAGGAATATTGCATTTCCTGAGCTGTTTTCCCATTGGAGTCAATGTGGACATCTGGGGTGAGTTGCTTGATTGTCAATGGGTGGTGTTGTGGTGTGACAATGCAGTGGTGGTCCGGTCAGCGAACGAGCAGAGTTCCGGGTGTCGGAGTTGCGGTGGGAATTTGTATTGTGCTGCTTGCGCATGAACATTTATTTATTTTATTTTTGGTTTTTATATACCGGAAGTTCCTGTATACAATACATATCACTCCGGTTCACATTTAACAGAAATAACTATCGCCGGGGAGGCGGTTTGCATGGAACATATCGAAATAATGAACGGATAATATATAATAAAGTACAATCTATTGGGAAAAACAACTAAGATCAACTTAGAACACAACTTGGAAACATATAACTGAAGTAATATAAACATTAGATTATTGCTGTAAGGCAAGGATGGTTGTTGTTCTTCTTGCTTTTAGCTCTCTGGGAAAGCTTGACGGAAGAGCCAAGTCTTGAGTTTCACTTTAAAAGTAGTATGGCACGGCTCAATGCGGAGGTCCGGTGGTAGGGAGTTCCAGAGAGATGGGCCCGCTGTGGATAGAGCGCGTTTCCTCAGGGTAGATTTTGCAGGTTGGGTGATCATTCTGTTCTGGTATGCCCTTCTGGTTGGTTTTTTAGAGGAGTGTAGTTGAAGCTGGAAGGTTAAGTTGAGTGGAGAGATGTTATGTAGGGCCTTATGAATCATCATGCAGGTTTTGAACTGAATCCTATATTTGATGGGCAGCCAATGGAGATGCTGGAGGATCGGGGTGATATGGTCCCTTTTTTTGGCGTTTGTAAGTATCCTTGCAGTGGCATTCGGTACCATCTGGAGTGGTTTGGTGGTGTATGCGGGAAGGCCCTGCAGGAGTGAATTGCAGTAATCTAGTTTAGGGAGAATGATGGCTTGGAGTACTGTGCGGAAATCCCTATAGAGTAGAAGAGGCTTTAGTTTCTTTAGCACTTGTAATTTAAAGAAGCATTCTTTTGTAGTGTTATTTATGAATTTATTGAGGCTGAGTCTGTTGTCTAGTAGTACTCCCAGATCTCTGACTTGAGGTGCGGTGGCATATCCTGAGGTGTCTGGAGAGTTGCTGGATGTTGGCGGGGCAGGTTGATCCGGTGCTATTATGAGTATTTCCGTTTTGTTGGTGTTTAGAACCAGGTTGAGGCTGGTTAGAAGATCGTTGATGGATGAGAGGCATTTTTTCCAGTAGTCCATGGTTTTGTGTATGGTCTCCGTGATAGGGATGAGAATTTGTATATCATCCGCGTATAAGAAATGGGTGAGCTTGAGGTTAGTAAGTAGATGACAGAGTGGGAGAAGGTAAATGTTGAAGAGGGTGGGGGAGAGTGATGATCCTTGTGGTACCCCCATCTTGGCTTGGATGGGGTGAGATTCCTTGTTGTTTATCTTAACTTTGTATGTTCTGTTCTCTAGGAAGGACTTAAACCAATTGAAAGCTGTTCCTGTGATGCCGATGTCTGTAAGACGTTGTAGTAGGCTAGGGTGGTTCACGGTGTCGAACGCTGAGGAAAGATCCAGAAGCGCGAGGAGACAAGGTTGGCCTTTTTCGAGATTGAAGATAATGGTGTCCGTTAGTGTGGATAATAAGGATTCGGTGCTCTTTTTCTTCCGGAATCCATATTGGTTAGTGGTGAGGATATTGTTGTCGTCAAGGAATTCAGAAAGTTGTCTGTTGACAATTTTCTCCATGATTTTAGCTAGCATGGGGAGGTTAGCTATAGGTCTGTAGTTAGCCGGGTCTGTGGTGGGAAGGTTGGGTTTTTTGAGGAGAGGTTTGAGCAATGCTAACTTGAGTTGGTCCGGAACTTGGCCTTGGGCGAGGGAGCAGTTAATGATATCTGCAACTGGCTTGGCAATGATGTCAGGGATTGAACTCAGCAGGTTTGATGGTAAATGGTCTAAGGGGTGAGAGGACGGTTTTATCTTCCTAAGGATGTTCGCTATTTCTAGGGTGGACGTGGGTTCAAGAGTTTCGAGCGCTGCTGTGTATGTGTTGGTTTGACGAGCGGTTGCTGTAGCTGATTGCGGGCTGTGGTTGCTTGCGTGGCTTGTGTGCGGCATAGGCCCTTTGAGGGGGGCTATGAGTGCGGTGATTTTGTTGTCGAAAAAGTCGGCAAGCTCACTGGCTTTTTTAAGAGCTTGTTCATCTGGGATGTTTGGTCCAGGAGGTTTAGTGAGGGCTGAGACATAAGAGAAGAGGGCTCTTGAGTCAAATGAGAAGTGGTGTATCTTTTTGGAGAAGAATTCTCTTTTTGTTTTGTTGATTTCGTTTCTGTAGGTGTTGAGGCATGATTTGTAGTTGAGGAGGGTTGTTGTAGATGGGCTTTTACGCCATTGGTTTTCCTTGCACATTGTGGCACGAGCAAGGCATGTTTTTGGCATGTGTGGTGAGTTGGTGGATTCTCTCACTCACTGTAAATGGTCACTGTTAGGGTGGCTGGTGCCACAATTGGAGCTGATCAGCGGAGAGGTACCCGGGGCAGCCGTGGTCCTTCAAAACCAGATGGTGCATGATTTGCTGCGAAGATCACCCGGCTCCATCCATATGGAGCAATTACATTCACTGCTGCAACAAGGTGGGGGAGTTCTTCATGGAAAACAGCTGGTCTGGTCACCGGGTTCCAGAGGATTAGCTGCATATTGAATGCTAAACAGCAGGGATCATCCAAGAACATGGTTCATTCACACCTAGCCACTCTGGCATTTTTCTCGAAGCTGGAAATGGATCACACAGAACAGTATTTCGCAGTCAAAGGTGTGTTGTGAGGCCAGTCCAAGGAGCCCTTGCTGCTTCACGTCATGCAGAGACTGCTGACCCATGACCTCCTGTTACTGCCTTGGCACATACTGACCATGGTAGCAGTGGACGAGTTTGAAGCTGCGCTCTTCTGGGTTGCCTTAGCGCTTGCATTTTTGGAATTTGCGTGGAGTGTATCACAGCTGAGGGGTTTGCTGTGGGAGGACATCGGCATCTCGAACTGCATGCTATGCCTGAGATTGAGACTGATTGAGGGGCATGTGGTTAAGTCATCAAGTTGACATCAGTCAAAGATCGAGTAACATGTCCAGTTGCAACCATGACTCTATACTTTACCTTGCGCCCAAAGGGGTGGTTTATTCTTACTGCACCGGGATAAATCCACTTCAAGCAGATCTCAGTTTTTGTCAGTCTTCAAGACACTTTGGTGAAATCTGGGCCTCAGACTGAGTGTTTCTGCACTCACACTTCCTGCATCGGAGCTGCTTCTAGTGATGCCACTGACGGTCTCCCACAGACTGTCATACAGCAGATGGGCCAATGTTGGTCCAGAGCTGTTTTGTCATATTTTAGATATGACAATGGTTCCCCTGTGCTTGTGCCTGTTCAGATGTGTACTGCTTTGGGGCCAACCCTCAGCATTTGGCCAAGTATGATGAATGTCAGGCCTGGGGGTTTGAGCCTTGATGGATTGACGGCCAGGCATGTTTGAGAGGGGCTTCGGTGGGGCCTGCTGTGTGGTGGCCTGCCTGGAACCCATCACGTTTGAGGGTCTCTGGTGGGGCTTGCTTTGTGGTGGCCTGCCCAGAACCCATCCAGTGATGGTGGTCATGACATCTGTCCATGGGCTCGCTGGAAGCGAGGCCCCCTTCAGACCTACTCAGTCTCATTATCATACATCTTGGTAGCAATGATTTGAAGAATGGTGCTGGCTTCGCTTGCCTCATTGTTGCTATCCTCAAGAATTTGCTGGTCAAAAATCATGCCTGGCAAAAAATGTGGGCCATTGGATGGCGGGGAAGATACTGTGCCAAGTTCTATTGGCCACTCAATGTCTAAAATATGAAACAACAGCTCTGGACCAACATTGGCCCATCTGCTGTATGACAGTCTGTGGGAGACCGGCAGTGGCATCACTAGAAGCAGCTCCGATGCAGGAAGAGTGAGTGCAGAAACGCTCAGTCTGAGACGCTTTCACCAAAGTGTCATGAAGACTGCCGAAAATTGGGATCTGCTTGAAGTGGATTTATCCCGGTGCAGTAAGAATAAACCACCCCTTTGGGCGCAAGGTAAAGTATAATCACGGTGGCTATCATTTCAGGCACAAATGGAGGTGGGGGGGTTTCATTGTGCAAAATTGTATGCTTCAAATGGGATGGGATGTATTTGTCAAACATGAAGTGATTGGTTTCTGCTGGCTATGCAGAGGTTATTCATTGGTTTGATGCAGGAGTCGAAGCTGTTTGGTATGGATGGAGTCCATATTGTGTGGGCAGAAGGGTATTTCCTGGCCCACGCATGATGGGATCCCTGTGGCAGCAGTGACTAAGACCAAGAAAGGCTATTATAACACTGGAGGCATTAAAAGGAAACAGAGAGGTACCAGTAAGGAAGAGAGGGGGCCTTGGGGGCCACCACTCAGTGGTTGGCCATGGATGACGAATGTCAGACCCAGGGATTGAGCCTTGACAGATTGATGGCCAGGCACGTTTGAGAGGGGTTCTGATGGGGCCTACTGCATTGCAGCTTACCCGTAACCCCTCCAGTGAACCCTGGATCCAGGGGCTCATGGGGAGTGAGACCTCTTCAGTTCGCTTGGGTGGATGGAATCGGAGATATTGGCACCTGCCCAGTGGTCAGTGGCAGCAGGATTCGGCGCTTAAATTAAATTCCCTTGTTAGGGTGACCTTGTGTGTGTATTGTTGGGTGTCCAGCCGAAATCGGTGGAGGAGGGATAGAACCATAGGTGTCCAGGCTGCCTGGTTATTTGGATTGAGATGTACTAGGAGCAAATTCAAGGAGTGACCAAGACCAAGAAAGGCTTTTGGGTCTGAAAAGGGGGATTTCTCACAGTGTATTTCTTGTGATCTATGGTGAATCTGGTAACTTTTTGGAGTTTTCTAGATTGAAAGTCAGGCTATTTTTTAAAATTTATTTACTCACAATAAAACTTTTCCAGAGAAGCTGTTAAAACAAGTTCCGTTTCCTTGAGGGAAAAATAAATTAAAACTAATGGTGATTACCATAGTGATGTCATGGTTACTGCATATTAGAGATGTGAATCGTGTCCTCGATTGTCTTAACGATCGATTTCGGCTGGGAGGGGGAGGGAATCGTATTGTTGCCGTTTGGGTGTGTAAACTATTGTGAAAATCGTTAAAATCGTGAGCTGACACACTAAAACCCCCTAAAACCCACCCCCGACCCTTTAAATTAAATCCCCCACCCTCCCGAACCCCCCCCCAAATGCTTTAAATTACCTGGGGATCCAGCGGTGGTCCAGAACGGCGGCGGTCCGGAACGGCCCCCTCAATTGAATCCTGTTGTCTTCAGCCGGCGCCATTTTGCAAAATGGCCGCCGCAAAATGGCGGCGGCCATAGACAAAAACGATTTGACGCAGGAGGTCGTTCCGGACCCCCGCTGGACTTTTGGCAAGTCTTGTGGGGGTCAGGAGGCCCCCCCAAGCTGGCCAAAAGTTTCTGGGAGTCCAGCGGGGTTCAGGAAGCGATTTCTTGCCGACCCGCTGAACGACCTCCACGTATGGCCGGCGCCATTTTCCGTACGGAAAACGATTTGCGGCAAGAAATCGCTTCCTGAACCCCGCTGGACTCCCAGAAACTTTTGGCCAGCTTGGGGGGGCCTCCTGACCCCCACAAGACTTGCCAAAAGTCCAGCGGGGGTCCGGAACGACCTCCTGCGTCGAATCGTTTTTGTCTATGGCCGCCGCCATTTTGCGGCGGCCATTTTGCAAAATGGCGCCGGCTGAAGACAACAGGATTCAATTGAGGGGGCCGTTCCGGACCGCCGCCGTTCTGGACCACCGCTGGATCCCCAGGTAATTTAAAGCATTTGGGGGGGGGGTTCGGGAGGGTGGGGGATTTAATTTAAAGGGTCGGAGGTGGGTTTTAGGGGGTTTTAGTGTGCCGGTTTTCCTGCCCTCCCCCTTCCCCCGATTTACGATTTTTTAACGATAAATCGGGGGAATTGGTATTGTATCGTGGCCCTAACGATTTTTGACGATTTAAAATATATCGGACGATATTTTAAATCGTCAAAAAACGATTCACATCCCTACTGCATATTTTACAGTGACTGGAAAAATAAACAGGTAAGAATACATAACAGTCAAATCACAGTATTTTTATTGATTAATCTCACTTAGAGGCAGTTTTCTAAGTTATTAAAAGTCTCTGTCTGCTAAAAATCAGTGAACAGTAGGTTTTCCAAGGGATTTCTGTTTATTAAATATGTAAACCAGTTAAGGTTGGAACTATTATCTCATGATGATATTAGTGTAGGAAGATTCTCTGTAAGATTTCAGCGTGTGTGCAATTGCTGCTTTTGTTATGGAGAGAGAGAGAGAGAATTTTACAGAGCTCAGGTAAGAAAAGGGAGCTTAGATACTGTTAAATTGTGGCTGTTCGCGGTTTGTTTGTTTTTTTTACAGCCTTTGAGGTGTTTGAAAGGGTAGCTCTGAAAGAAATTGTTCACAAATTCCCAAATACTCTTTGAAATACAAAAATTTATGGAAGGGGGATCACTGAGTGCAGTTTCTTAAAGATATATTCGCTACAGCATATGTGGTTAATAAATGCTGAATGGCTTGTAGCAACACAGCTAAATAATACATTTTGGATAGTTTCAATAATCTGATTAAAATTGGGTTTATACATCCCTAAAGGTCACTGAATTTATTTACCTGTGACAGGAATTAAAATTTGGGAAAGGGAGTAACAGCTTAGAGACTCTGAAGGTGTCATCAGGTGTTTATAGAAACATAGAAACATAGAAATGACGGCAGAAGAAGACCAAATGGCCCATCCAGTCTGCCCAGCAAGCTTCACACATTTTTTCTCTCATACTTATCTGTTTCTCTTAGCTCTTGGTTCTATTTCCCTTCCACCCCCACCTTTAATGTAGAGAGCAGTGATGGAGCTGCATCCAAGTGAAATATTTAGCTTGATTAGTTAGGGGTAGTAGCCGCTGCAATAAGCAAGCTACACCCATGCTTATTTGTTTTACCCAGACTATGTTATACAGCCCTTGTTGGTTGTTTTTCTTCTCCCCTGCCGTTGAAGCAGGGAGCTATGCTGGATATGCGTGAAGTATCAGTCTTCTCCCATGCTGTTGAAGCAGAGAGCCATGCTGGATGTGCATCGAAAGTGAAGTATCAGGCACATTTGGTTTGGGGTAGTAACCGCCGTAACAAGCCAGGTACTCCCCGCTTTGTGAGTGCGAACCCTCTTTTCTTCTCCCCTGCCGTTGAAGCAGAGAGCTCTGCTGGATGTGTGAAGTATCAGTTTTTCTTCTCCCCTGCCGTTTACAGTGTATATGTGCCGCAGATTCTCTGGAAAAAAAATGCTTCCAAGTCACACAATACAGGCAGGGGTTAGGCCTTTGACCCTGCTTCCTTATCACACAACCGCTCTACCCCCACCTTGCCCTCCCCCCCCCCCCATCCCACCTTGCAAATGAAACACAACACAAGAGTGAATTCAAACGATGTTTATGGACAAATTATGGTTGCAGCAATGGTGCAAAACATTAATAGGTAACAAAGCAATTACAATAGAACCAATACATAAACCAGCCTACTAAGCAATTAAAGTATCATCAGCTTTTTTCCCCCCGGTGACTTGCACACAATCTAGTAAGCCAGCAAGCTGATGAAAAGCTATAAAAACCTGGCCATATAAGCCAATTGCGTTAATGGGGGTCACAGACAGGCCGGGGTCTTGACCATAGAACATCTCAAACCTCAGCTGAGCACTTCTTATGCCCTGCCCTGCCCCTTTTTTCCTCCCCTGGACACCATCAAAGCTCTAGGGTTCCAGATTTCCTACTAGTGGGCCACTGGCCCTGTTACATACTTGCTCTCCTTTTGGCCCTCCCCCACAGGCTGCTGCGTTTGACCAAAATAGAGTGAATGGGAGGTTTGGGAGGCCTTGTTAACTTGCTGGTCATCATGCCGAAGTCCCCTGGTAATGCAACCATTTGCCAGGGGAACCCCACCTTACTCACTGTGGCCACATCTGTCAAGCAGAGCATCTAACACATCTTAAGGTTTAAGGTTTATTTATTTCTATACCGTCATTTCAGTAAAACCATCATAACGGTGAACAATAAATTAAAGTAGGAAAATACAAAACATCATCAAATCATATAAATATAACAATCAAAACATAAACACTAAAAGCTTGATTAATTACTTAAAATACATCCCAGCCTATGTCTGACAAATGCTCCCCATCTGGCCGAAACATTCCTGGGATCTCGTCTAACAAATCATGCTGGATATGTAGCACCTGCACTATGGGCATAAATCTACACATTTATCTATTAATCTTTCTCCTCACCTTATCCAATGCCTGGTACGAACGTTCTCCTCTCCAGAACCCCTGGGGACAATGCAGGACCATACGATGATTGATTGTGGAAACAATCCCGAAATTTCAATGAAATCTTTTTGCATTTTTTATAACAGCTCAACACTGAACATGGTTGCCAAATCATTGCCCCCTCCCCCCCAATAGATAATGCAAGAGGGGGCAGGCTTTGCTCATATTCAGAATAGTTGGCATCAGTTTGTCCCACCTCATCCCGGTACGCCTTTCCAAATCAATATCAGGCGGTGCGACACCATGCCCAAATGCTCATCTGATGGCCAGCCTGTAGCTCTCTTACATGTCCATTGCACATATGAATGCCCTATAATCCAGATAAAGTGCATTTGTGCTGCCGGACCTGGAGACAAAATAAATCAGGTTAGCAACTAAGGCAAAAAATATTCCTATGGTCTGAAATATAGCTTGAACCCCCTTGAGCGCCATCTGCCTACTGACATTATCGCTGCTGGGTTCAAGCCAAGCTCTGCAACAATTGTGGTCACCCTAATCCGAATAAAGTGTGAACTGTAAGCTTCCCTGGAAATCCCCATCGTCCATAGTGCCAGCCAGAGCACCTTCCTGAACTAGTACTGTATCAGCGGGCTACCATCAGAATGCACCAGGAGCTGCCTGACAGTGAGAGGGTACTGCCCTAGGTAGCACCCTGTGCAATGGATCAGACATGTACTTACCCCGGTCCATCTCCTCAAGACTGCTTTTAAACCTTTTATGTCCTGATCTGTTTTGGACCTATGAATGGTAAGCACTGATTTATCTCATCCAAAATTTATATCACCTCAATGCAGACTTGCAATGCCTGGCCTAGCAGCTGAGTAAGCGGCTAACTCACTCACTCATAGTGCTGCAAAAAAAGCAAGGGGAAATGGCACATCAAAACAGCAAGCCTCAAAACTGTGAAAGCAGACACCATACAACACTTAGGTGGGTCAAGGAACTGTGCATTATAGGTCATCTCATGTCCCAGGACCTGCCCTTTACTCTAGCCCATCCCATCATAAGCCTTCTGACTGAGAACTGTGCATAAGGGCCAGGAAATCCCAACATCCTCGAGAAGAATGACAGACCTACTAAACGGTTAGCTACTGAGGATCTTGCTATGCCTCGGGCTTTACAGTACAAGACATATTGAATCAATGTGTACACTGGTATGGGCCAGACCCAAATTCCAGAGTTTAATTGTGCATTGAGTAAAAAAGAACTTTCTCTGATTAGTTTTAAATGTGCCACATGCTAACTTCATGGAGTGCCCCCTAGTCTTTCTATTATCCGAAAGAGTAAATAACCTATTCACATCTACCCATTCTAGACCTCTCATGATTTAAAACACCTCTATCATATCCCCCCTCAGCTGTCTCTTCTCCAAGCTGAAAAGTCCTAACCTCTTTAATCTTTCCTCATAGGGGAGCTGTTCCATTCCCCTTATCATTTTGGTAGCTCTTCTCTGTACCTTCTCCATCGCAATTATATCTTTTTTGAGACACGGCAACCAGAATTGTACACAGTATTCAAGGTGCGGTCTCATCATGGAGTGATACAGAGGCATTATGACATTTTCCGTTTTATTCACCATTCCCTTTCTAATAATTCCCAACATTCTGTTTGCTTTTTTGACTGCCTGTAGCACACTGAACCGACGATTTCAATGTGTTATCCACTAGACGCCTAGATCTCTTTCTTGGGTTGTAGCACCTAATGTGGAACCTAACATTGTGTAACTTTAGCATGGGTTTATTTTTCCCTATGTGCATCACCTTGCACTTATCCACATTAAATTTCATCTGTCATTTTAATGCCCAATTTTCCAGTCTCACAAGGTCTTCCTGCAATTTATCACAATCTGCTTGAGATTTAACTACTCTGAACAATTTTGTGTCATCTGCAAATTTGATTAGCCCACTCGTCGTATTTCTTTCCAGATCATTTATAAATATATTGAAAAGTAAAGGTCCCAATACAGATCCCTGAGGCACTCCACTGCCCACTCCCTTCCACTGAGAAAATTGTCCATTTAATCCTACTCTCTGTTTCCTGTCTTTTAGCCAGTTTGCAATCCATGAAAGGACATCGCCACCTATCCCATGACTTTTTACTTTTCCTAGAAGCCTCTCATGAGGAACTTTGTCAAACGCCTTCTAAAAATCCAAGTACACTACATCTACCGGTTCACCTTTATCCACATGTTTATTAACTCCTTCAAAAAAGTGAAGCAGATTTGTGAGGCAAAACTTGCCTTGGGTAAAATCATGCTGACTTTGTTCCATTAAACCATGTCTTTCTATATGTTCTGTGATTTTGATGTTTAGAACACTTTCCACTATTTTTCCTGGCACTGAAGTCAGGCTAACCGGTCTGTAGTTTCCTGGATCACCTCCAGCGGAGGTCCGGGAGCGATCTCCTGCCGCGAATCTTTTTCCGTACGGAAAATGGCGCCGGCAGGAGATCGACTGCAGGAGGTCGTTCAGCGGGGGTTCCGGACCCCGGCTGAATGACCTCCTGCAGTCGATCTCCTGCCGGCGCCATTTTCCGTACGGAAAACGATTCGCGGCAGGAAATCACTCCTGGACCCCCGCTGGACCCCCAGGGACTTTTGGCCAGCTTGGGGGGGCCTCCTGACCCCCACAAGACTTGCCAAAAATCCAGCGGGGGTCCGGAACGACCTCCTGCAGTCGAATCGTGTTGGTCTATGGCCGCCGCCATTTTGCGCCGGGCGCAGAATGGCGCCGGCTGAAGACAACACGATTCAATTGCAGGAGACCGTTCCGGACCATCGCTGGACCCCCAGGTAATTTAAGGCATTTGGGGGGGGGGGGTTCAGGGAGGGTGGGGGATTTAATTTAAAGGGTCGGGGGTGGGTTTTAGGGTGTTTTAGTGTGCCGGTTTTCCTGCCCTCCTCCTTCCCCCGATTTAGCTACGGACTGCCGCTGGACCCCCAGGTAATTTAAGGCATTTGGGGGGGGGGGGTTCGGGAGGGTGGGGGATTTAATTTAAAGGGTCGGGGGTGGGTTTTAGGGTGTTTTAGTGTGCCGGTTTTCCTGCTCTCCCCCTTCCCCCGATTTAGCTACGGACCGCCGCTGGACCCCCAGGTAATTTAAGGCATTTGGGGGGGGGTTCGGGAGGGTGGGAGATTTAATTTAAAGTGTCGGGGTGGGTTTTAGGGGGTTTTAGTGTGCCGGTTCATGATTTTAATGATTTTCACGATACTCTAAACACCCAAACGGCGACGATACGATTCCCTCCCCCTCCCAGCCGAAATCGATCGTTAAGACGATCGAGGATACGATTCACATCTCTAGTAGCCATCATTCCCGCAAGTCACCTCCATGCCTCTTCTCTTCATTCACATCCTCTAGACTTTATGGATCCACAGTATTTATCCCACGCCCCTTTGAAATCCTTCATAGTTTTGGTCTTTACCACTTCCTCCAGAAGGGCGTTCCAGGTATCCACCATCCTCTCCATGAAGAAATACTTCCTGACATTGGTTCTGAGTCTTCCTCCCTGGAGTTTTAAATCGTGACCGCTGGTTCTGTTGATTTTTTTGCAACCGAAAAGGTTTGTCGTTTTCTTTGGATCATTAAAACCTTTCAGGTATCTGAAAGTCTGTATCATATCACCCCTACTCCTCCTTTCCTCCAGGGTGTACATATTTAGATTCTTCAATCTCTCCTCATAAGTCATTTGATGAAGACCTCCACCTTTTTGGTCGTCCTTCTCTGGACCGCCTCCATCCTGTCTCTGTCCCTTCGGAGATACGTTCTCCAGAACTGAACACAGTACTCTAGGTGAGGCCTCACCAAAGACCTGTACAAGGGGATAATCATTTCCTTTTCCTTGCTCGATATTCCTCTCTCTATGCAGCCCAGCATTCTTCTTGCTTTAGCTATCGCCTTGTCGCATTGTTTCGCCGACTTCAGATCATTAGACACTATCACCCCAAGGTCTCTCTCTTGCCCCATGCACATCAGCCCCTCTCCCCCCATCGAATACCGTTCTTCCATATTTCCACACCCCATATGCATGACTCTGCACTTCTTGGCATTGAATCTCAGCTGCCATATCTTCGACTACCCTTCCAGTTTCCTTAAATCCCGTCTCATTCTCTCCACTCCTTCCGGCGTGTCCACTCTGTTGCAGATCTTAGTGTCATCCGCAAAAAGACAAACCTTACCTTCTATCCCATCCGCAGTGTCGCTCACAAAGATATTTTCTTCTGTTGGATCCTTCTTCCAATTTTTGAATGAAGATCTTTTGGCTAAAATAGCTTCTTTCACCTCCCTTTTTAACCATGCCAATAATCGTTTTGCCTTCTTTCCACCTTTCTTAATGTGTGGAATACAACTGGACTGTGCTTCTAGAATGGTATTTTTTAACAATGACCACGCCTCTTGCACATGTTTTACTTTTGTAGCTGCTCCTTTCAGTTTTTTTCTAACAATTTTTCTCATTTTATCAAAGTTTCCCTTTTGAAAGTTTAGCACGAGAGCCGTGGTTTTGCATACTGTTCCTCTTCCAGTCATTAATGCTCCAGACACCATGCTCCTTCTAAACTAATATCATAGTTTAGCCATGCCCATCCTCCCCACTTGTTTGCTTATATTGTGTCCATCGGTCTCAGATGGCTTCAACCTTCTCTCTCCTCTACCCTTGGGAAGATGGCTGCTGCCGAGTCATCATGCTGCTCTCTTCGGCGTCCCTGGAATGGCTACGGCGACCGTGTTCACCATGTTTCTCCTGAGTGCCTCCTAGGGTGCACGCGCACATACCACCCACGTTTTTAACCACGTCATGGCGGGAACCTCGGGGGTGTCCCCTCCGAGTGACATCACGCCATCCAGGTACTTAGCCTGCCCTTCATTTGCTAACAAACTGAGTTAGCAAGGATTGAATTTGCCTCTGGTCTAAGCTACTCTGCCACTTCCTTGCTGCTGCTGGAAGTTCTCTCTGCCCTCTGGGGCCATTCACCTCTAATCTGGGTACACACTCCTCAGGGGCCCTATGCTTTCTTTCAGGTGCCTATCTGGGATACCAGGTACTCGCTCCTCAAGGGCCTGCTCTCCCTGTCTTGGTGCCTGCAAATCCAACTACTTCTGCCTGTCAGGATCATCATCTAATACAGCTATCTATTCAGTGAGTAAACTAACCTTGTCAGCTTGTCTCACCTTCAGCTTCAGCGCTGCGAGTCTATATCCGGGACTATCTCCTCTACCCAGCACAGCCTACCATCATTGAAGTGTGGAACGGGTCTCCTCTGCTGAGGACCCCTGGACTACTCTACTGGGTTACCTCCCTGCTGCCACATCCTGGGCAGTACCACGATGCTGTATAATAAACACAAATTCTCTGTCTGCATGTGTAGAGTCTTGCCTAGTACTGTGCTTCCTCACTGGGCTCCTCCCCATGGGAGTGGCCATCTCCACAGTACACAAGAATCCACTCAAACACTTCGAAATCATAACAGATTGCTAACTCCATGGATTCGGCTCGGCTCACCGCTTTGCAGGCCATTCCGGGCCTGGCCCAGCGAATCTCCAAACAACAGAATTTGTTGGATAACCTGACTGTTGCCTTTAATGAGCTACACGCACAGATGAATACACTGACGTCCGCAGGTAATTACACTGCCTGAAGTGACAGTCAAGACTACAGTGCCTCTATCCACTCCAACACGCTTGTCTGGTGAAGTGTGTAAATGTAGAGGATTTATCAATCAATGTTGCATGCACTTTTCTCTGCAACCTAACCATTTGCCTACAGCATATGCCAAGACTACCTATATCCTTTCGTATCTGGATGGAAGAGCGCTGGCAAGGGCCTCACCACTGTGGGAGCGCAATGACCCTATCCTGAATGATCTTGCCGGGTTTCTTTAACTGTTCAAATCAGTATTCGATGACACTTCCCAGTATACCTCAGCAGGATCCACTTTGGTTCATCTGAAACAAGGTAATAAACCTTTACCAGACTTTGCCATAGAATTCAAGACGTTGGCTTCTGAATTACATTGGGACCCTAGATGCCTGAAGACCCTCTTCTTTGAAGGCCTGAACTCCCGCCTGAAGGATGAACTGGCAGCTCGAGAGATGCCCGAGACCTTAGCAGAATGAATGAAGTTGGCAACAAGGATTGATCGCCGACTTCGTGACAAGGTTCAAGAGGTCAAGAGCCCCAGAAGACCACCTCAGGCAGAGATGTGAGTCAAGCCTGTACCCAGGCCTATACCTCCAGGTCCTGTTGCTGGTAAAGAAGAACCAATGCAGTTGGGCCGCAGTCATTTGACTTCTAAAGAGAGACAAACTCGAAAGAGATTGGGACTATAGAAACATAGAAATGACGGCAGAAGAAGACCAAATGGCCCATCCAGTATGCCCATCAAGCTTTCGTACTTATTTTTCTCATACTTATCTGTTACTCTGACCGCTGAGGTCAGGGCCCTGCATGTATTGTGGACAAGCTGGTCATAATGTTCAAACATGCCCTATATGTCGGGGAAACTGGCAGACCTAAGTCCTGTGGAAGGACTCTTCTTAGGTATAACTGCACCCGCTCCTCCACTGTCTCTTCCAGTATCTTTAATCTGCGGACCTCTAGAATTTCAGACCCTTGCCTTAGTGGACTCTGGGGCAGGAGGAAACTTCATTTTTAAACGTCTAGTGGAACATTTGCAGATCCCTACCACTACCATGACGTCTCCTCTACTCCTGTCCTCTATTCATGGAGAGCCCTTACCAGGTGAAGTAACCTTGCTTATAGAACCAGTAAGCTTACGTACTAGTGCTCTTCATACAGAGACTATTTCCTTCTTTGTGCTAGAGAAGGCCATGCACCTTTTGGTACTTGGGTTACCGTGGCTGCAGAAACATATGCCACAATTCAACTGGGCTACTTTGGAGCTTTCACGTTGGGGTCCAGATTGCCATGGCAATTGCCTGATGGAAGTTTCTCCTATACCATGCATGCCAACTACCCCATTGTTGCCTGGGTTGCCGCCTCAATATGCATCTTTTCAAAATGTGTTTTCTAAAGAAGCTGCTAATGTATTACCTCCACACAGATCCTATGACTGTGCCATCAATTTGAAGCCTAATACGAAACCACCCAGAGGAAGGGTTTACCCTCTCTCTGTGGTAGAGAATAAAGCAATGTCTGAGTATATCCAAGATAATCTCCAGAAAGGCTTCATAAGACCTTCCAAGTCTCCTGCTGGTACAGGCTTCTTCTTTGTGGGAAAGCAGGACGGAACATTACATCCATGCATTGATTGCAGAGGCCTGAATGAGATCACCGTAAAGGATCGCTATCCCTTACCCCTCATCTTGGAGCTATTCGACAGGTTACAAGGAGCCAAGATATTCTCCAAGCTTGATCTCAAAGGAGCATATAACTTAGTTCACAACTGCTCTGGCGATGAATGGAAAATGGCTTTCAATACCCGGGATGGGCACTTTGAATATCTGGTGATGCCCATTGGCTTGTGCAATGCCCTGGCCGTCTTCCAAAACATGATGAATGACATTCTGCGTGATCTACTCTATCAATGTGTCGTTGTCTACCTATACGACATCTTGATATTCTCACAGGAGCTGCAATCCCACCAGGAGGATGTCAAAAGACGTCTACAGAGACTTCGTGAGAACCACTTATATGCCAAGTTGTCTAAATGTGAATTCCACAAGGAATCCGTGCCCTTCTTAGGGTACATTGTCTCAAACAAAGGTTTCCAGATGGATCCCCAGAAGCTTGAGAGTATTCAAAAATGGACACAACCCACTGGCCTAAAAGCTCTAAGACAATTTTTGGGATTTACAAACTACTACAGGACCTTCATCAAAGATTACTCTTCATTGACTGTTCCATTAACAGCAATAACTAAAAAAGGAGCCAATGTTGCCACTTGGTCTACAGAAGCCATGACAAATTTCAGAAGTTAAAAGACACCTTCTCAAGCAAATCATTTCTCCGCCATCTGGACCCTACACGACCCTTCATTGTGGAGGTCGATGCCTCTGACGTTGGTGTAGGATCCATGCTAGGCCAGACCAGTGACTCTAAGATCTTGCACCCATGTTCATTCTTTTACCGACGCTTCTCGCCTGTGGAGAAGAACTACGGCATTGGGGATAAAGAATTGCTGGCAATAAAGATGGCATTCTAAGAATGGCGACCCTGGCTTGAAGGTGCCCCATATCAGATCACTGTCTTTACTGATCATAAAAATCTGGAGTGCCTCTGTCACAACGCCTTAACCATAGACAGGTGAGATGGTCCCTGTTCTTTAACAGATTTGACTTTGTGCTGAAATATCGCCCTGGTGATAAGAATGTCAGAGCGGACGCTCTATCTTGCTCTTTTCTCTCTGAAGACGTACCTGATGAACCCCAGCATATCATTGACCTGAATAGAGTTATTCTGACAGCTACACACCCGGTACCCTCTGGAAAGACCATTGTACCCCACAATTTAAGGAAGAAATTGCTAGCATGGGCTCACGACTCAAAACTGGCAAGACACCCTGGTCAACGATGAACACTGGCTAAGCTACAGAAGTACTATTGGTGGCCCATCATGAAGGAAGACACACTGGTGTATGTAGCTTCCTGTTCCAATTGTGCCAGACAGAAACCTCCACCCGGACAACCTTGGGGCCTGCTTCAACCCTTGCCAGTACTAGACGAGCTCTGGACCCACATTGCTACAGACTTTATGGTGGACCTACCACTTTCTGGAGGTAACAATACCATCTGGTTAACAGTGGATCGATTCTCGAAGATGGCTCACTTTGTGGCCCTCACTGGCTTGCCTTCAGCCATGTAACTTGCTAAACTGTTCATCAGTCACATCTTTCACCTACATGGCATGCCAAAATACATTGTGTCTGACAGAGGAGCTCAATTTACAGCCAGATTCTGGAAGGCCTTGTGTAAAATATTCGATATTGCACTTGACTTCACTTCTGCGTACCATCCTCAGTCGAATGGCCAAACTGAGAGAATGAATAGAACTCTCAAACAGTTCCTCCATGCCTATGTTGGTACACGACAGAATGACTGGGCTGAACTGTTGCCCTGGGCTGAATTTGCCATCAATTTGTATCCAGCATCATTTACTGGATCTACACCTTTCAAAGTTATGGACGACAACCCTTACCACCTTTACCATTTCCACTTTGAATGTTGTCCCCGGCAGCTCAATCTACAGCCAAAGATATAAAGCAGCTCTGGAGAGAGACTAAAGAGATGCTCCATAAAGCAGGACAAAGAGCAAAGAAAGGCTATGATGCTCACCATAGCAAGGCTCCTGTATTTCAGCCTGTGACAAAGTTTGGCTGTCTGCCAAACATCTAAGACTCAAGCTTCCATCTGCTCGATTTGCTCTATGCTTTGTCAGACCCTTTCCCATCCTCTGACGACTGGGCTCACTTACTACAGTCTGAAAATTCCTCCAGCTACGAAGATTCATAATGTGTTCCATGTTTTGCTGCTGAAACCGCTTGCTCTTAACGAGTTTTCCACCAAGACACCTGAACCTACTCCTGTTGATGCAGAAGAAGACATTGAGTACAAGGTTGATGCCATCCTTGATGTAAGAAAGAGAGGCAGAGTTTGGGAATACCTCCTGTCATGGGAGGGATACGGACCAAAAGAAAACTCTTGGGAACCATTGGCTAATATCATGGACAAAGAGATGCTTCATCAATTTCATCAATCGCATCCTCAAAAACCAAGACCAGGTAGGGGGTCTGGAGGGGTCCCTTTGAAGGGGGTACTGTTGCGTCTGTCAGTCTCAGACGGCTTCAACGTTTGTGCCTCACCTTTCTTCCTTCTCTCTCCACTAGCCTTGAGAAGATGGCTGCTGCCACATCATCATGCTGCTCTCTCCAGTGTCCCCAGAACGGCTATGGCGACGGTATTCGCCATGTTTCTCCTGAGGGCCTCCTAGGGTGCATGGGCGCATGCCACCCATGTCTTTATCCACGTCATGGCGGGAACCTCGGGGGCGTCCCCTCCGAGTGACATCATGCCATACAGGTATTTAGCCTGCCCTTCATTTGCTAACAAACTGAGTTAGCAAGGATTTGATTTGCCTCCGGTCTAAGCTACTCTGCCACTTTCTTGCTACTGCTGGAAGTTCTCTCTGCCCTCTGGGGCCATTCACCTCTAATCTGGGTACACATTCCTCGGGGGCCCTATGCTTTCTTTCAGGTGCCTATCTGAGATACTAGGTACTCACTCCTCGAGGGCCTGCTCTCCCTGCCTTGGTCCCTGCAAATCCAACTACTTCTGCCTGCCAGGATCATCATCTAATACAGCTAACTATTCAGTGAGTAAACTAACCTTGTCAGCTTGTCTCACCTTCAGCTTCAGTGCTGCGAGTCTACATCCGGGACTCTCTCCTCTACCCAGCGCAGCCTACCATCATTGAAGTGTGGGATGGGTCTCCTCTGCCGAGGACCCCTGGACTACTCTACTGGGTTACCTCACTCCTGCCACCTCCTGGGCAGTACCACCAAGCTGTATAATAAACACAAATTCTCTGTGTCTGTGTGTATAGAGTCTAGCCTAGTACTGCGGTTCCTCACGGGGCTCCTCCCCGTAGCAGTGGCCATCTCCGCAGTACCCAAGAATCCACTCAAACACCTCGAAACCATAACAGCTTTCATGATGATGTCTAAATATTGTATTAAGTAGAGTGCCTGCTCTGGTTCACGCTCCACAATGTCACTCATGAAAATGTGGAAAGCTGCCACCCAATTATGGACACTATTCAAAAGTTTGGGTCTCTTTTCTTTAACTTCACTCCCAACCTCTTTATCTTTTGCCTCACTCTCACCACTGATCAACAAGGAAATAATATCTATATATCATGCTGCCAAATGTTTTTCTTAATTTTCTTAGGAACACCACAAGCTAACCAATTAAGCCCTCACAAAACCTCCTCTTTGCGCATCACTGTCGAGCTTGACTGCCCAGGCATAGCCCCCACAGTGGAACTAATGTTCCACTAACTGAGGACCCCGCATGTGTGTCCCAAACCATCATGGCTGAACCAGCTTTACCAGCCACCCACTTCTTTTTGAATGACATTAAAGTGTTCTGCATAACCATATACAGAGCCAATTCCTCATCACTGCTGTCAGGAGAAGAATCAGAGTCAGAGTCACTGAGTGCAACAAAAGTCTTACCTTGGTCCATAACTTGTGGACCCAATCCACCCCTCGAGTCTGGAGGCATGTCACAAACTTGATGGGAAATGTTGGTCCTTCTAGCCCGCTGGCTAATGCCAGGCACTACTGTGCCAGACATGCACTGCTAAAGCCAGTCTGTAGCGTGCATCTCCGCTTGTTGATGCAGCTCTGACATAAGATTTTCCAAATCTTGCTGGCATGTGCCTGACCTATTTTTACCCCACATGGCATCAGTGTGTGGGGAATTACGATTTAATGCTCTATTGCCTCCAAGAGGTGCCATGTGAAATGATGGGTTAGCCTTCTGTTCTTTCCCCACACCTGTTGACTGATTACTTGGAGTTGGTCCCTGGGTCCTTCTACCCTATTCATGGGATTTTGAGCCCTTGGGAGTGGTGGATGCATTACATCTCTTAGGATCCATTCAAAACCCTCGCCATAGTACCTAGGTTGCAATAATAATGCTGAAAATGAAGGGGAGAACATGAGAAAATTAAATAATTTATACCTGTGAAAACTCTCTTATCGCCTTCACTTTTTTTTCTGATTTTTTTTTGTGCCCAGAAGGAAGTCTCCAGGATCCTTCATCCTTTAGATCAGTGGTTCTCAACCTTTTTTCTGTCGGGACACACCTGACAGATGGTTCTCACATGCGTGACACACTGACCCATGATCATCACAGGGCTAGTTGTAAACGTACAGTTTGCATCCACGGGAACCCCCCTGACCCACAATAATGGATATAAAGCAGAATTATGACATTCCCCATACAACTCACCCTACAAAAAAGATGTTCTGGTTAGGGATGTGAATCGTTTTAGGATGATTAAAATTATCGTCCGATAATTTTAATATCGTCTTAAACCGTTATGGAACACAATACAATAGAGATTCTAACGATTTATCGTTATAAATCGTTAGAATCGTGAGCCGGCACACTAAAACCCCCTAAAACCCACCCCCGACCCTTTAAATTAAATCCCCCACCCTACCGAACCCCCCCCCCAAATGACTTAAATAACCTACGGGTCCAGCGGCGGTCCGGAACGGCAGCGGTCCGGAACGGGCTCCTGCTACTGAATCTTGTTGTCTTCGGCTGGCGCCATTTTCCAAAATGGCGCCAAAAAATGGCGGCGGCCATAGACGAACACGATTGGACGGCAGGAGGTCCTTCCGGACCCCCGCTGGACTTTTGGCAAGTCTTGTGGGGGTCAGGAGGCCCCCCCCAAGCTGGCCAAAAGTTCCTGGAGGTCCAGCGGGGGTCAGGGAGCGATTTCCCGCCGCGAATTGTTTTCGTACGGAAAATGGCGCCGGCAGGAGATCGACTGCAGGAGGTCATTCAGCGAGGGTTCCGGCGCCTCGCTGAACGACCTCCTGCAGTCGATCTCCTGCCGGCGCCATTTTCCGTACGAAAACGATTCGCGGCGGGAAATCGCTCCCTGACCCCCGCTGGACCTCCAGGAACTTTTGGCCAGCTTGGGGGGGGCCTCCTGACCCCCACAAGACTTGCCAAAAGTCCAGCGGGGGTCCGGAAGGACCTCCTGCCGTCCAATCGTGTTCGTCTATGGCCGCCGCCATTTTTCGGCGCCATTTTGGAAAATGGCGCCGGCCGAAGACAACAAGATTCAGTAGCAGGAGCCCGTTCCGGACCGCTGCCGTTCCTGGACCGCCGCTGGACCCGCAGGTTATTTAAGTCATTTGGGGGGGGGGCTTCGGGAGGGTGGGGGATTTAATTTAAAGGGTCGGGGGTGGGTTTTAGGGGGTTTTAATGTGCCGGTTTTGCGATTTTACGTTTTTTCGATTTTTTACGATTTTTCACGATATTTTACCCCCCCAAACGGCAACAATACGATTCCCTCCCCCTCCCAGCCGAAATCGATCGTTAAGACGATCAAGGACACGATTCACATCTCTAGTTCTGGTGTCATCTCAGTAACAGCAACTCAAACTCCTTCTACTTCCAGGCTCAATAGCCCTACTTATGAAAAGACAGCAGTTTACCACCAATGCATGTCCTTTTGAGAAAACACAACAAATAAGACTGATAAAACGCTTACATGCTAGTAAAATATCTCGGTAACAGACACAGAACCGACCTAACAAACTCCCAGGATCTGTAGTAATGCACATAAACTAATCCGCACACAGTTACACCTGTATTATGGAATACACTCAAACAGGAGCAACCCTATCTATGAAAAGGCAACACTACAAATATTAAATCAGGCCCTAAAAACCAATACACCTCTTATTAGGAAAACAGAACTAGCAAGCAGCTATAGATCCCCACATAGAAATAATTGTAAAACTATACTAATAAGCAGAATAAATGTTTCACAACAACTATGAACAGAATAACATCCAACAATTAGAAACTCATAAAAAACTATTAAAAATTCTCCAAACACCAATAAAATATTTCAAAAAAAGCAGACACATCACATAATATTAAATAATTAAAATGGCAGTCAATCAAGAAAAATAAACTTAAAAAGCCATCTTTACTTACCCCCTCCAGCAGCTCTCCTACTCCTCTTCCATGCAGGCTGTAGCACACACCAGAAGCAGCAGTAGTGGCTAAGCTCTATACTCATGGTCCTCTTCCTTAGGGCCCATGTCTCTCACACACACACCATACCAGTCATGCCCCCATGACCAGTTTCTGTCTCTCACACACCAATCATCTCCCAAACAGTCTTTGACAAACACACCAGTCACCTTCCTGAACAGTTTCTCTCATGCCATACACACACACACACAGGCTTCCCACTCCCATGTTCCACTTACATATATGGGCTTCTCACTCTCATAATCACTTTCTCTTTCTCACACACACTCACCAGTCTCTCACTCCCATGCTTGTTCTCTCCACATGCACAGGCTTCTCATTCCCATAATCACTTTCTTTCTCTCACACCCATACACAAACATACACACCAGTCACCTGATCTCTCTCATGCATACGCACACACAGGCTTCCCACTCCCATGTTCTCTTTCAGATATACAGACTTCTCACTCCCATGCTGTATCTCACACACTCCCAGCTTTCTCACTCCCATGCTCACTCTTCACATGCACAGGCTTCTCATTCCCATAATCACTTTCTTTCTCTCTCTCACATACACACAAACACACATCAGTCACCTGATCTCTCTCATGCGAATACACACACACAGGCTTCCCACTCTCATATTCTCTTTCAGATATACAGGCTTCTCACTCCCATGCTGTGTCTCACATACACACAGGATTCTCACTCCCATGCTCACTCTTCACATGCACAGGCTTCTCATTCCCATAATCACTTTCTCTCTCTCTCTCTCTCTCTCTCTCTCTCTCACACACACACACACACACACCAGTCACCTGATCTCTCTCATGCATACACACACACACACACAGGCTTCCCACTTCCATGTTCTGTCTTACATATACAGGCTTCTCCCTCCCATGCTGTGTCTCACACACACCCAGGTTCTCACTCCCATGCTCACTCTCTTCACATGCACAGGCTTCTCATTCCCATAATCACTTTCTCTCTGTTACACACACACACACACACCCACACCAGTCTCTCTCTCATTTCCATGCTCGCTCTCCACATGCACAGGCTTCTCATTCCCTGAATCACATTCTCTCTCTCACATTCACATACACACCAGTCACACCATCACCTTACCAACCAGTCTCTCTCTCATACATGCACACACACACACAGGCTTCCCACTCCCATGCTCTCTCTCACATAATCAGGCTTCTCACTCCCATGCTTTCTTTCACATACACCCCCACAACACCAGGCTTCTTACTCCCATGCTTTCTCACATACCCAGATTTCTCACTTCCATGCTTTTTCTCTCTTTCTCACACACACACACGCACACACACACACATACACACACACACACACATATGTCACATCCCTGACTGTCTCACACTCTCACATACACATCAGTCATCTCCTTGAGCAGTCACTTTCATTGTCTCTCACATATACACATACATCAGCTCTCTGACCAGTTTCTCTCAATCACACACATGCTCTCGATCAAATACATTCTCTCACTTACACACAGGCTCTCAATCACACACACATTCTCTCACTTACACACTGGCTGGCTGGCTGCTTCTCTCTCTTTCTCTCACTCACTTCCTCTCTCTCCCCCCCCCCCCCCCCCCGAGCACAAATGGTAGCTGCAGCAGCCTCCTCCTCCAGCCCCCGCAGGCCAAGAAGGAAGAATTCTATCGACCGCGGGAGGCTCATGCTGCTGTCTCCTTTCTCAATTACCGGCTGCTTCAATTGCTCGGGGGCCGATGCTGCAGCCGCCGCTGCTACTTTATCACGCGGCACTGCTCTTTCTCCTTCCCGCGCACCACGTATCACTTCCTGTTCCGGGTCACGGGGGGGGGGGGGGGGCAGGCGCGGGAAGAAGAAAAGACCAGCCATGGGTACCACAGCTTCTTTTAGCACTGCTGCCGTTCCCACTGGGCTTGAACGTGCTGATAGCACGGCGGCAACGGCAGCAGGGAAGAAAGAGCAGCGGGAGAGACCGGGAGCATGAGACACACCAGCCGGTGCTTGGCGACACACTGGTGTGTCGCGACACACCAGTTGAGAACCGCTGCTTTAGATGAACTGGAAAGGAAGGAAAGAATAACTGTCCCCCAGCCATGCTGACATACACAACATGCACATACATAACCTAATAATAAATACAAGGAGGCTTTTTTTTTTTTTTATCCTTGTGTAAAATGCTGTAACCTCCCTCCTCTGGTCTGCTTGTATTAAGACTCCTGTGTAAGCCAATCAACATCAGGTAGGTAGCACACATCACAAGGCAGCTCCTGCCAATTCAGAAATGCAGCATCCCTTATATAAGATGGATGCCTGCACTTCTCTGCCCCACAAAAAAATGGCTGCTGCCCTTCACCTAATCTCCCTTTACAAAGATGGCCCCAACATGTGCAAATGCCCACAATAAAAATAGTTGCCCCCTTTGTTTGAGCGCTCAGGGCAAAGATGGCTTCCACCATACTAAGTACTTAAAAGACAGGTTACTAGCAACCACGGAACCCCCAACCCCTACCATGACCTACCCCTCCCAGTTCTGCATGATGTCATCCTGCTCCTAAACTAAGCAACCAACATTGCTTACAAAATGTACTAAGTGAGTAGAAATACTAGCTCCAAATGAAAGAAAGCTGCTTCTTTAACTTAGTACCCCCATGTGGTTATAGGTTAACCTCTGCCTCTCGGATTGAGCTTAAGGTTCCGCTCGGAAAATCCTTCTCATGGCTCTAATCTCAGGTCATGGCTTCCACTTTCACCCGATGCTTAGCCCAAAATCGAAACACGGCAGACTCCCCCAATAGCACTGCCAAACCTTTTGCTGGAATACGAGTTTAAGAGCTTCCATTATTAGGGATGTGCAGGCAAAATGTTTTCGGTGAAACGTTGATACGTTGAAGGTGAGGGTCGATTCCGTTCAATATGGAAGTATGGAGAAATCCATAAGTTGTGGATCTGTCCATACGTTTCCCGGTTCCCTAAATAAAAATTTAAACCCCCCACCCTCCTTAATCCCCCCCCCCCCAAGACTTACCAAAACTCCCTGGTGGTCCAGCGGGGAGTCAGGAAGCCATCCCTGCACTCCTTTGCGATTTCCTCACGGCGCCGATAGCCTGTGTCACAGGGGCTGCCCGTGCCATTGGCCAGCCCCTGTCACATGGTCACGGCGCCATCTTGTGCTCCTACCACGTGACAGGTAGGTCATGTGGCAGGAGGTCGCTCCGGGACCCCCGTTGGACCGAACCGGAACTTTTGGCCAGCTTGGGGGGGGCCTCCTGCCCCCCCCGAAGCTGGCCAAAAGTTCCGGTTGGGTCTAACGGGGGTCCGGGAGTGGAGGCGCGGAGGAGCACGTCACGCCGATGTCACGTGCTCCTCCGCTCCCGCACCCCCGTTGGACCCAAGCGGAACTTTTGGCCAGCTTGGGGGGGCCTCCTGACCCCCCTAAGCTGGCCAAAAGTTCCTTTTGGGTGCAACGAGGGTCCCCCGGAGCGATTGCGCGGGGAATCACGTGACGCCGCGTCACTCCGACGTGACGCCGACGTCACGTGCTCCTCGCAAAGGAGTTCAGAAATGGCGTCCTGACTTCCTGCTGTACCACCAGGGAGTTTTGGTAAGTCTTGGGGGGGGGATTAAGGAGGGTGAGGGGTTTAAATTTTTATTTGCACGTATGGACATAGACTCAACTTATGGAATTCTCCATATGTCCATATTGACCGCAAATGGGACCCCCTTTCGACTAATGGACTTATGAACATAAACTTTTGCTCTACACATCCCTAATAATAAACTGAATATTCTACAGCAAATATAATTACTGAGAAAGTCTGAAAGTAGAGTATGATTTTACACTTTGGAATGATGAGAAAACTCTCCTGGGGTAGTTGTTTGTAGAAATTTGTACAAAACAGAATGGTTGTATTAAAACTTTACATTTTGGTAGACTAAAGATTCTTCAATGCTTACCGACCAATAATGTGCTTACCTGCAATCTATATGTTATTCACTGCAATAGATGCAGACAGAATAAACGATCATATAGACTCTTATAATATAAAGGTGATAGAATGGAAGGGCAATTAAAAATGAGAATATGGAACCAAAGACCAGTTGATAATGAATAAAGCTATCATAGCTTATTGTAAGAAAAACTGAAACCTCAGTATAGAATCACTGAGAGAAAATATCAACAATGAGTATTACAGTACTCTGTACATTTCAATGTAATTTATTATTCAAGAGTGTGGGATGCTATTGAATGTTTGACTATAAGAAAACTTTCAATAGCATCCTACACTCTTGAAAAATGCATTGCCTTGAAATATACAGACTTAACCCTGGATTGATCAAATACATCAAGCTCACTATGAAAATGTAGCAAATTTCATGTCATCTGAATTCAGAAGATGGACAATTTTCCATTCCCAAAATCAAAATACAGAAAGGAATATTTTAGGGAGATTAGCTGTCACTACTCTTATTTTATCTGGCAATAAACCCACTGAGTACTTTCCATTAACTCTCTGGGCTGTGCATTTAGCCTTAAATCTTGAGATACTAATTATCCACAAACAACATCTTGCATGGTACTTGTAGATTACTTGAAGCTTTTCAGATCCTGTAATAATCATTTAGTGGAACACTGTGTAGTGAAAAGCTTCTCAGATGACTTTAGGATGACATTTGAGCTGAATAAATGGGCTGAGGTGATCTTTCTTAAAGGAAAACTAAGCAAAACTGAAAATGTCTTTTTGACTGAAGGATGAAATATAAAGACATTTGAGCATTAAGATGTATATATATCTAAGGGAAGAAGAAGGTGCAAAAATCCAGCACAAATCACTGAAAGAAAATATCAGCAAAGAGTACTATAAAAGACTGAAACTGGTATTGAAAAGTGCTTTAACAGCACAGAATAAGATTCAAGCCATCCATCAGCTTGTACTTGCTGTAATCTCATACCACTTTAGAATCATAGATTGCTCCCATAAAGATCTTGAAAAAATTGGATGTAAGAACAAAAAACTTCTCCATGCCCACATAAATCCTATAAGACCAAGAGGTAGATCTTAAATAAGTACACGCATGCGCAACCGGCTCGAACAAATGTATGCCGGATTTTAGCCGCGCGTATCTTATAAAATCCGGGGTTGGCACGTGCAAGGCTGTGCAAAATTGGCAGCCTGCGTGTGCCGAGCCGCACAGCCTGTCTCCGTTCCCTCCTCGTCCCCCCCACCTTCCCCTCCCTTCCCCTATCTAACCCACCCCCCAGCCCTACCTAAATCCCCCCTACCTTTGTTGTGCAAGTTATGCTTGAAGCAGGCGTAACTTGCGCGCGCCACCTTGGCATCCCCCAGCACAGGCTGCAGTGTGGGGGGATTCGGGACTGCCCTCCGGCCCACCCCCGAACCATCGCCACACCCCTGGACCTGCCCCGGACTGCCCCCTGACCCCCGATACGTCCCCGGACACACCCTGGACACGCCCCCTCCTGCTCCTTTTACAAAGCCCCGGGACTTACACGCGTCTCGGAGCTTTGCGCACGCCATCGGCCTATGCATAATAGGCACGCCGGCGCATGAGTGCCCTGCGCGCATAAATCCGGCAGGATTTATGCGCGCAGGGCTTTTAAATTCTAGCCCAAAGTGTATGCAGAGACTGTAAATCTTAAAAGATGATATTGGGGTGGATTTTCAAAGGGTTGAGCGCATAGGCCCGGTGATGCGCACAAGCCACAGTACGCGCATATGTCCTGGGGCTTGAAAAAATGGGTGGAGAGTGGGCGGGCTGGGGATGGGACTGAGGTCTCTGGCACAGCAGTTGTGCCAGGGGCTCACAACCTTCACCTGCTTGGAGTCAGGTGCAACTTCATCAACAAAGTTCGGGGGCGGGGGGGGGGTTAGATAGGGCTGAGGGATAGGTTAGGTAGGGGAAGGAAGGGGAAGGGGGGGGGGGGGCGGAAGGAAAGTTCCCTCCGAGGCCGCTCCGAAATTGGAGCGGCCTCGGAGGGAACAAGGAAAGCCATCGGGGCTCCCCTAGGGTTTGGCGCGTGCAAGGTGCACAAGTGTACATCCCCTTGCCTGCGCTGACCCTAGATTTTATAACATGCATGGCTATGCGCGCATGTTATAAAATCAGGCGTAGATTTAAAATTCTGGCCCATTATACATATTTAGCTACCATAATAGGCCACTAGGCATACTTAACAGCAAAATAAACCCAAATAATCAAAAGTGTAGTAGTACAAAAGTGAATGACAAAAGATTTGAAATTGCCAATCTGTACTGTTCAAACTCTGATCAAAAAGTAGAAAATAATGCCACGGTCAGGTTGACCAAGAAAGATTTCAGACTCATCTGCAAGGAAAATTTGTCAGGATACAAAGAAAAACCGAAAGCAATTTCTACTGAAATTCAGGCTTCTCTGCACCAGCACCACAAAACAGCCTGCTTATAATACACCAAACAGCACCTAGAGAAGCCTGAAAACTTCTGGAACAATTTAATTTGGTGTGATGAACCCAAAATTGAACTTTATGGTCACAACCATAAATATTATTTGTGGAGTTGAGTCAACAAGGCCTATTGTGAAGCATGGAGCCAGATCTCTGCTGCTTTTTTTTTTTTTTTTTTGCGGTGTGGGTGGGGGTGAGATACAGTGGCACAGGGAATTTAGTCAAAATTGATGGCAGGATGAATGCAGCATCTTATCAGAAAACACTGAAGGAGAATTTGCATTCATCAGCCAGGAAACTGAGCATGGGGCGCACTTGGACTTCCAACATGGCAATGTTGGCTGCAGCAGAAGAAAATGAAGGTTCTGGGGTGGCCATTACAGTATCCTGACTTCAACATCATTGAGCCATTTTGGGAAGAATCAAACGTGCAGTTCATGCTAGACAACCAAAGAATTTACAGGATCTGGAGGCTTTTTGCCAAGAGGAATGGGCAGCTTTACCACATGAGAAAATAAAGGGCCTCATACACAAGCTATCATTGATGCAAAAGGGGGAAATAGACAATGTTAAGAACTAAGGGTATGCAATATAGTTGCAATGCTACAGATATATGTTATGCAAATGTTCAAAGAGAAACTCCATGTGTTTGTTTTTGTTTTCTCCTTGAAAATTAGCAAGTAGAAATTTCACATCTTCTAAGTGTCTGCGTACTTTGCACCATCTCTATATGCGCAGGTGAAGAAGGTGTGGCACAACAGTGCACATACCTTTGGAAATAATTCATCCTTTGGTGGATTACAATAATTTCTGCTGGATGCCAGAGGACTTGTTACTGCCCTACATTGAAGAAATGAAATGAAATAAAAAGCAAATACAATTTATTTTATTTTTTATTTGAAGTACAGCACTATCAGGGCAGAGGCATCAGGAGATTGTTTCTGCCCCATTTGGAAGGAACCTTGGCAACTACTGGGTGAGGTAGGAGGTGTGTGTGGTGGGAGACAGAGAAGTCTCTAGGGTAGGAAGGATCCTGGCAATTTTGGAGAGGGCTTTTTAAACAATTTGACTCTATCCAAACATTAAAATGGCAGGAGTAAGGGGTCTAGCAGAGGGGAAAGGCTCTGGGAGTTTGGAGGTGCTGGGGTTTGTTTAGGGAGGGGGGAATTTAGAGACATTGAGCAGTAGGGGCCTAGACCCGACACCATTATTTTCTTTTTCTTTTTTTTCTTTTTTAAAATTTCATTTTATTTTGTTTTAAAGAAAAAAAAAAAGGAATCAAGATAACGAATGAAAACAAAAACCCCTCTTTTTGCCCTCAAAACATGAAAAAACAAAATGAAAAGAAACATTTTTCAGTGGACACCCCATCAAGAATCTCGAGGAGACCATTTGCAGAGATGAGCTAAGGACAGATGTCTGTGAAGCCTGCCTGGAGAACACTGTATAAACCTCTGATCCTAAAACACTCTGGAGATCTCCAGTGGAGGGTCCTGTCTGGAATGATTTCCACCAATGTATCTGTGAGAAATTTAAACCCTGAGGTGTCACAGACCTGCTGTCCTTTCTGTTCAGGGAAACCATTTTTTTGCTTGTTCCTACAATGACCTAGGTTAAAATCTTTTTTATTTTATGAGTAACATTTATTCTCTTTTTGCTATATATTTCGGCACTGTCTTTATATTTGGGATTAATTATCGGTTTTAAAAAAGACAGGTTGTTTGTCTTGCAAATTTCCTGTCAGGACAATGCAAATTTGGTATTGTAAAAAAGCAAGAACAGAATTTCTAGTGCAGTTTATATTTTCTATTTCATGATTGTTACAAGAATCAAACCAGAATTCAAGTATTAATGACATCTAAAAGTTCAAAGTAAAATGGGCAATTAATGTACTTTGTAAAATTGTGGATGGTGATCTGTTGCTGAATTTATAAATACATTTTTTTATGCTTATGTGTATCTATGTGTAATTTACTAATTTGATTTTATACTGAAATAAAAGCATTTTAGAAGTCAAATCCATCTCTTTCTACACTTATACATATGTTTTGATTTTTAAAAGTCTGAAAATATAGCAAAAGTATGAGACCCAGGAATAAAATAACATGGGAGAGTCATGTTATGGTTCTACGAAACAGGCAAGCTGACATACTGACTAGTCTAGCTAGTTCTACTGCTTTATATTTCCATTTCACCTACTACTGAAATCCAAAAAACCCCAAAAACTTGTAACAGAAAGCTGCTTAAAACACAGCAGTACTAGCTAGATTAGTCAATGTGTCAGCTTGCCTATTTCCTGGAACCATGACTTTCTCTTTTTGCATTATTCCTAGATCTCCTAATTCTTTTCTGTGCTATCATATTTATTTTATATATATTTTAGCATTTTTGGAATATAATTCATGTACCTTTGTGCATAAGTGCCTCTATATTTAAGAACAGTTTTTCCTGAATCCATTCCTTAGCTTTCTATGTTATATTTATGCATTGTGTGCACCCTTGTGAAAAATGCATGGGGATTTACTTCTGAGTTGGGTCAAAACAGCAACACCTTAATTTCCTTAGATTCATGAAAGTAGGAGCAGCTCAGGATGAAGAAGGACTTTAAACGACATTGTCTCCTCCGCAATGAAATAAAAATTGGAATGGGAAATTTTGCCAATGCTCCTGCTTTAGTTGAAGCTTGTATGTTCAATTTCATTGCTCATTGTCTTCATCTGTCCATACATTACAACTTACTGTAACTTTGCTTTTTGTTTTTTTCCATTGGAGAAATAATTGTAAATTCTTTTGGGAAGGTCCTAGGAAAATCATCACTAAGGAAAGTTATAATGAGATGTGACATCCAGTCCTGGCTAATCAGTGTTCAGCAAAAACCTACTGCTGCAGCCCAGGGCACTTAATACTTGCCCATGACACTGAGCAGATTTTTAAGAAACCTAGAGCAAGAGGAAAAAAAAACATGAATGCTTAATTTTTTATAGAAAAGATTATGTTTATAAAAAAAAAAAAATAAGCTCTATCATAAATTCACAAAAAGTATATCCTAATGATACACTTAGAGTAAATCACTTGCCTTGAGAGACAGGAGGTCTCTGGTGACCGACATGGCAGCCACAAGAGACTACCAGACTAGCTACTTTCAGCTAAATGTACTCTCATATTAATATTTTAAAATGCCATAATGCCTCTCTGAAAACCTCAGAGGACAGATACATCAATTTGCGAGGTCTTCACTCCAGGAAATAGAAACAGGGATAATCTGCCATTAAAAGAAATAGTTCATTATGTCTGCTTCTTGGGAGCACATAAACTATGTCCCTCACATACTTAAGTTGCAAATCCTTACTTTAATGTGAAGGGAAACACCATGCCTTAGAGCTTTATTGCTCTACTGTTTATTACTACAAAAGGTTTGTTGTATGAAATCTTAAGCTTGTTGCAGTAATCAATCAGCTTCAAAGAGTCTTTACTCTGAGCCAGAATCATTACAAATAAATCAATTAAACATAAAGTTTCTATTTTCAGGAAGCTTGAGGCCATACATCATAGTCAGGAAGGGATCTTCCAAGCATGCTGTTCTTTTCCAAAGGAAGCTGCTTTTCCTTTTCACTCTGAGTGGTAGCGTTCAATGATTTTAATGTTAGTACTTTGTCAACATTTACATGTGAATGTAGTGGACACAGAAAAATGGTAGATTTTTATGTTTCAGATAGGGTTGGCAAAGGAAAACTATTTGGGGTAGATTTTCAAAGGGGTACGCGTGTAAGATACGCGCGTAACCCCCCCCCCCCCCGAAAACCTACCCCAAATCCCCCCCTGCGCGCGCCGAGCCTATTTTGCATAGGCTCGGCGGCGCGCGCAAGCCCCGGGAAGCGCGTAAGTCCCGGGGCTTGCAAAAAGGGGTGGTCGGGGGCGTGGCCAGGGGGTGCGGTTAGGGATCGGGGCATTCTGGGGGCGTGTGGGCGGTCCGGGGGCGTGGCCGAGTGCCCCGACACAGCGGCCTGTGTCGGGGCCTGCCACGCCGGCACGTGTAAGTTACTACTGCCCGGAGGCAGTAGTAACTTCTCCGATAAAAGTAGGTGGGGGGTCTAGATAGGGCCGGGGGGGGGTGGGTTAGGTAGGGGAAGGGAAGGGAAGGTGCGGGGGGGTAGAAAGAACGGGAAGCGCACGCAGGGCTCGGCGTGCGCAAGGTGCACAAATGTGCACCCCCTTGCGCGTGCCGACCCCGGATTTTATAAATCCCATATTCGGGATTTATAAATCCCGTATCTTATAAAATCCAGCGTACTTTTGTTTGCGCGCACGAGTATGTTTTTAAAATCTACCTCAGCATGTTCACTATGGGATTGATTTTAAGACCCGCGTGCACATGTCTATGTGCATGAGGTTCCCGGCATGCGCGGCCTGCGACTCTCGCGTGCAGGGGGGGGGGATTTTAAAATCTACGAATGGCAACACGAACGGCCGGCCCACAGTTCCCTACCAGTCCATACCAATTAAGGAGCGGACTGGGAAGGAACTTTCCTAAACCTATACCTACCCTTCCTACCTTTTCCTCTCTCCTCCATGACCCCTAACTTAAACCTACCTAGCCCCTAATTTTTTATTTTAATACTTACTTCTGCTCCAGAGGAACATTATTTTCCATACGTTTCTCCAGGACAGTGGCTAATGGCGCTATCTCAGTCCACCCCCCCCCCCACCCGCCCCTCCCTGCCCAGACCACGCCCCCCAACCCACCCTTTTCAGCAGGTCCTGCACTTCGGCACATAAAAGGGGTTACGTGCGTGCTGGTCCCATTGTAAAATGCGTGTAGCGTGTGCAAGGCCTGGCCACATGCGTATTTCCTGGTTTTTACATGCGTGGCCCTTTTAAAATCGGGCCGGATAGGAGCCAAAAGCCAATGCCTGAGCAAGATGATATCCACAATTTATTCTTTTCCAGAATTTCTTGTATTTTTTGAAAGATTGCTTCTGTTGCAACAGCTGAAATGGCAAAAATAAATTAAATTCTGAATCCCATAAAAGGAACGAAGAGATAATTTGAAGGGAATGAGGGTAAAGATTAAATGGCTTTATGTAGGAAACAAAATGATTAGTTTGCCAATAGCATTTTAAGGCTTTGGACCTGCAATGTAATGTGTTGTATAAAATATCCATCCTGTAAGCAGTGGATCTTACAGCTGCAATATAGTGATGCACCTGGGGTACAAATTTCAGCACAAGAGTGTTGGTTCTGCTTCTAAATGAAAGAAATGGCCACATTGGCCAGTCCACGCAAAACGACCAAATGGCAAATAATGTATTTTTCTGAAACCAGTAATCCCAGTTGGCTGGATGGAATATAATTCACTGTACATATAGTGAAAAGTTACAGTGTTCATCCAACTCTATCAAAAAGACACAAAGGTATAGAAACCAATAGCACCTCATATAACAGCAGCACTTCTGCTAGCTTTTCAAGCAGGATAATTGTGAAGAGGATGGTACAAAGCATTCAGCTCAACATTTTCTTTTTAGTTACCAGATGGTCCTTTTGAGAGAAAAAAAAAAATCTTCCATGAATTGATAGTGTGTTTGCTTTATTTGCTTACCTCTCTGTGATAAGGTTGCATCAGAGACCCTTAATGGTTATAAAACACCTGCTCTGAAAATAAACAAAACATGCTGGAGACAGAAAGGAAAATACTCTTGTGATCATGTTGGAAGGCTTGTTGAACATGCTTTTTCTGAAAGCTTGAAAGGCTTCAACAGATGCATCACCTTTGGAAGTTAGGATCTTTTGACCTCTCCTACTAAAGCTTCATCTCTCAGTCACATGGCAATGCACCATGCTACTAAAAAATACGTAGATCATTTATCATTTCTGTTGTCTGCTTTTTGGTTGTTGTTTACAACAAGAAGAATTTCATTGGTTGCAAAGATATGTAGAGACAAAATAAATATGAACTAAATATAGACTATATAGAACCTATTTAATATTTTGTTTGAACTCAAAACATCTACAATCAAAATAACTAGGATTTACTTTCTTGAGAGGATCTTGATGTTCTACCTCCAATTAAAGGAAGCACTTAGAAATTCCAAAATATATTATATACAGAGCATCTTAAAATACCATTACATGCATGCTAGACTTAGATATTTTAAATCTGTAATATAATTTTCATATGTCCTTTGCTGAAAAAAGGTCTAAAGTTTAAAACTTCCCTCTTTTCCTAGCATCTATGAAAAGGTTGTTGGGTGTTTAGTCAGAATACATCAGATCACTTCTATGTGATGATCTCTTCTGTAGTATTTAGGCCTCAGAACAAGAGTTTCCCTCTGAGCAGGGAACACACTGTTCTTATTTGCACTTCTATGAAACTAGCTGCTCTGGGGGTAATGCATTAAATTACTTTTCATTATGATGGAAGTCTGAATCCTATGATCAGAGCGCAATTACCCACAGTTCATAATTACCTAGGGCAAGTCCAAATGAAACCCAACTTTTCAGACCTAATCTAAATTTTCTCATTAGTTATATAAAAGTTTTATAAATTTGCATATAGTATCGCAACAGAATAGAAAATAAATAAATAATGTGTTGCCTGAGCCCCTGAAGAATGGAATCTAGGAAAGAGAGAATCAGAGTTTATGTTTTTTTGTTTGCTGACAGGTAGAGCCTTCTCTAGGAAGGAAATATAAACATAAATATAAGCATAAAAGCACTTGACAAGGAGGATGGGGAGAAAAGTAAACAAGTAGTTAGTGTCCCATGCTTATTGCTTCTGTAAGGGGGAAAGGAGACAGATTGGAGAGAGACTTTGAGAGTTCAAGAAGCATATCAGTGTAGTTGAATCTAGTAAAAAAAAAAAATAGTTTTTTTTTTTTTTTTTTGTCAAAGAGAGCAATGGGAATTTTTTGACCAGAGAAAGACCCTTATTCCTTGGCAGATATGGGATATATTTTACCTAGTGGTACAGTTCTACTAGAAAAAGAGAACCTTGGAAGAGAAGTGTAAGCAAAAGGAGAAATTAGGGGCCGATTTTGAAAGCCTGGCACGCAAATCCAGGGAGATATGCGCCGAGTACATTTCCCAAGCGGCCTGGCCACAGGCATACCTCCTGTGATGGGCTTTTAAAAAGGGGAGGGCTGGGGTCTGGAGCTGGGCGGGGCAGGGGCAGGGGCTGGCTTGGACAGCTTGCGCTGGCAGCCGGCCGGTGTGCACAACTTCTTTCTGCTCGAAGAAGCAGGTACATTTTAAAACAAAAAACATTAGGGTAGGTAGGTAGGGTTTAGGGGTTGGGGAGGAGAGGAGAGGAGAGGAGAGGAGAGAAGAGGAGAGGGGAAAAGAGAGCAAGGATAGGTAGAGGGTTAGGAAATTTCCTCACAATCCGCTTCTTTATTGGATTGACTGGGAGGGAACTGGGGAAAGGGCTGATTGCGTCAGCACACATGTCTTAAAGATTCACTTCCCCTGTGCATGTGAGTCAGCACCCATGCGCACGCCGATATAAAATCGGCGTGAATGTGCACGAGTCCATGTGCACATGCCAGGAAGTGCACACATGTGGATGCCCGCATGCTGATTTGAAAATGTACCCATTAGTGCGGAAGGAAATTTAGTTAAAAGATAAAGTTATCAGTGGAGATGTGCTGGACAATAATAACCTGCTGTAGTTAAAAGTTTGAGTAAGTAAAGCTTGAATTTAATCTGTTTAGTTGTGACTTGGAACAATACACCAAAGGATTTGTTCAGTTTGAGGCTGGTATTAAAACCAGAAACTGTAAAAGCTGACTGGAATGCAATTTCTAATACTGCGCTGGTAAAATAGTACCTTCATCTCCTCAGAATCCAAAGAGAAGAGGCCTGAGGAGGGGATACTGTTATAATCCAGTCACCTTCCCAGACTCATTGGTGGTGGATGTTCACTGTGAGGCAGGGAGCCACCATTAGATGCTCTGACACATGTGATACTAGGATCCGGCGAAGAGACACTTAGGTCATGCGTGTGCATCGGTGCACACAATTCAGAGCAAGTTGGCAGGAGAGTCGGGTTCCTGCCCTGATGATGATGCCACAAGCTCAAGACTACTTAGCTTGTTTGGACTTGGATTCATTGCCTCAGCAAGAAGGTCTCTTGGTTCCTGCTTCTCCTGGTTCCAGTCTTCTGTCTTGCTCAAGCCTTCGAGCCTGGTCCTTTCCTTCAGTTCCAGCCTGGTTCCTGCCTTCAGCACCAGCCTGGCTCTTGTCTTCAGTTTCTCAGCCTGGTTCTGTATTCTCAGCCTCAGCCTTGGTTCAAGCCATCAGCCTTGTCTCAAGCCGTCAGTCTTGTCCTTGCCTAGCTTCAGCCACAGTCTGGTCTTTGAACAGATTTTTGGACTCAGTCATAGTCTGGTCCATGCCATGTCTCGCTCACCCACTGCTGGCGTGGGTCTCAGGACTCTACCTGTGAGGCTGCATCACGGCAAGAGGGGTTCACACATACACAGTTCCTTACAGTTTTCTCACTGTCCTGAGTTTTTTTTTTTATAACTGTTTGAAGGCCTTAGAGAGGAGTCTGAATATGGCACTTCCTCTCTGATCAAACTTCAGCACTGCTCTCTCACATTCTATAACTGTCACTGTGTTTTCTGTGGGTTGGGATCCTTGCCCTCATGATACTAATAGGAAAAAATAGTTCTTATGCTGACTGGATTCCCTATTAATTATCCCAATGGCAGCTTTCTTTTCCCCGTGACACAGGTGTATATAACATTTGAGAAGTTTTGTAAGCTTTATAATTCTTAAATTAACTTTAGTACTTCAAGAGAAACTTTACTTTGACCAATTTTGGTATGGTTATGCTGGCCTTCTTACAAACTGTTTTCCATGTAACCATTCTGTTGACAAGGAGATGACTTCAGAGTGTTGCCATTTCTGCACTTGTGCTTGCTGAAAGGACTAGAATTTTAGCATTAAATCCAGACTGGATCACAAAACTTAAGTGCAATGGAGTCAAATTTTACAATAAACTAAACTTTTGAAAATTAAAAATTATTCCAAATATGTTTACAGAATGTCACAAAAGTAATAAATGTTTGCCCTATAGTTTTCCCTCATTTTTGCCTCATGAAACTAGCAAGTTTAATGGTGACCAAATCCACTTAATTTTGACATAAGGTAAGACATGTTTGCAAAACTCCTACCTTCGTACTGATGTCCCCATACCTTATTTAAATTCATTTTACCCACATTTTTTTGTGTTTTTGGCACTTTATAATTATGCTTAAATCATCATTATTTTTCAGTAATTTTTCCATTTTAAAACCCGCTCAGATGTCTTTTTATTTAGTTGTATTATATTTTTGCCGATTTTGATTTCTTTGGCATCGGGTTTGCCATTCTATTCCTCAGATCTTAAAAATTCATGGAGATATTTTTTAAACCTTCATGACTTATAGTCATGTGTTTTTTCAATATATATTTTGATTTCTTTCCCCTTTTTAAAAAACTTTTATTTTTATGGCAGCATAGCCACAAAATGGCAATGACCTGATTTTATCACTGCTGCAGTCAGAAATGGGGCAGAAGGGGCGAAAGCAGCAGTGATCCAAACCCATGCTGTTCACTTGCTCTGCTCCCATGCTTACCTGATTCACACTGCAGGGAGCTCCTCTTTTGCTCCCATAGGTACCCGGCAACACTGTCACTCACAGAGATACTCATGGCCCCATTCTCTCAATGCCACTAACAGCGGTAGCACTATACCACCTCACTGCCCATACCAGGTTCTGCTTCTGTCCTGACACTGTGGTTCACACTAGGTTCCACCATAGCCACATCCTGGTCAGTCTCTAGCACAAGTCCTACTTCTATCATGGGACCACCACTACCAATCCCAGGACCCAGGTAATTATTTTTATTTTAAAATCCAATTTCTTACTATTTTTCCTACCTTATTCACACATAGATTCTGCTGAAAGATAACTTGCATGAAGTGTAGCTAGTCTCTCTTTTTGATTTTGTTAAAGCTCAGGATAGTAGGGATGTGAATCGTAATTTGACAATTTAAAAAATCGTCCGATATTTTTTAAATCGTCAAAAATCGTTAGAGTACGCGATACAATATAAATCCCCCCGATTTATCGTGAAAAATCATAAATCGGGGATTTGGGGGGAGGGCGGGAAAACCGGCACACCAAAACAACCCCTAAACCCACCCCGACCCTTTAAAACTAAACCGTTACCTTCCCCCACCCTCCCGAACCCCCCCCAAAAACTTTTTACGAGTACATGGTGGTCCAGTGGAAGCCCCGGGACCGATCTCCCACTCTCGGGCCATCGGCGCCATTTTGATGCCACTAATAAAAATGGATCCTCAATGATCAGGAAAAAATTGAAATCAACTATTAATAAATCATTCCCGAAATAAATGAGAGGTGGGTAGTTCATCGGGGCCTCATATATTAAATGCCCAGTAGCTAGGCTAATGAAAGCTTATTGTAGCGCAAGCTTTACTTTATTTATAATCATTGGTCCCGATGAGCTAATTTTATAAAGGACACTATGAATATAGCTGTCCCGATGCACCTGAAATCTCAAGTTGTACTGTGAAGTTGTACTTAACTTGCAACTTTCAATTCAATGTCCGGCATCAGAATCGCAGTGCTGATGGTATGAGTGGTAAAGTGGTGAAGTCCGACTTTGTTCCGACATGTCGTGTTTCGGAGGGAACCTCCTTCCTCAGGGGGTCGGGTACTGCTGTTACCTTCTTCTATTGCTGCCTGAAGATGCTTGACATTACTGCGAATAAAGAAAGTACAAGAGACCGGTGCACACTAAGTCCCACCACAGAAACGAGATGTCCTGGCCCTCCGGGTCAGACACAATGTGGTAATTGCAGTTTTTGTACCCAGGCCATCACAGGCATTGAATGGCAAGACCCTAATACCAAGGTTCGAATCACACGACGACATTCTGTACACTGCAACTCAGAGTATGTGGTGTACGGTCTCATCTGCCCATGTCAAAAAATATACGTGGGCAGAACTAAACGTAAAATTAAGGTCCGCCTCATTGAGCACAGGAGCCGGATCAAGAATCTCGATGTCAAGGCACCTATGGTACAACATTGTGTTGCTCATCAACACAAATTTGAAGACTTTCAGTGGTTAATTATAGAACAAGTTATACAATCCTGGAGAGAGGGGGGGGACAGACTTTCTATATTAAATTTAAAAGAACATCAATGGATTTACCGCCTACAATCTGTGGAACCACGGGGACTCAATGAAAAAATTGAATGGTATACTCTCATCTAGATTCTCTTCTATAGGATTACTCCCCCAATCTCACTCCTCTCTAAGATGGCAGACAGTGACGTCATTACCCTTTTATGGATAGATTGGAATACACTTTTGTTTCAACATTTTTAAAATGGCCCCTTACTACGTCATTTCCCTTTTATGGTTTTAAAATGGCGTACCTGATAGGACAATCAAGGGATATCCCGGGCCGATGTTTTTCAAAATGGCCGTCGACAACGTCATTTCCCTTTTATGGACAGCCTCCGTTCAAACATGGCTGTGGATATGACGTATGTGCCCTTATTTGGATACATTCACAAGTTTGGCGCCTTTTTTGCTCTCTTAAAGGTCAGCGTCTCCAGAGTCTCTTGCTGCCGATAGTTTACTCACGGTCAGCGACAGACTATGCTTCAAGAAGGTAATAATATATATGGGCATAAGGCCCCCCCTTCCTTTAAAAATTTTTTCAACTTTGGTGTCTTTTATTATGCATTGTTTCACTTACAGGATCACATAGAGACGCTTTTCAGCGCAGCTATTCAAGTCAGTATGTTGCATACAGTAAGTGTTCTTTCAATTCACACTGTCATCTCGTTTCTGTGGTGGGACTTAGTGCGCACCGGTCTCTTGTACTTTCTTTATTCGCAGTAATGTCAAGCATCTTCAGGCAGCAATAGAAGAAGGTAACAGCGGTACCCGACCCCCTGAGGAAGGAGGTTCCCTCCGAAACACGACGTGTCGGAACAAAGTCGGACTTCACCACTTTACCACTCATACCATCAGCACTGCGATTCTGATGCCGGACATTGAATTGAAAGTTGCAAGTTAAGTACAACTTCACAGTACAACTTGAGATTTCAGGTGCATCGGGACAGCTATATTCATAGTGTCCTTTATAAAATTAGCTCATCGGGACCAATGATTATAAATAAAGTAAAGCTTGCGCTACAATAAGCTTTCATTAGCCTAGCTACTGGGCATTTAATATATGAGGCCCCGATGAACTACCCACCTCTCATTTATTTCGGGAATGATTTATTAATAACTAATAAAAATGGCGCAGATGGCCCGATAAAAAAAAACCCACTGACCCTTTAAAAATCAACCCCTTAGCTTCCCCCACCCTCCCGACCCCCCAAAAACATTTTAAAATTATCTGGTGGTCCAGTGGGGGTGCGGGGAGCGATCTCCCGCTCTCAGGCCATCGACTGCCACTAATAAAAATGGCACCGATGGCCCTTTGCCCTTACCATGTGACAGGGTATCCGTGCCATTGGCTGGCCCCTGTCACATGGTAGGAGCACTGGATGGCCGGCCGGCCTCGTAGACCTTCACCATCTTCTTTATTCTTTCTTTTCTTCTCCTTTAAAATGATGCCACCCACTGGGAATGTGCTGGAGTTAATTAATTCCAGCACATGCTCCCCAGTGGAGAGCACCATTTTGAAGACCAGCAGATCATTGAACTGCTATACATCAAAATGGCAAAATAGTGCCTTCTGCTGGGGACGATGCACCAGAGTAAATTAACTCTGGCATGTCCCCAGAGGACAGCATCATAACAAAGAAGAAAAAAGAAGAAAGAAGACAGTGAAGAAGATCTCTAATATTTGAGCTCTAGTCCTGGTCCTGATGCTGGGTTTAGGTCCTGACTCGGGCCCTGGCTTCTTGGGCAAGCCATGGCATCAGTTCTGAGCCTAGGCCCTGGCCTAGGCTGAGGACCCTGCATTGGGATCTGGCCTCTGAGCTAGGCCCTGGCATCAGGCCTAGGTCTACGTCGAGGCCCAGACATCAGAATCTGTTTTCCATAATAGGCTCTGGATTTGGGCCTGGCCCCTGGCCTAGGCCCAGTTCTGGGCTCTGACCTAGCCCTAGGCCCAGGCATCAGGACCCAGCTGCTTGGTCAGGCTCCAGTGTTGGGCCTGGGTTCGGGCCAAGATCTGTGGAGGGGTTGGGGATTTCACAGACCTAGGTTTTTGTTCATGTATTGGCAAAGGCTCTGGCATCAGGCCAGGGCCTAGGCCAACTTTGTTCATGGGCATGGGCCATGGTTCCTTCATCAGGTCGCATCCTATGCCTAGTCAAGGCTCATGCCTCGGGCCTATGCTTTGATGAGACATCAGAGTCACATTTGGGCATAGGCTGGAGTTGCCTGTTTTGCATCTCATCTTATTCCTTAGGAGAGGCCCTGGCTTTGACATAGGCCTTGGCCTAACTGGCAAATTTTTGTATTGTTGATTTAAGAAAAAAAGCGAAATTCTGATGAATTTTCATTGGAATTTAACTCATTTTGTTTTGATAATGACCTGAAATGAAATAGGAAAATTAATCTCTTTTACTATTTCTTTTCTCCCAAATGCCCATCCCTAGAATTTATTAATATGCATTAGCACCTATTATATTTCAGAATTTTATCACTCATCATTTTTTCCACATTCGAAACTTATGGCACTTACCTCTTTCTCGTACTTCCATGGAAACCTCTGGTATTTCTAATAATTATGGTACAGAGAAGATGTCTTCTAATATATGTGACTGCCACTGGTGGAAAAGTGAGGGAGAGAGGTTATTCACTTTGGCCCTCTGCCAGTGCAAAAGCTCTCCCTTTCCTGTTCTGTCCTTGGGGATTACAGTATCATAAATATTTTTATAATACTAAGAAGCAGAAAAAATGCAACTCACTTCTTAAGATGCTTCAGAAATGAAGCAGAAGAGAGTGAAGCTTTTGATGAGAAGGAAAATAAGAGGAAGATTTGAAAAAGATATAAAAAGAAAAGGAATATCTCTAGGATCTTATTCTATCTTACAATGCTCCCTATTTTTCATTTTTTTTAAATAAAATGCAATCTTCACTTCCTTTGCTATACTACCATTCAATCTTTCTGCTTTCATTTCCAATTAAGCATAAGATCATTTGCTCAAATTGTCTGTAGTCTATTATCAGAAACTGACATAACATGTACAGGTATAGTACCTTGAAAAGCATATCCTGAGTGTTGAAGCTATGATGAATGTTATCACAATTCATCAGTGTAATATAATCTCATAGTGTTCCCAACCAGGTTTTACAACTTTTTTGATATCTTATTTAAAAAAAATCAGCAAATAAGTATCTACATAACAGATCAAGAAAGGTGGGAGAGAAGTGGTGTTGCACAATGTGATGATTGCCAACTTCCAGCCCCCATACAAGAATTCATAGCCTCATATCATACACTGAACCCCCTCAAGTAAGAAGTGATATGGGCAGTTGTGATTTATTCATAGATTTAACTCTGTTCCAAAACTATGCCCTCTTTTGTTGCCTTCAGCTCTAGTACTATAGGCTTTCTTCCTTTCATTCTGTGAGGATTCTCTGTGAAGCTCAGGTTTGTTTTTTATATTGACTGTCATCAAACTTGTGACCTAATAGTGAATCCTTTCTTCTCTCCCCACAGCCTACACAGCTGGGGGAAAACTATTCTCTAAAGAGAATCCTTCCTCTGTTCATTCATAGGTCAGAGACAGCACTATTTACTAGGGATGTGAATCGGGCTTCGGACGATTGAAAATATCGTCGATATTTCAAAATCGATGGCCCGAGTGCAGGAGATCGCTCCCAGACCCCCGCTGGACCACCAGGGGCTTTTGGCAAGTCTTGGGGGACCCTCCTGACCCCCACAAGAGTTGCCAAAGTCCAGCGGGGGGTCCGGGAGCGACCTCCTGCACTCGGACCGTCGGCTGCCAGTATTCAAAATGGCGCCGATAGCCTTTGCCCTTACTATGTCACAGGGGCTACCGGTGCCATTGGTCAGCCCCTGTCACATGGTAGGAGCACAAGATGGCACCGGCCATCCAGTGTTCCTACCATGTGACAGGGTCCGGCCAATGGCACAGATACCCTGTCAGATGGTAAGGGCAAAGGGCCATCGGTGCCATTTTGATTAGTGGCAGCCGACGGCCCGGGAGCGGGAGGATGACCCGGAGCGGGAGATCGCTCCCGGGACCCACACTGGACCACCATGTACCTGTAAAAAGTTTTTGCGGGGGTCGGGAGGGTGGGGGAAGCTAAGGGGTTTGTTTTAAAGGGTCGGGGTGGGTTTTTTGTTTATCGGCTCGGGCACAGCCGATAAACAAAACCGCGATCGGGCCCGATGCAAAAAAACCCACATGTGAATCAGAATCAGAATTCGAACCGATTCCGGTTCCAATTCACATCTCTACTATTTACTTTCCCCTTTCTCCTCTAACGTCTCAAAAAAACAGAGCCAGTCAGTTTCTGTTTCAAGTAGCTTCCAAAGGAGCCACTCTGAATCTAATTTCAACACAAAACCTGGCAAAATCACCCACTTAAATGAAGCAGTGCTGGAGGTGCTCCCAGGACTTCATTAAAATTTAGCCAGGTAAGGCCTCGATTTATCAATCTGCAGTAAATATTGCATGCGATAGGAAAAGGTGGGTGTTTTATGGTAATAGCCTATTTATTGCATGACATTGCACAGTTTAATGCAATTGAAAAAGGTGTAGATATTTTTGGTGATATCATGCTTTTTGGCTTCGTGAAGCCAGCCCACTTTTTCAGAAATCCTGCCCCAGACTCCTCCTCAATCCCTCCCCTTTTAAAAATTTGCATCGCACCATGTGTTATGGTGCTTATCGCATGCGTTAAGGTGTTTTTCGCATGTGAAAACGCCATAACACATGCGAAAACACCTTTAAAACAATTTGATAAATGACCCTGTAAGTTGGTTGAACAAATCACTGTCCTAAATTTACCTTGGTAAGAGTCCTGCTGAATATATACAGATAAAGTTATCTGAATGAATTACCTGTTCTTTAGGTTTTTGAATATAGACCTATATGTGTGTATAAATGAAAATTCAATAATATGTGGGTACTTTTCTCCTACAACCCAAATATACTCCCAGGAATGATTACCTTGTGAAAATATGCACCTATATTTAGCCACTGTAGCCAGGACACATTTCAAATCTAGGGATCTAGGTGCCTAATTCCCTTTAAAATTATCCTCTTTATTCTAAATAAAGTAGTTCAACTGAATTTTACAGTGAATATATTTACATGAATAATCTACAAATTATAGGCAGCTGAAAAGCAGGTAAATGAAAAGAAGATGAATTACAGAAAATAAATTAGAAATAACTTGGTGAATTTATAAGATTTATAAGACCATGGTGGTAGTGCTGAGGAAAGGAGTGGGGAGGACATCACCTGCCTGACAATCACTGGCTGGAGCCCGGGGGAGGTGAGGAGAGGGAACTGGGAGGCTGGAACATTCCCCCTCCCTTGATGGAAGGAAGATCAGGCTGGTCGGTGCCTGCAGGGCCAAGCCCACCCCCTGCCCACCCCAGAGCCCACCCACCACTGATCAAGACCATGGTGGCAGCGCTGAGGAGAGGTGTGGGGAGAACACCACCTGTTAGAGATGTGAATCGTGTGATCGATCGTCTTAATGATCGATTTCGGCTGGGAGGGGTAGGGAATCGGATCGTCGCCGTTTGGGTTTTTTAAATATTGTGAAAATCGTGTAAATCGAAAACCGGCACACTAAAACATCCCTAAAACCCACCCCGACCCTTTAAAATAAATCCCCCACCCTCCCGAACCCCCCCAAATGCCTTAAATTACCTGGGGTCCAGTGGGGGGGAGGGCGGGGAAAACCGGCACACTAAAACAACCCTAAAACCCACCCCGACCCTTTAAAATAAATCCCCCACCCTCCTCAACCCCCCAAAATGCCTTAAATTACCTGGGGTCCAGAGGAAGGATCCCGGTGTGATCTTTTACTCTCGGACCTCCGGTGCTTGTAGAAATGGCGCCGGCGCTACCTTTGCCTTGTCATATGACATGTCAAAGGTAGCGCCGGCGCCATTTTGTTTTTTGTCCCCCGAGGTCAGGAGCGTAGGAGATCGCTCCCGGACCCCCGCTGGACCCCCAGGAACTTTTGGCCAGCTTGGGGGGCCTCCTGACCCCCACAAGACTTGCCAAAAGTCCAGCGGGGGTCCGGAACGACCTCCTGCAGTCGAATCGTGTTGTCTACGGCCGGCACCATTTTGCGCCGCCATTTTACGCAAAATGGCGCCGGCCGTAGACAACACGATTCGACTGCAGGAGGTCGTTCCGGACCCCCGCTGGACTTTTGGCAAGTCTTGTGGGGGTCAGGAGGCCCCCCCAAGCTGGCCAAAAGTCCCTGGGGGTCCAGCGGGGGTCCGAGAGCGATGTCCTGCCGCAAATCGTTTTTCCGTACGGAAAAACCAAAGGTAACGCCGGTGCCATTTCTACAAGCACCGGAGGTCCGAGAGTAAAAGATCACACCGGGACCCTTCCTCTGGACCCCAGGTAATTTAAGGCATTTTGGGGGGGTTCGGGAGGGTGGGGGATTTATTTTAAAGGGTCGGGGTGGGTTTTAGGGTTGTTTTAGTGTGCCGGTTTTCCCTCCCTCCCCCTTCCCCTCCCCCTTCCCCTGATTTACGATTTTTTGACGATAAATTGGGGGAATTGTTATTGTATCGCGGCTCTAACGATTTTTGATGATTTAAAATATATCCGACGATATTTTAAATCGTCAAAAAACGATTCACATCCCTACCACCTGTCCGACCATCTTCCTCTGGAGCAAGGGGGAGTTGAAGAGAGGGAACCGGGTGGCTGGAACAGCATGGGAGGAGGAGTGTTCCCACTCCCTCGCTGAAAGGAAGATCAGGCTGGCTGGTGCCTACAGGACCAAACCTGACCCCTGCCTGCCCCACCTACTGCCAATCAAGCCCACAGCAGCAGCACTGAGGAGAGGCATAGGGAGGACACCACCTGCCCAACTGTCAATGGCTGGAGCCAGGGGAGTGATGAGAGGGAACTGGGCAGCTGGAACAGCGCAGGAGGAGGGGCGTTTCCCCCTTCCTCGCCAGAATGATGATCAGGCTGGCCGGCACCTGTGGGATCAAGCTCACCCCATGCTCGCCCCTTGCTCACTGGTCAAGATGCGGCGGCAGTGCTGGTGACGCTTGTGCTGACGGGCGCATGCCCTTGGCATGTGTATGAAGGAGCACAACAAAAGAGCTTGCCCCTTTGTGTGCCCCTTCATGCATGCCCAAAATGAAGCCTGCAGACACTTTCCTATTTTGCACTTCTGCCCTGACGACACAAGGAAACATGAAGCAGCAATATTTATTTATTTATTTATTTATTTATTTATTTATTTTAAAACGTTTCTATACCATCGCTAAGTTATATAGCATCGCAACGGTTTACAAATAGGCACATAGACTAAGGTTAGTAAATCTAGGATATCGTACATTCTAACAGGTGCCAATAAAGTTTGGTTACAATTTCATAAATAAAATCATTATTTTAGTAATGTTGGTCAAGTCCAGGTGTATTATTGAGTTACTATCTCTTTGAGATATTACTTCTTAAATGTAGGATTGAGTAAATTCATTCTTATCCTCATTACTCTGTACTTTCATTCTCTACCCTCCACACTCTTTAGTGAAGAGCCATGTTTTTAAATTTTTCTTAAAAGTTTTGAGATTATTCTGTAATCTGAGTTCAGGGGGCATCGTGTTCCATAGTATGGGCCTAGCCAATGATAAAGCCCTTTCTCTCACTTGGGTTAATTTTGCTGACTTTACTTAAACATAGAAACATAGAAATGATGGCAGAAGAAGACCAATCAGCCCATCCAGTCTGCCCAGCAAGCCTCACACTTCTTTTTTTCTCATACTTATCTGTTTCTCTTGGCTCCTAGTAACCTTTGGTTCTATTTCCTTTTCACCCACACCATTAATGCAGAGAGCAGTGATGGAGCTACATCCAAGTGAAATATCAAGCTTGATTAGTTAGTGGTAGTAACCGCCGCAATAAGCAAGCTACACACATACTTATTTATTTACCCAGACTATGTTATTCAGCCCTTATTGGTTGTTTTTCTTCTCCCCTGCCGTTGAAGCAGAGAGCTATGCTGGATATGCGTGAAGTATTAGTTTTACTTCTCCCTGCCGTTGAAGCAGAGAGCTATGCTGGATATGTGTGAACTATTAGTTTTATTTCTCCCCTGCTGTTGAAGCAGAGAGCTATGCTGGATATGCGTGAACTATTAGTTTTACTTCTCCCCTGCCATTGAAGCAGAGAGCTATGCTGGATATGCGTGAAGTATTAGTTTTTCTTCTCCCCTGCCGTTGAAGCAGAGAGCTATGCTGGATATGTATTGAAAGTGAAGTATGCATTGAAAGCCACAAATATTGAATAAGCCTAATAATTGGTAATACCTATAGCTTATAAACTCTTCGTTAATTTTACATACTCTTGCCCACCCCTGTTTTGGGGTTTTTTTTTTTTTAATATGGAGATGGCAGGCCTCCATCCTTCCGCTCCGTGAAGGTGGAACACCAACCACTGACCACTGGCATCCCGCTCCGTGAATGCCTCTGTGGCTACTGCCGCTCCGTGCAGTATTTTGCTGCCTCCTCTTTATACACTTCCTCTAGACCTGATGGATCCACAGTGTTTATCCCACGCCCCTTTGAAGTCCTTCACAGTTTTGGACTTCACCACTTCCTCCGGAAGGGCATTCCAGGTATCCACCACTCTCTCCGTGAAGAAATATTTCCTGACATTGGTTCTTAGTCTTCCTCCCTGGAGACTCAGCTCGTGACTTCTGGTTCTGCTGATTTTTTTCTGACGGAAAAAGTTTGTCGTTGTCTTTGGATCATTAAAGTTTTCCAAGTATGTGAAGGTCTGAATCATATCACCCCTGCTCCTCCTTTCCTCCAGGGTGTACATATTTAGATTCTTCAATCTCTCTTCGTATGACATCCGATGAAGACCCTCCACCTTTTTGGTCGCTCTTCTCTGTACCGCTTCCATCTTGTCTCTGTCTCTTTGTAGATACGGTCTCCAGAACTGAACACAGTACTCCAGGTGAGGGCTCACCTGGCATGTCCACTCTGTTGCAGATCTTAGTGTTGTCCGCAAAAAGACAAATCTTACCTTCTATCCCGTCCACAATGTCGCTCACAAAGATATTGAACAGGACCGGTCCCAACACCGATCCTTGCGGTACACCACTTAAAACTGCTCTCTCTTCAGAGAGAGTTCCATTTACCATCACACATTGTCTTCTGTCCGTCAACCAGTTTGCAATCCAGGTCACCAACTCGGCACTCACTCCTAAGCTTCTCGTTTTATTCACCAGTCTCCTGTGCGAACCGTATCAAAAGCTTTGCTGAAATCTAAGTAGATGACATCAAGTGCTCTTCCTTGATCCAATTCCTTGGTTACCTAGTCAAAAAAGTCAATCAGATTTGTCTGACAGGATCTTCCCCTGGTGAATCCATGCTGCCTCTGGTCCAGCAATTCTCCGGACTGTAGATAATTCACTATTCTCTCTTTCAACAGTGACTCCATTACTTTTCCCACCATTACTGAAGGGATTGTTAGTAGTGCTTTGTTTGCTGAGCGGAGGTTTCTTTGTGGAACGTGTACTCGTAAGGCTGTGTTTAGCCAGTCTGCTTCTTTATCATATATTATTTTGTGTATGGTACATAAGGCCTTGTATTTTATCCTGCATTCGATGGGTAACCAATGTAAGTCTGCTAGAGTTTTGGTTATATGGTCCCTCCTCTTTTTTCCCATCAGTATTCTGGCTGCAGTATTTTGAAGTATCTGGAGTGGTCTTATTGATGTGCTTGGGAGTCCTAGTAAGAGTGCATTGCAGTAGTCAGTGCTGGAAAAGATAAGTGTTTGCAATACTGTTCTGAAGTGGGCTGGTGTGAGTAATGGTTTAAATCTTCTGAGGACCATAAGTTTTGCGTAGCCTTCTCTTACTTTTATAGATATGTCTTGCTTCAGGTTGATTTCTGGGTCCATTATTACTCCCAGATTCCTTACTTTTTTGGCCAGCTCAATTTTTTGGTTATTTCTTAGGGTTATTGGTGTTTGAATGATTTCAGTATGTTTTCTCTCTAGGTGAAGGAATTCAGTTTTGTCAATGTTGATGACCAGTTCCATTTGGTTTAGTAGTTGTTTAATTATGTCTAGGTACATGTTGGCTAGACTTAATGTTTTTTCAATTGTGTCATCTATTGGTAGAATTAATTGAATGTTGTCTGCGTAAATGTAATGTATTATCCCTAGGCCTGCCAGCAGATGACATAAGGGTAGCATATATATGTTAAAGAGGGTAGCAGACAGTTAAAATAGGACAAGGGCTACATGGAAACGTTAGGAGATCCACCAAAATCGATCAGCAAACAATAAAATAAATAACCTAATCCACCCCATGAGAAACAATGACTGCTCAGCAGCTCATTCCTATCTAATGCTCATACTTCTTCCCCTGAATGAGCAGTCTATTTCTAAAAATATCCCTTTTATAAATGATTTACTCGAAGAGCTAAACCCGACCATCTTCTGCATCACCAAATCCTGGCTGAACAATAATGACAATGTACTCTTAAATCAAACTAAACAATCCAAATATGATGTCTTTCATTTACCCAGACCTAAACATAAAGGTGGGGGTTTATTAATTATTAGTAAAAAAGAGCTCAAACATATCCCATACAAAGTAGAAATTACCCCACAAAGTCGCAATACTTAAATCACCACAAGTTAACATCGGAATGGTCTACTGCCCACCAGGGATACTTCAAAAAAACTGCTCACCATCAAGTTTCAACTGAAGTTTTCACAAAAGTGTTTCCTTCAACTGAGTCCACCCACATTGTAGATGACTTTAAGCTACATATTGATAGAACATCCAGAGGCCATTTTTTAAGATGGTGCTGGCTATCCATTGTTCCTACCAGGTGACTGGGGCTGGCCAATGGCACTGATAGCCCCTATCACATGGAAAGGGCAAAGGGCCACCAGTGCCATTTTGTTTACTGGCAACCGACGGCCCAAGAGTGGGAAACTGCTCCTGGGACCCCTGCTGGACCACCAGGGACTTTAGGCAAGTTTTTGGAGGGTCAGGAGGGTGGGAAATTATAAATAATTAAATCTGAAGAATCAGGGGGGTTTGTTTTTTTTCGATTGGGACAGCCGAAAAAAAAAAACCGTTCAGAAGCACGGGAAATGAAATTTCCCACGGTTCTACGAAAATGAAACCGGAAATGATTGCCGGTATGATACACATCTCTAGTGTATTGTGCTGTTCGTACGTCTCACTGTACATATAAAACTGGCCCCAAAATCCTATGCATAACACCTGGAAAAAAGGTGTAGTTATTTCCGTAATTAAAATCATGCAATTGCATGCATTACACTATTGCATGCTGCTATAATACTCCTCATTTTCATTGATCCCTCCCCAATCCTGCCCCTTTGAATAAATTCAAAACATTTGCATTTGCGCCATGTATTGCAATAAATATCGCATTTTGATAAATGACTCTGTTAGAGTAGTCTGAAGTTCTCCCAGAAGATATTGGCAAAACTACAGGAAGACAATGAGATTTTCTTTATCTGAATATTCAGAAAGAGAAATGGAGCATTCTGACCTTGAACTATTTGTCACAATTCTGGTTTTGGGATATTTTTGCCCTCTGTTGGGCTGTTTGCTATGCTAGGGCAGACTGTTTTATCAATACTGATTCTCATCTATATTTTCAGGCATCATGCATATTTAAATAAGGGTAAAATATAATATTATTTAATTACCTGCACGGTTGTTTATGTGCTTAGGGAAGCCCAGACGAGGTAGCCTGATGTCTGGCTGGGGCTTGGATGCACATGGGGAAAGTGCCCCAATTTTTGTTTTAATGTGAAGGGGAGAAGAGAGTAGCATTTGCCTCCTGCCAGCGGCTCCAGGCCACAATGACAATGAAAGTGGCTGTCAGCAGTGATAGTTGAGAGGTGACCCGAGGGCTTGGGAAGCTCCCCAGGGAGTTTATTGGATCCCTGAAGGAAGAGGTAGCTACCTGTTGCTAGCAGCATGAAGCCATATTTAAAATTAAAAGCGACACTTAGCTGTGAGGAAAAAGGGACCAGCCATGCGGAGGAAAACCAAGTGTGAGCAGCTGATTGTGATGTCAGCACTGCTCTGGGGATTCTTTGACATGGCAGTGAGCTGCAATTTAAATGGAAGTGGCGGTCAGCTGCAAAGAAGGAAGGCGCCTTAGGAACTCCCAACGGCCTGAAGAGAGGCCCTTAGTGCCACGGTGATCAGTTCTTTTTAAATAAACCAATGTCGCTGAGTACAGCTGGGGCCAGAGTGCAACAGCAGTGTTGGGGACATTGTCACTGATAAATTAAAGGGACAGATAATGTCGGGTCTGTAATCAAAGCCCATCACAATAGCAATGTAGGCCCAGGTTTCCTCTCTGATGTTGGCAATTATGTCAGTGGGAGGCTGCCTGAGGGAATACCTGAGGGAAATTTAAAGGTTTTAAAATTAAAGAAAAACTAAATAAACAATTTATGAAATATAAAAAGGTGACAGTTTTGGTGGTGAGCTTGAAGAGAGGCTCCCTCCTACATTTTAGCCCCCAGGAAGCACCTTGGAGAATCTGGCACCAAAAAGTTTAATAATCCGCTTCAGACAATGCTGGTCTGGTTTAGGGGTTCTAGTAACCTGACCATATTAAGAATTTGTGGTCATAAGTGAGTATTAATCAAGTTATGCTACCCATTATTTCCAGGGGGTCCCTGAGATTAAAAAGTGGTAAAAATATTTCAGAAACTGTGCTTTGGTGGTGGTAGTCACCAGATGGGATTATAAAACCAGTTTTGACCTTTGGTTTGGGGAAAAATAATTGTATTCTCAAGTTATAAATATAATTAGTTTTAAAATTGCTTAAAATAATTCACATTTTCATGAAAACATACAGGATACTTGTTTTATTTGTTTAGAAGTTAACCTGAGAATTTGGTGTGGTCTGAAACTGTGTGAGTTGAGTTTTTACTGGTTTCATTTAACTAATTTTCCCTATTCATTTTCATGGACAATGTAAAAATTGGTCAAAAGTAAGATCTTTTCATTTCTCAGAGAGAGAGAGAAAAAAAACAAACAAAAATATCTTTAAGTCATCCCCTAGGTAAATTTGTGGCAACACTATAGCAATGCTAGTCCAACTCAGTGTTTATGTAAAACAGTTAAGTGATCAGGTCTGTGTAGGAATATTATATTAAACAAAAGCATAGGGAGATTTAAGATATAAATTACCTTAAAAAAATGCTTTGAGCTTACTAAAAAATAATTTTTGAGGTTGTTTTCTTTAGCCAAGGGATTTTTGATTAGTTCCTTAAAGAATAAGTGGGTTTCTTGAAGTAGATAAGTACTATTTGCTAAAATGACATTAGAGGAATAGGTTTCTCTGCTGAGGATTTTCACTGAGTACATTGTGAATCCTCAGGCAGAGCTGAGTTAGAGAATGAAGAGGAGAGAGCAGATTGCGTATTCCTGTCACAGAGGCCTAGTATTTGTGGAAGAGCACCTAAACACCTTAACAAATACTAGGTTTGTGTATGACTGTGTATGAAAGTGGTGTTGATGATAATTTTAATCCTATTTAAAGTAAGATTTAGTTAAGATTAAGGATAATTCTCTACAGCTGACCCACAGGACTTGTCAACATTGATAGATGGATGTGAGAAAAGTGGATGATTGATGATCTGATTCTCAGTTGATTTAACTGAAGTACGAGGGTAAGTCAGTAAGTAAGTCACAAACATACATGGGATTAATATTCATGAAATTTATTTAAATGCAAAAGATAAATTATTTACTGTGAAATATACAGAATATAATCACAAACAGTTTTTCTGGAAAAACCAACTACTTTTCAACGTAATCGCTGCGAACATTTATACATTTGTCCCAGCGTTTGAAAAGTCCGTCATAACCTTCTGCGTAAAAGTCTTTTGGCTGGCATCGTAACCAGCACTTCACCTCTTGTTCCACTTCATCGCTGGTGAAATGTTTACCACCGAGATGGCTTTTCAGTTTGCCAAACAAGTGAAAATCGCTGGGTGCCAAATCCAGACTGTATGGTGGGTGTTCAAGAACTTCCGAGTGCAGGTTCGCAATTGTCTGATGAGTCTCATTCGAAGTGTGTGGTCTGGCATTATTGTGAAGAATCAGCACTCTTTTTTCCAGATCTGGGCATTTTCTACGAATAGCTCCTTTAAGCTTTAATAGAGTAGCACAGTAGGAAGCCGAATTAACAGATTCACCATGCTTCTGAAAACTGGTTAAGAGTATCCCATCTTGGTCCTAAAACATAGTCAACATCACCTTTCCTGCAGAAGGCACAAGCTTGAACTTTCTCGGTGTCTGTGATAGTGGATGCTTCCACTGCATGGAATCGCGTTTCGGTTCTGGTTGATAGTGATGCACCCACGACTCGTCACCAGTAGGGATGTGAATCATTTTTTGACGATTTAAAAAAAATCGTCAGATATTTTTTAAATTGTCAAAAATCGTTTGAGTCGCGATACAATAGAAATTCCCCCGATTTATTGTAAAAAATCATAAATCGGGGGGGGGGGGGGAGGGAGGGCGGGAAAACCGGCACACCAAAACAACCCCTAAACCCACCCTGACCCTATAAAACAAATCCCCCACCCTCCCGAACCCCTCCAAAATGTTTTAAATTACCTGGTGGTCCAGTGGGGGGGTCCCGGCGCGATCTCCCACTCTCGGGCCATCGGCGCCATTTTGGCTGCCACTAATATAAATGGCGCCGATGGCCTGATAAAAAAAACCCCGCCCGACCCTTTAAAATTACCCCTTAGCCTCCCCCACTCTCCTGACCCCCCCCAAAAAAAACCTTTTTACACATACCTGGTGGTCCAGGGGGGCTGCGGGCAGCGATCTCCTGTTCCCAGGCCTTCAGCTGCGCTAAAAAAAATGGCGCCGGCGCTACCTTTGCCCTCACAATGTCACAGGGGCTGACCGTTGGCCTCTATGACATAGTGAGGGCAAAGGTAGCGCCGGCACCATTTTGAATACTGGCAATACGGCCCGAGTGCAGGAGGTCGCTCCCGGACCCCCGCTGGAATTTTGGCAAGTCTTGTGGGGGTCAGAAGGCCCCCCCAAGCTGGCCAAAAGTCCCTGGGGGGTCCAGAGGGGGTCCAGGAGGGATCTCCTGCACTCAGGCCGTATTGCCAATATTCAAAATGGCGCCGGCGCTACCTTTGCCCTGTCACATGGTAAGGGCAAAGGGCCATCGGCGCCATTTCTTTTAGCACAGCTGATGGCCTGGGAACGGGAGATCGCTGCCCGCGGCCCCCCTGGACCACCAGGTATGGGTAAAAATTTTTTGGGGGGTCAGGAGAGTGGGGGAGGCTAAGGGGGTAATTTTAAAGGGTCGGGTGGGGGTTGTTTTTTTATCGGCGCGGGCCTCACTAAAAAAAAATTAGTGATGTGAATTGGAATCGGAACCGATCCCAATTCACATCTCTAACGATCAGATTTCCCCCCCCCCCCCAGCCGAACCCGATCGTTAAAACAACCGGGCATACGATTCACATCCCTAGTCACCAGTAACAATATGTGCCATCATTGATTCACCTTCATTTGCATAACGGCAGAGATTTTCCAAACAGACACCCATCTGGTTGCTCTTATTGTCTTCGGTCAGCTGTTTGGGAACCCATCTTGCACAGACTTTGTGAAAGTTCAATGCATCGTGCACTAAGGAATATGCTAATCCGTGAGAACACCCAATTTCTTTGGCAACTTCGTCAATTGTTACCCTCCCGTTAGCGCAAACCATCTCTTCAACCTGCTTCACAGTTGCCTCTGTCGCAATCTCTATAGGTCGACCAGGTCTGGTTTCGTTGTTCACGTTGGCTCGTCCTTGTGCAAATTTATCGGTCCAGTTATAAATTGCTTTATGCAAGAGACATTTCTATCCATATACTGGATACATTTATTTATGAATGTCTTTTTCCACTAAGCCCTTAGCCCATAAAAATCGGACAACAGCACGTTGTTCTTCGACCGTACAATCTGTCAACACGGCAGCCATTTTCCTTGTGTACACAGCCCCTGCGCATGCACAGTTTAAATAACTATTTTTGTACATAAGCACTTCTAAGGTGCTGCCATCTATGGAATATGACAACATTACAGATATATGTTTTATTACCTTAGTAGAGAGATTTGTGACTTACTTACTGACTTACCCTCGTATATTCTACCTCAGAGAAAAAAATATTTCATAGATTCCAAATATTTAAATTGTATACACTCCACCTGTAGATAAAGATGTTACAGTGCTGATTACCTGATCTGCAGATATATGGGCGGATTTTAAAATACACGCACATGCAAATACTGGGGGATATGTGCATAGCCAAGCCCTGCACATACCGAGCACTTTTTTTAAATGGACCAGCCACACGCTTATCTCCTGAAACGTGCAGAAGTGCCAGACCAGCCAAAAGGGGCGAGCTGGGGGGCATGGGCTGGGCAGGGAGGGATGGGGTGTGGGCTGGCCAGGACAGAGTTGCGCCCTTTAGCCGCAGACGCCTGCGGCCTCTCTGTCTCACCTCTTTTATGTCTTTCTCCGCTCCAGTTGGCAAGATGACTGCCTCCGCTTCCACACGCCAACTGGATCAACAAGGGTGATTGCGTTCGCCATTTTCCTTCTGGGATCACCTAGGGCACATGCAAGCATGCTGGCCCTCCTTTTACATACATCATAGTGGGAACCTCGGGGGCGTCCCCTCCGCATGATGTATTTACCTCTGGGTATTTAAACTCTAAACTCTATTCCAGCTATGAGTTAGCAAGGATTCGCTCCTGCTGATTTCACTCAGGTTACAGATGCCTTCGCTCTGTACTCTCTCTGGATGACCCAGGTACCCACTCCTCAGGGGCCTTGCAACGTTCCTGTTTTACCCTTCGGGGTCAGCTTTTTCCAGCTAGGATGCTCTTGGTACCTGCTCTTCAGGGGCCTTGCCTCGTCCTGGGCATCCGCTCCTCGGAGGTCCCTACCTTCCTCATCCTATCGCTACAGAGTAAGTATCCCAGCATCCAGTCTCTCTCTCTCACCTTGCTATAGTGTGGATTCACGGTGTACCCTGCTCTGTGGACCACTACCGGATCTACCTCATAGTCTTACCATCTACAGCATGGATTCATGGTGTACCCTGCTCTGCAGACCACTACCAGATCTTCCCTACAGGCCTGCCATCTACAGCATGGATTCACGGCATAACCTGCTCTGCGGACCACTACTAGATCCACAATCTATTGGTGAGAGTTCATCTCCGCAGGTCACGCTGTGGATTATCAGCAAGAGCACTCCTCTGGGACCACCCTCCTCTGAGCAGAGATACTCTTCCCATTCCTCGGGTTATTTCCATCATCGGCTATATAATAAAAACTCTATTGACTTCTATGTTTGTACCATTAGAGTCAGCCTATCGCAGCAAGTCCCCACAGGGCTCCTCCCTGTGGGAGGTTCCATCTCTTGCTATGACCAAGAGCCCACAAAATCAACAAAACATAACAGATTGCTAACTCCATGGACCCAGCTCAGCTCTCAGCCTTGCAGGCCATTCCTGGCCTGGCCCAGCGGCTCATTGAACAACAGAAGTACCTGGAGATGTTAACCACCGCCTTCAATCAGTTGAATGCCAGACTGAGCAGTCATCGTGTTCCAGAGAAGAATACTTCTTCTCAAGTGAGTAAGGACCAAACCACAGTGCCATTATCTGTCCCTACACGCTTCTCTGGAGATGCCCAGATGTGTAGGGGCTTCCTCAACCAGTGCTGCATGCACTTTTCATTACAATCTAAATACTTTCCATCCACTGTTTCCAAGACAACGTATATGCTGTCTTTACTAGAAGGAATAGCCCTAGCCTGGGCTTCACCCCTCAGGGAACGCAACGACCCAGTCTTGAGCGGCCTGGCTGGGTTTCTGACCCTTTTCGAGTCAGTGTTTGATGACCTAGCACGTCAGACTATCGCTGGGTCTACACTTTTACACCTTCAACAGGGGACTAGACCCCTACTGGACTATGTTATTGAATTTAAAACATTATCCTCAGAACTCCACTGGGACCTGGGATGCTTATGCACCATATTTCTGAAGGGTCTCAATTCCCGAATAAAGGATGAACTCGCAGCTCACGATTTACCAGACACCCTGGAGGCTCTTATTGATCTAGCCGGTAGAGTGGATCACCAATTCTGTGAGCGGACTCAAGAATCAAAGAGTTCCAAGAACCATACCTCGGGAAGTATCCGCCCTCGAACTGTCCATACGGTGTCCACCCAACCTTCTGTGCCCAGTGAAGAGAATGAACCAATGCAGCTAGGCCACAGACACTTAACCTCTAAAGAAAGGTGCTACCGCTGATGTATGGGCCTCTGCATGTACTATGGGCAATCAGGCCATGCTGTACAGCTTGCCCCATCTGTCCGGGAAACATGCAGACCTAGGATCTGCTGGAGGACTCTTCCTAGGTCTAACTACACCCTCTCCTCCATTATCTCTCCCCGTCTCTCTCGTTTCAGGAAGTCTTGAGTTCCAGACTCTAGAACTTGTGGATTCCGGTGCTGGCGGAAATTTTATTCTGAAAAGACTTGTGGAACATCTACGAATTCCTACTCTGCCTACAGCTACTCCTTTGTTGCTATCATCAATACATGGTGAGCCTCTACCTGGGGATGTCTCCCTTATTACCAGTCCATATGCTTATGCACTGGGTCGCCCCACTCTGAGAATATCTCCTTCTTGGTCCTCGACAAAGCCATTCACCCCATTGTACTTGGCCTACCCTGGTTACAAGAACATACTCCTCAGTTCAACTGGACTACAATGGAACTTTTGCAGTGGGGTTCTGGCTGTCATGTATGTCTACTATGCCATCTTTACCTGGTCTTCCGCCTCAATATGCAGCATTTTAGAACGTCTTCTCCAAACAAACGGCAGACGTCCTACCACTACATAGAACCTTCAACTGTGCAATTAACGTGAAGCATAACTCGGAACCTCCGAAGGGAAGGGGTAACCTCTCTCATTATCTGAGATATCGGGGTTTATCAGACCCTCAAAGTCACCTGCTGGTGCAGGGTTTTTTTTGTTGGCAAGAAAGATGGATCACTGTGCCCTTGTATTGATTACAGGGGTCTCAACGAAATTACCATCAAGGATCGTTACCCTCTACCGCTGATTTCAGAGCTGTTTGAAAGACTCCAGGGGGCCAAGGTCTTTACCAAACTAGATCTAAAAGGGGCCTACAACCTGGTCAGAATCCATCACGGGGAAGCGTGGAAAACTGCCTTTAATACCCATAACAGACACTTCAAATACTTAGTCATGCCTTTCGGCTTGTGCAATGCACCAGTGGTATTTCAAAATATGATGAATAAAATTCTGTGAGACCTGAGATACCATTGCGTGGTGGTATATTTAGATGACATCTTAATCTTCAGTAATGACATTCAGACGTATCAGGCAGATGTGGTCAACGTACTAAGAAGATTAAGTCACAACCACCTTTACGCAAAGCTTGAGAAGTGTGCCTTTCACCAAGAATCCATGCCTTTCCTTGGTTATATTGTTTCCAAAGAAGGGTTTCAAATGCACCAGCAAAAAACCAAAAGCATCCAAGACTGGCCTCAACCCACTAGATTAAAGGCATTACGCTATTTTCTCAGCTTCACAAATTACTACCGTACATTTATCAAGCATTACTCCACCTTAACTGCTCCACTCACTGCCATTAGAAAAGGCGCTAATCCTTCTAAATGGTCCCCTGAGGCCGTGGCAACCTTCCAGACACTCAAATGGGAGTTTTCAATTACTCCAATATTGATTGGGTAAGTGAATCATCAGGGCATGCTAGAGAGATAAGGTTCCTGGATGGAATAAATGACAATTTTATGAAGCAATTGGTTCAGGAACCAATGAGAAAGGGATCAATTTTAGATCTAATTCTCATTGGAGTGCAGGATTTGGTAAGAGAGATAATGGTGGTGGGGGCTGCTTGGCAATAGTGATCATAATATGATCAAATTTGAATTAATGACTGGAAGGGGGACAGTAAATAAATCCATGGCTCTAGTGCTATATTTTCAAAAGAGAAACTTTGATAAAATAAGAAAAATAGAAAAAACTGAAAGGTGTACCTACAAAGGTAAAATGTATGCAACAAGTGTGGACATTGTTAAAAAATACCATCCTAGAAGCACAGTCCAGATATATACCATTGTGATGGGGCCTATGTCCCAAACCCGAGAGGTCAGTTAAAATCCCAGGAACCAAAGATCCAGGAGAGGGGGGGGGGGGAGGAAAACACTAGGGATGTGAATCGTGTCCTCGATCGTCTTAACGATCGATTTCGGCTGGGAGGGGGAGGGAATCGTATTGTTGCCGTTTGGGGGGGTAAAATATCGTGAAAAATCGTTAAAAATCGTTAAAAATCGAAAAATCGAAAAATCGAAAAACCGGCACATTAAAACCCCCTAAAACCCACCCCCGACCCTTTAAATTAAATCCCCCACCCAAATAACTTAAATAACCTGCGGGTCCAGCGGTGGTCCGGAACGGCAGCGGTCCGGAACGGGCTCCTGCTCCTGAATCTTGTCGTCTTCAGCCGGCGCCATTTTCCAAAATGGCGCCGAAAAATGGCGGCGGCCATAGACGAAAAAGATTGGACGGCAGGAGGTCCTTCCGGACCCCCGCTGGACTTTTGGCAAGTCTCGTGGGGGTCAGGAGGCCCCCCACAAGCTGGCCAAAAGTTCCTGGAGGTCCAGCGGGGGTCAGGGAGCAATTTACCGCCGCGAATCGTTTTCGTACGGAAAATGGCGCCGGCAGGAGATCGACTGCAGGAGGTCGTTCAGCGAGGCGCCGGAACCCTCGCTGAACGACCTCCTGCAGTCGATCTCCTGCCGGCGCCATTTTCCGTACGAAAACGATTTGCGGCGGGAAATCGCTCCCTGACCCCCGCTGGACCTCCAGGAACTTTTGGCCAGCTTGTGGGGGGCCTCCTGACCCCCACGAGACTTGCCAAAAGTCCAGCGGGGGTCCGGAAGGACCTCCTGCCGTCCAATCTTTTTCGTCTATGGCCGCCGCCATTTTTCGGCGCCATTTTGGAAAATGGCGCCGGCTGAAGACGACAAGATTCAGGAGCAGGAGCCCGTTCCGGACCGCTGCCGTTCCGGACCGCCGCTGGACCCGCAGGTTATTTAAGTTATTGGTGGGGGATTTAATTTAAAGGGTCGGGGGTGGGTTTTAGGGGGTTTTAGTGTGCCGGCTCACGATTCTAACGATTTATAACGATAAATCGTTAGAATCTGTATTGTATTGTGTTCCATAACGGTTTAAGACGATATTAAAATTATCGGACGATAATTTTAATCGTCCTAAAACGATTCACATCCCTAGAAAACACAGCAACACCAAGCTAGGGATGTTCCCTGGTTCCTTCCCCCGGATGTTACAAAGATAGAAGAACCACGGGTGTGGGAGGTTAAGGGTGGGACTCCCCCTGAGCCAATCAGCTGGCAGAGGAGGAGGAGTTTACGGAGTATAAAAGAGACTCCCTGATCCAGCAGAGTCAGTCTCCTGCCGGGGACTGAGGAGGAAGGACCAGGCTACCTGTTTGCTCTGGGAGACTTTGATTCTGGATATTTCCCTACTGTGTGAAGAAGGACGGCAACAGTTTATCACAAAGAAGGTGAGCTCGGGGATAGAAGAGCTTCTGTTTGTTTGGATTTACTGCAAGGATACTTTAACAGAAGAACTGCCAAGCTGGTGGTTGTATGTAAAGGGACAAGTAAAATATCCCGAGAGATATAGTGTGGGAGGTGGCAGTTAGGCCCAGTGGGGCCAGACTTTTGAACTTTATGAGAATACATGGAATGTTAATTGGATGTTTTTGGTGACTGGGAAAAACCCCACGTTAAAAGATATAAAGGTGAACTTGTGGAAGCCAGCCTTTGTTGGTTGGCTCAACACAAGCCCCCAGGACAGTTCAAATCCTGTCTGGGGGCTTGTGTGGGAAAAATCTGTAAATTGTTTCTACTTGAGTTTCCAAGTGTTCAAGAGAGCTAACCACCAGACAGAGATTTGGAGCCTATCAGCCAGAGAAAGCATGACACCCATGCTTTAAGAAAGGTGGAAGGAAGGCAAAACAATTACTGGCATGGTTAAAAGGTGAGGTGAAAGAGGTTATTTTAGCCAAATGATCTTCATTCAAAAATTGGAAGAAGGATCCATCAGAAGAAAATACGTTAAAGCATAAGCATTGGCAAGTTAAATGTAAGACATTGATAAGTCATGCTAAGAGAAAATTTGAAAAGAAGTTGGCCGTAGAGGCAAAAACTCACAGTAAAACCTTTTAAAAATATATCCAAAGCAGAAAGTCTGCAAGGGAATCTCTTGGACTGTTGGATGATCAAGGGGTTAAAGGGGCACTTAGAGAAGATTAGCCATTGTGGAAAAATTAAACAATTTTTTTGCTTTGGTGTTTACTGAAGGAGAAGGTTTTCATGGGTGATGATTCAGATCAACTGAACCAAATCATGGTGAACCTGGAAGATGTGGTAGGCCTGATTCACAAACGGAAGATTGGTAAATCACCAGGATTCTGAAAGAACTAAAAAATGAAATTTCAGACCTATTTCAATTAATTTGTAACCTATCATTAAAATTGGCTGATGTATCTGAAGATTGGAAGATGGCCAATGTAAACCCTATATTTCAAAAGGGATCTAGGGGTGTTCCGGGAAACTCCAATGAGCCTGACTTCAGTGCCGGGAAAAATTGTGGAAACTGTTATAAAGAATAAAATCACAAAACATTTAGATAGACATGGTTTGATGTGACTCAGTCAACATGGATTTATCCAAGGGAAGACTTGCCTCACAAATCTCCTACAATTTTTTGAAGGGGTGAATAAGCATGTGGACAAAAGTCAACCAGTAGATGTGGTGTATTTGCATTTTTAGAAGGTGTTTGACAAAGTCCCGCATGAGAGGCTTCTAAGAAAACTAAAAAGTCATGGGATAGGAGGTGATGTCCTTTTGTGGATTGCAAGCTGGTTAAAAGACAGGAAACGGAGAACAGGGTTAAATGGTCAGTTTTCAAAGTGGAAAAAGGTAAACAGTGGAATGCCTCAGGGATATGTACTTGGACTGGGTTTTTTTAATATATTTATAAATGATCTGGAAAGGGGACTGACAATGAGATAGTCAAATTTGCAGATGATACAAAATTATGCAGATAGTTAAATTTCAAGAGGATTGTGATGAATTGCAAGAGGACCTTGCGAGACTGGAAGATTAGGCTTCCAAATGGTGGATGAAATTTGACATGGACAAGTGCAAAATGATGCATATAGGGAAAAATAACCCTTGCTGTAGTTACACAATTTTAGATTCTATCTTAGTAGTTACTACCCAGAAAAGAGATGTTGGTGTCATAGTGGATAATACATTGAAATTGTCACCTCAGTGTGCTGTGGCGATCATAAAAGCAAACAGAATGTTAGGAATTATTAGGAAGGGAATGGAAAATAAAACATAGGATGTCATAATGCCTCTGTATCGCTCCATAGTGAGAGCGTACCTTTAAATACTGTGTGCAATTCTGGTCACCACATCTCAAAAAGGCTATAGATGCATTGGAAAAAGTGCAGAGAAGGGTGACCAAAATGATGTGGGGCATTGAACGTCTGCCCTATGAGGAAAGGCCAAAGAAGTTCTGGCTGTTCAGTTTGGAGAAGAGAATATTGAGGGGGTATATGTTAGATGTCTACAAAATCATGAAAGGACTTGAACAAGTTAATGTAAATCAGTTATTTTCTCTCTCAGGCAATAGAAGGACCAGAGGCACTCCATGAAGTTAGCAAGTAGCTCATTTAAAACAAATCAAAGAAAATTCGTTTTCACTCAGCACATAGTTAAGCTCTGGAATTCATTGCCAGAGGATGTGGTTACATCAGTTAGTGTAACTGGGTTTAAAAAAAGTTTGGATAAGTTCCTAGAGGAAAAATCCATAAACTGCTATTACGGTAATTAATAAGCAGTAGTAGCTTGTGATTTATCTAATGTTTGGGTACTTGGCTAGTACTTAAGACTTGGATTGGCCACTGTTGGAAACCGGATACTGGGCTTGATGGACCCTTAGTCTGATCCATTATGGCATATCTTATGTTTTTATCTTCTTATGTTATTTTATTCCCTTTCACATATTTTTTATTCAAGAACAGAGTTTTAGATCTATTGGAAGTGAGAACAGTACATTCTGATGAAATTGGCAATATTGAATGGTTCAATCATGCTCCTGTTGTGTTAAAATGTTTTTAGATTTTAGTGCTCAATGCTCTAGTGGTTGAAAATTACAGTAGATGACTGTTTGTTAAAGGATGAGAAAGTTTATCTGGTAATAAGTGAGGCTAGTGAGGCTATAAAGGAGTTTCTTGAGTGTAATGATACTGATGAGATATCTGGCTATATATTTTGGGATGCAGCTAAGGTAACTTTGAGAGTGAAACTGATAATTGTAAGTGCTGCTAGACTTCATGCTTTTAGGGGTAGGTAAGAAAGGGCGAGAGCAGATTTCCTCAAGATTGAGTGACTTTCTAAGAATTATATTTTCAAGCACCTACAGATTGTTGTATTACATAAGATGGCTATTTTAAACTCTTATTAGTATTTGTAAACTGCCACCCCTGTGGGGTGAAGACAGATGTTATGGCTGAGGCTGATGGTATAAAAGTGTAGTCATTTGACCAAGGCAGCAAGATCTCAGATAGAGCTCACAGGGGTGTGGTTCAGCGCCCTCCTCCCTACTAGCTCTCCAACAGGAACAGGATTCCACATCCCACACAGCAAAGTCTCTTAAGATTAAAATGGGAGGCAAGGATAAATGTATAGAGGAATAAACTTCTCATTCAATTTAAACAAAGTTAACAATTTTATTTCAAACAACAGTGTTTCTTCTTTTCTCCAATAAAATGTACACATAACAATAAACTCTTAAACCTTTCTTTCTTTTCATCTAGACCCTCCTACTTCAAGTAAATAAAGCAAGGAACTCTGGAGTCTCAGGATTCTTCCATGCGAATGCTATCAAGCAGCAAAGTTAGATTGTTGCACTGAAGGTGGACCCTTGGCCTGGAGCAAGATTGGCGCTACCCTCTGAGTGACCCTAGAGGGCACCTGCTGCCAGCAGGTGGAGCACACAAGGAGACAGAGGCAAGCTGGGGTTTCGCCAATAACAGTCCGGTCTCCCCGTGGGTTGAGCCCTTGGGTTCCTGGACCACATGGACTTAGGTGGGCCTCTGGGGGTCTCCCTGGGAGATGACGAAGAGATGTGCTTAGAGTCAGTAGAGGTGCTCGGTGACATGGACGAGGCCAGAGAGTGTCTGAGTGGAGAGCCAAGGTCAGAACCAATGTATCAGTCCAAGGGATGGTCAGCCAAGCCAAGATCAGGTCCAAGGAGTCAAGCAGAGCGGAGTCGGGTCCAAAGCCAAGGTCAGAATCCGGGTAGGCAAGACCAGCAAGGAACACAAAGCAAGAACACAGAACACCGGGGAGACACAAGACTAGGAACAGACTCAGGAACAGGAACAGACTCAGGAACAGGAACAAACTTCATGAGCAGGAGCAGGTACTTAAACAGACACAGGAACGGCAACACACTCACACAGTGGTGTGTCGACCCATTGCCAAGGCGAGGGACTGGAGCAGGGACCTCGCCTTAAGTAGTTCACCTTGATGATGTCAAGGGGGATGCACGCGGCCGGGCTCCCGCCACAGCCTCCACTTAGGGCTGTGCAGAGCGTGCGCACACGCCTAGGGGCAGATTCGAGGGCGTCGAGGCCACAGAGCCTTGTCGTGAGGCCTGGGAGCTCAAGGGCATCCAGGACACGGGCACAGGACACCGAGGCCACAGTTGACTCACTGCGACCGCTGGAGATGGGGAGCCGGGCCCACCAAGGAGAGGGGAAGGTGAGCTGGCCCAGTACGGGCGCCAGCACGGCGGGGCGTGCAACATAGATAAGTATTAGATTAAATTCTTTGATTATTAATTTAACTCATCTTTTTCTCAATAATGTTTTACTCCAAAAACTGAGTACTTTTTAATGTTTTTTCAGGTATAAGGAAGAGATCGTTTTCCTGGAGTTTTCATTCAGGTAAGTATATACTTTTATGTTTGTTGTCTATGTGCATTCTCTCCTTTCCTTAGTGTTCTTTCACTTCTACTTTCATTCCCTTCTTGTTTATCTACTTGTTTGTCTTTTGCAAGTCTATAAGCTGAAACCTTGCTATATCATTAAATTGTATATATTTAGCTTGAGATTGTTCTCTTGGTTCCAGAATGGTAGTATGGGAAGTTCTGGCAGGTTCTAATGTCACCCTTCAGCTCTTCTCTCCTGGTTCTTCTCACTACTATCTGAAAATAAACAAAATCAATAATAGGGGCTAACTCCCTATGCTGAGTATCTTTCACAAACTGAATATGGCAAGTTCTCTTAGTATTTATGTCCTCAGTGACTTAGTAAAAACTGCATTTATCTAACTAAATAAAAAAATGATGATTAGTATAATCCTATACTATGAGAAAGAATGGTGTATATTCCCATACACACCACCAAGCACTGTTAACAAATACGTGTTAGTTTTGTAACATATATATAGGAGTCGATTTTAAAATGCACATGCATGTGTCGGCATGCGCATGTTATAAAATATGATTTATGTGCGCCAGATTTTAATATCTGCACATGCATGTGTGGGCGGATGACTAGTCACGAGCGTGTTTTTGTTTTTTTTTTTTTAAATACACATGGCAATGCGATCGGCATGTTCCCAGTTTCCTCCCAGTCCGCTCCAATTAAGAAGCAGACTAGGAGAGAATTTCCCTAACCCTATCATTCCTCCCTCTTCCCTTCTCCTCCCTGACCCCTAAACCTACCCTAGCTGTCCCCAATTTTTTTGCTTTTTTAATTACTGATCCTCCAGAGCAGAAGTAAACTCTGAGTGCTGGCTGGCTGCTTCGTGCACTTCCCTAGGACAGCGTCTAATGACACTGTCCCATCCTGCCACCCAGTCCAAACCCTGCGCCCAGCCCGCCCCTTTCTTCAGGCCCAACACTTTTGCATGTATCGGGATTTACATGCATGGCCGGGCCCTTTCAAAAAAGCCCTCGATGTGCTCAGGGCCCGGTCACTCATGAAACCCCCAGTATTTGCAAGCAGGCCTTTTAAAATTGACTTGTTCATTTTCCTTATTCTGTTGAAACATTCCCCTTCTGCTCAGAAATTACTGTTTCCCTGTATCTGCTGAGTTTACTATGGTGAAATTGTGTGGGGTTACATTAGGAAGAAGGGATATGTTTGTAACTTCTTTTTCTTCTTTAATCTCTTGTTAGCTTTTACTTAGAAGCTAACCAATTGCTAGCTTTTGTGGGCGTATCTCTTGCCTTTACCAGAGTAAGGCTGACTGAGGTGGCGAGCTTAAAGCACTTTGTTCATTTCCTCAATAAATTCTCTCCTCCTACTGAATGTGAGGTCTCAGTTGTGCATTCCAAGGTCTATATTCAGACAAAGTCTGGCTAAACTTATCCAGATAACTTTGGGGCATGTTCAACAGTGCAGCCATACTATTTAATATAGCCGGCTATCTTAAATAGTTAGCAGGCTAACTTTAGGACAGCTCTTTGACTCAAACGAACTGATAGGGTCAATTTTCAAATCACATTAGTGTGTTATTGTGGTGTTAGGGCCCTAACACCCGTGATAACAGCATAACACATGAGTTATTTTTCACATCGCACGATGCAAATGTAAATTTTGAAAATGTAGCCAAAGGGGAAGAGTTTGGGTGGTGTTTATGAAAATGAGGAGTACTTAGCATTGTGTGCGATAGCATAACACACAGTATCACATGTTTTAACATCAGAAATACCTACACCATTTTTCCTGGTGCTTTCAAGTGAGGGTGTAGGAATTGCATCTTTATGTTTCTTTCATCATTCCAAATCACATCAAATGTTCACTCATGTGTACTGTGCTGTTCATACCACTGACTGTGCTATAAACCTGGCCCCCAAACCCTAAACCACCACCAAAACCTCATTTTGAGTTACTTGTTGACCCTCCTACAGTGGTATATATAGTTGACTAAAATGAGACCCTTATAAAGAGTCTCTCTCTCTCTCTCTCTCACCAGGAGCAGCCCAAAACAAGGAAATGCCTGTCTGGGCACTTCACAAGCTTTGAAGTGAAAATATCGCGGGCACCATTCATGCAAAATGGTAAATTTAGCCTTAACCATCTAACTCTGAATATTAGTATTAGCCAGCTAATTATACTCCTCCAAGTTATATCTTTGGACTGCTCTTAACTTATCTGGCTAAATTCTGTTTGCTTAACTTATTTGCTAGCTAAAATTTAGCCGGTTAAAGGGTGAATATAGCTGGGTAAGTTATTTAGATGGAAAACTATTACATTATCTGCCTAAATGACTTTTGAAGGACACAGAAAAATACTCTGAAATTAGTATAAATTATTTATTATCGTCAAGTTAGATCTTACCTTGGTGAATGAATGTGTAATGTTTGAATGTAATTAGTGAGTAACTGCAGGAGTGTTGAGGACAACATTCCATTTTAAGCTGGGGGGATGTAAATAGGCTATCCAAAATAATGTTAAAAAATGGATTATCTATGGAACTGCCAGGCCTGACTCATGCCACCAGGCTGAGTTAAGGGGTTCTTAGCAGACATTGACAAAGTGTTTAGGTCTGAAGTGATTCCCAGAGGTGGCTTAGAGGTAGAAAGTGCTGTGATTAAAAAAAAAAGGTCACAACTGCAGGAGGCCAAGGAGAGGCTGTGGGAACAAGTGTAAGGCTCCCCTTGGGTGGAGGCAGCATCAGCTGGGCCCGGAGTAGTAACAGAGGCTCAGATGAATTGGCAGGCTCCCATGGCGAGGCAGTGATGACTGCAACAGAGAAGAAGTGGATCAGAGGAAGCAAGAGATCCATGATCAAGAGGAGGGAACTAATTAAGAGCTAGGGTGTCAGATCACTACCATCAATAGGCCCTTCTGCTATTAATGAGCCACCTTAAGAACAAGAAAAGCCATGATCAAAGAGAGGGGGAGGGGCCACTATGATGTATCAGGCCATTACAGTGACTGAGTTGCAATGTGAGCCATGCTGCCACTGCCGATCGCCTCTCTTCCATGATTGACCCAGAGCTGGCAGAGAGCAAGGGCTAAAAATAAAGAGAAGCAGGAAGAAACAGCTGACTGACAGTGATCCGCTGTGTTAGTGATCACTGCTGCTGCCAGCTGCTAGAGTTATGTTAGTGCTTGACATCGTGCCACTGCGGTATTAATTTAAATTGAGGCAAATAGTATTGAGGTCTTAGGAAAAGCCCAACTTAGAGATCATGACTGGCAAAATGAAGTGTCCCTATCTGAAGAAAGTGTTGGAGATGATCTACTGTTTCAGATAAACAACAGTGACGAGTGCCAATGGTGCATCTGCCATAGCATGCCTGGTGACAGTGGGAGGAGAAAAGACTAATGTCAGTGGTGGAAAAATGCAGTATCTAATCAGAAGAAGCATCAGCGAGAAAAGGAAGAAGTGGAATCACCATTTCTACAAACATCAGTGGTGAGCGCTGGCAAAGCACCCACTTACAAAAAATAGATACAATTGAGAAATGCAAACTAGGAGCATATAACTTAGACTGACAATTCAGTGCTCATCATGGAAGCAGCAAGAATATTGCACAGAAATGTCGTTGCATAAATATTAAAAAAGCAAAAGAAGCAGAACACCTCTCTAGAATATTCAAAAATAACAAAAGAGAGGGAAAAGGATCAAAGTCCAATCAATAGAATCAAACCCAAATAATGGCAAATGACAATATCATCCTCCCGTTCTTTGGCAAGAGCCCCGTTCTTTGGCAAGAGCAAATTTAGGTTTAAGTCGTATACTGATTGCCAGTCAAAGGGTGTGATTTATGGGCTGTGGTACCCATGCCCTCTACTTTACATTGGCAAAACTAAACGTAGTTTAAAAACACGCATAATTGAACATAAAAGCGCTATTGTGCGTCAACGTGTAGAAGCGCCAGTGGTACAACATTGTTTACAACATTGTCATTCTTTTGAAGTTTTACGCTTTGCGGTCATTGAACGATTGATACCTAGTAACAGAGGAGGGGATTTTGATAATTACCTCTTACGTAGGGAGCAGAAATGGATACATTATTTTGACACCGTGGTCCCCAAGGGCTTAAACAAAGAAATTGATTGGTCTGTTTTTTAGCTTGGTGCAGTGTGGGATTAGCAGTTTCTTTAGGTTTTTTTGACAGGATGTCCGGTGACATATGTAGTGTAAGAGAAATTTAAACGATAGATTGGAAGGACGTCTTTAGAGACGCTTCAGCGCCATATTTGAAAGTGTTGGGTGAGACAGTTGCTGGTCGGGTGAGTTTTTGTCTGTTTGATGTGCTGACATTAAATTTCTTGTAAACTTTTTTGTGAACCATGTCCATGTCTAAACAACAACTTGTGGTCTTTGTGAGTTTGTAGACTTCAGGTAGATATATACATATATTTTCTGTTTGTTTTTAAAGGTATTGAAGAATATTGGCCTTTTCAAGTAAAAATGCTGGAAAATATCCCCTGAGGAAGATTGTTTCTACAATCGAAACATGAATCATGTCAGGAGCACTTTAAACTAGTTTTCATGACGAATTGGCTAAGTATTCCTTTTTCCAACATTTTTGGTGGAAATTTTAATGAAACATTTTTGGATAGTTTAGATGTGGGAAGTATATGTTTTTTCCAATAGACACGGGGAAACCTTTTTTAGGGTGATTGAATTAATGTAATGGTAATAAAAAGAACAAAATTAGAAATTATGATGAGCAATATGACAATAAATGATTGAATGTTATACTTTGCTTTGTAAGCTGATTGAAGCTTGCGGCCCATTGCGAGGCGAGAGGCTGCAGATTGAATTTCCAAAGCAATTTTTTATGATATTGTCATTTGCCATTATTTGGGTTTGATTCTATTGATTGGACTTTGATCCTTTTCCCTCTCTTTTGTTATTGTTGCATAAATATTAACAGGAGGAGAGACTCACAGGAGGAATGGTGGGGAAAGTCATAGCAGAAGTGATGCGCCCAAGCAAGAGAAGCATCAGTATCAGAAAGAAGATCAGGAGCCACAAGATGATGACCAGCAAAAATAGGGGAAAAAATGTAAGAAGATAAAAGTCTGAGTACTGGCACTCTTTGAGTTCCCTGATATTAGCGATAAAAATTGGAGTTGACAGCCTTCACAGCATGCCAAAGTTAGTCACAGATGGGCCAGCAAGACATATGAAAGTTGTATTTACCTTGCTCATCTTCAGCAAGCTCAGGATTGAGACTACTATTCCCACCAACAAGCATGAGAAACCTAAACGGAAAGGTAAAAGGCAGAAAAAAGAAATTTAGAACTAGAAGCATTTACCAGCAGCATCACAGCAACCTGTGAGAGATTATATATATATATATATATATACAGAGAAAAAAAATCCTTGAGGTACTTTCCAGGCATGCAAACTTGGAATCAAAATATGCAGCCCTAAGAATATAGTGCAGTGGGGATCGCCTTAATAGAAAGTGGGCAGATCACAGCATGGTTGTCACCAAGTGGTAACCATATACCTAGGACACCAGTACTGCCATTCCTGTTATTGCCAAAAGTCATTTGTGGTTCAAGTATTTGCATATTGGTGGTTCTGCATGGCTGCTGACAGCTATGATTGGGAGCCACAAGGTATCCTGAGGAAGTCATTGGTAGTTAAGTAGCAGAGCTGTGAACTTCCTCATGTTCTTCCATTGCTGCTGCAGCCTGGGCTGCTGGTCCAAGATAGTCATTTGTGGTTTAACAAGGGCCAGGTAGCTTTCAGAAAGTAACAAAAACAATGAAAGAAGAGTTGCAAAAAAACACTTTATGGAAACAAAAATCATAAAACATTTTTCTCAAGCTATGATTTTCAATTTTTCTTTCATGGAAATAATTGGTATCAAACTTATGAAGTGCCTGTGTTTTGATGAAGTGTTTTTTCTTTGAAAGAAATATTGAAAATCATTGATTGAGAAAATATTTTTCCCAAAAATCCTTCCTATTTCTGTGCTTTTGCAAACTTTTTTCCCCAGTCTCACACTTCATATTCTCTTTCCATGTCTGATTCCTCCAAACTTTTAACAAATTCACAATTAATTTTCCTGATTCATCCAAAAAATGAAATATCCTATGAGTTATAGTTTATAGATTATTATTTTTTATATACCAAGATTTCTGGGTTCCATCATATCGGTTAACAATAAATAAAAATAATAAAATCACAATCAAAAACACAGCTAAACAATTAATACTAAAACACTAAAATCGGAACAACATCAGTTTCAACAATATGAATAAAATTTAAAATTCAATATAATACATAAATAAACTAATAAGAAACTACATTAATATACACTTGTTGCATCTGTTGGTCTCAGATGGCTTCAACCTCTATGCCTCACCTTTCTTCCTTCTCTCTTCTCAAGCCTTGGGAAGATGGCTGCTGCCGCATCTTCATGCTGCTCTCTCCGGTGTCCCCAGATCGGTGACGGTGTTCGCCATGATTTTCCTGTGGGGCCTCCTAGGGTGCGCGCACTCAAGCCATCCATCCACGTCTTTATCCATGTCATGGCGGGAACCTTGGGGGCGTCCCTTCCGAGTGATGTCATCACATCCTGGTATTTAGCCTGCCCTTCGTTTGCTAACAATCTGAGTTAGCAAGGATTGGATTGCCTCCAGTCTAAACTGCTCTGCAGCTTCCCAGTTGCCACAGGAAGCTCTCTCTGCCCTTTGGGGTATTTCTTCAATAACCTGGGTACCCTCTCCTCGGGGGCCCTTCTGCTCTATTTCAGGTACCTATCTTGAGATACTGGGTACTCGTTCCTTGAGGACCTGCTCTCCTTAATCTGGTGCCTGTCACTGAACAACTTCTGCCTGCCAGGACCTTCAACTATACAGCTTTCTGCTTCAGCGAGTACTAACCTTTTCAGTCTGTCTCACCTTCAGCTTCAGCGCTCTGTGTCTACGTCTGGGACCTGTCCCTGCTACGCCGTGCTGCCTATCACCTACTCGAGTGTGAGACTGGTCTCCTCTGCTGAGGACCCTGGACTATTTCACTGGGTTACCTTCACTGCTGCCCCCTTCCCAGGCAGTACCATCGAGATGTACAATAAATACAACTTCTCTGTGTCTGCGTGTATAGAGTCTAGCCTAGTACTGCGGTTCCTCATGGGGCTCCTCCCTATGGGAATGGCTATCACCGCAGTACCCAAGAATCCACTCCAACACCTCATAACCATAACAACACTAGAATCATTGTAAAATGAATATTTACATTCTAGATAAAACAAAGCATTAAAGTTCTAGCTGCTATCCAACAGGTCGATCCAGTAAGGGCAGGTAGGAAGAGCTGCGTTAGTGCCGGGCGCACCCGCGGTTGCCGCATGCACAGTCCGGCTCACCTACCGCTCGATCCTGTACTATAATCTCATGCAAATGTAAGCAGCGTCCAAGAAGCGTTAGGCGATAGCGTTAAGGCCCGCGCAACCCATTTACTGTATAGCGCGTTAATACAGCGCCCTATACAGATCTGGGTTGCGTGGTACCTGTCATTTCAAATGACATTTGAAATGACAGGCACCAGGAAGTGGATCCCAACATTAACCCATGAAAACCTAAAAACCTAAAATTCCCTCCTCCCGAGGCGGCTCGACATGTGCCAACTTACCTTTTGTTGTTTTTCAGCCCTTTCAGCCTTCTCTGCCGTCCTCCGGAGGGGGGGGGGGGAGGCAGCTGGCGGCGAATGCGGCTTGCAGCGGTGTCCCCCGGTCCCGGTTCTCCTGGCTCTCGATGATGTTCTAGCAGCGGCCAAGAAATTAAAAGAAGAGCACGGGTGCAGCCAAGGGGAAAAAAAAAAAGACGTCACGCCCGCCCGCCCTGTGCTTTCATTGGCTTGAGCGTCCAAATTGACGGGCGCTCAAGCCAATGAAAGCACAGGGACAGGCGGGCATGACATCGTGACATCATGCCCGCCCGTCCCTGTGCTTTCATTGGCTATTTGGGCGCTCATGCCAATGATGGGAGGGGGGGTAGCTGTCAGCCAGAAGTCGAGCTGGAGTACCTGCGGGAACATCGTCGAGAGCCAGGAGAACCGGGACCTGCGCAGGGGGGGGGGGGGGGGGCGCCACTGCAAGCCACTGCAAGCCGCTGGCTGCCCCCTCCGGAGCACGGCAGAGAAGGTTGAAGGGGCTGAAAGCAACAAAAAGTAAGTTGATAACATGTCGAGTAGCTTCGGGAGGAGGGGATTTTATGTTTTTAGGTTTCTTTTTGGGGGAAAGTTTGCTGTCTACCCTTACCCCTGCCTCTAACACAGGGGTAAGGGTAGGCGGTAAATGAGCAGGTTAAACGTGCGGCAAAACGGCAGGGTAAAATAGCGATAGTCAGTGCGCGCGTTACTGTATGGGAGGGGATAGCTAATTCGATGGTTTACATCTAATATACATGCCGCGTGCGGAAGGGGTTACCCGGGGATTTAAAGAGGCGGTGAGGATGGGTTAAAGGGGATAGTGTATCGCAGGAAGGGCTAACGCGGCCGGAAAGTGAGTAGAAAGTGGGTTAGGAGCGGGGTAACCGCGGCCCCACTTTACTGTATCGAGCCGCAAGTAAGCACATTTGAAAAGCCAGGTTTTTAACTCTGTTTTAAATTGTTTAATATCAACCTGGAGTCTCAATTCTATTGGTAAGGAGTTCCACAATTTCAGACCTGCGACTGATATCGCTCCTTCTCTGACTTCAGTCAAGTGTGCAAATTTTACGTTGGGGATTGTCAGCAGGCCCTTGTTCGCTGATCTCAATCTGTACAATATAATTTTCTTTGCTGTCTAATGTAAGCACAAGCTTTCAGTATATAAAACAGCCCTGTATTCATCTTTGTAAGAGCTGGGTAGGTGCTCTGCCAATTTCTTTATTTCCTCCTTCAATTCATTTTCTAATTTAAGAATATTCTTGTGTTAAGGACTTATTCAACAAGATAATATAGAAGTTATCCCTTCCCTCATTACAGCCTTGTGAGCTTCCCAAGATAAAATTGGTGTTTCCTTGTGCTGTGCAGTGTGCAATGGTCTATTCGTAGAGATCCCACCTAGATTGTAGAAATCTTTGTCCTCTGTTAATTAATCTAAGAATTTCTACAATTTCAGATTACCCACTTCCTCTCTCTAATGACATATCAACCCAAATGGCAGAATGGTCTGAGATTTCATCAGGACTTATCTCTGCCTTAGTTATTTTGTGGAATAGTGTGCAAGCAACTAGAATTTAATCGATCCTAGATAATGTCATATGTGCTTGTGATACATATGTATTAGAGATGTGAATCGGAACCGGAATCGGTTCTTGAGGGGGTGTGTATCTTGAGAATGGAGGCATTATTAAGGAGGTTGTTCACGACCATTGCCAATTTATATTGAATATGTTGCTGTATTGGTAACCAGTGAAGCTGTTGAAGTACAGGTGAAATGTGTTCATGATATCCAGAACCAGTTACAATGCTGGGCAGGGGCATTCTTTATTAGGGATGTGCAGAAGGAAAACATCTGTTGCAATTCGTTATTCATTTTGCCGGGACCCGTATCCATTGCATTCATTGCATAGGGGGAAAACCCTATTCATTGATACGTTTTATTTGTTTTCTGATTTCCCATTAAAGTCAATGGAGGAAGTATTTGCAGCCTATTTTTGGCTGCAGAATTGGAGTTTTCTTATCAATTCTCATGAAACTTCTGGGGAGCAATCATCAGAATGAGAAAAGAGCTCCAAGGTACTTAGACTGTGGCAAAGTGGCACCAAAGTGGCATGAATAGCCCAAGGCACTTTAAAGGAGCAAAGGGGTACCAGGAATAGAAAGAGAGCTTTAACAGGGGTGCAAAGCAGCAGCGAGAGTATAAAAAACACACCACCGCTTCAAAAGAGAACACCGATAACAAATGCTTGAACCCTCAAAAGCAGCATGACAGGCAAAGTGGCAAGACAAGTGGCATCAACATTCTACAGCACAATGAAGGAGAAACATAGCAAGCAGAAAGACTAGCACCAACACACTGAGGAACCATGATAGTGGCAAGAACACCACAAGGAGTAGTGTGAGTCATCTGGTGTATGGCAGCAAGGCAGAGTGGCAGAAATTTGATGGGGGAAAGACTGGCAGAGCGGAGGTAGTCTGGTCCCTGTGGTTTTGATAGGGGCAAGACAGGCTGGCAGAGCTGAGGTAGTCAGGTCCCTGTGGTTTTGATAGAGGCAAGACAGGCTGGCCCTGGGGAGAGTTCCCTTTCTTTTGTGAAGGAAAGGGCTACCTAGAATGGGTTCACCCCTAAAGTGGAGCATGAGCCTTCAAAGTGTGGCGAGTCAATGTGGAGGAGGTTTCCATGTGTACAGCGGTCTGGTTCAACATGGGTCAATGGGTTCTAAGAGATAGGCTGGCTGGCCAGCCCCTGGAGAGTTCCTTTTCCTTTGAGCAGGAAAGGGCTCCAGGATGGTCAGGCACAGCTTTCGATGTCAAGCCCATGTAGGGACATAAGGCCTGGATGTACAGGCACAGCATTCAAGGTCAAACCCTTGAAGAAACGTAAAGCCTGGATGGACAGGCACAGCATTCGAGGTCAAGCCCACGTAGGGACATAAGGCCTGGATAGACAGGCATAGCATTTGAGGTCAAACCCTTGAAGAGATGTAAAGCCTGGACGGACAGGCACAGCATTTGATGATAGAGATCAAGCCCACTTAGGGACATAAAGCCTGGACATACAGGCACAACATTCGAGGTCAAGCCTACATAAGGACATAAGGCCAGGATGGCCAGGCACAGCATTTGAGGTTAAACCATTGTAGAGACATAAATCCTGGACAGACATGCACAGCATTCGAGGAGAGAGGTCAAGCCCACATAGGGACATAATGCCTGGATGGACAGACACAGCAATAGAGGTCAAACCCTTTTAGGGACATAAATCCTGGACTGACAGGCATAGCATTCAAGGATAGAGGTCAAGCCCACGTAGGGACATAAATCCTGGACGGACAGGCACAGCATTCCAGGTCAAGCCCATATAGGGACATAAAGCCTGGATAGATAGGCACAGCATTCGAGGTCAAGCCCTTGTAGAGATGTAAAACCTGGATGGACTGGCACAACATTCAAGGATAGAGGTCAAGCCCACGTAGCGACATAAGGCCTGGATGGTTAGGCACAGCATTCAAGGATAGAGGTCAAGCCCACATAGGGACATAAGGCCTGGATGGACAGGCACAGCATTCGAGGATAGAGATCAAGCCCACATAGGGACATAAGGCTTGGACGGAGAGGCACAGCATTCGAGGATAGAGGTCAAGCCCACATAGGGACAGAAGACCTGGACGGACAGGCACAGCATTCGAAAATAGAGGTCAAGCCCTCATAGGGACATAAGGCCTGGATGGACAGGCACAGCATTCGAAGATAGAGGTCAAGCCCACATGAGGACATTAAACCTAGACGGACAGGCACAACATTCGAGGATAGGGTTCAAGCCCATTTAGGGACATGAGGCCTGGATAGACAGGCACAGCATTAGAGGTCAAACCCTTTTAGGGACATAAAGCCTGGATGGACAGGCATAGCATTCAAGGATAGAGTGAAGCCCACATAGGGACATAAGGTCTGGACGGACAGGCACAACATTCGAGGATAGGGTTCAAGCCCATGTAGGGACATGAGGACTGGATAGACAGGCACAGCATTAGAGGTCAAACCCTTTTAGGGACATAAAGCCTGGATGGACAGGCGTAGCATTCAAGGATAGGGTGAAGCCCACGTAGGGACATAAGGCCTGGACAGACAGGCACATCATTAGAAGTCAAGCCCTTTTAGGGTCATAAAGCCTAGATGGACAGGCACAGCAGTTGAGGATAGCGGTCAAGCCCACATAGGGACATATAGCCTGGACAGACAGGGACAGCATTCGAGGATAGAGGTGAAGCCCACGTAGTGACATAAGGCCTGGATCACAGCACAGCTTTCGAGGATAGAGGTCAAGCCCACATAGGGACATAATGCCTGGACGGTCAGGCACAGCATTCGATATTAGAGGTCAAGCCCACATAGGGACGTAAAGCCTGGACAGACAGGCACAGCATTCAAATTCAAGTCTATGTAGGGTCATAAGGCCTGGACAGACAGGCACAGCATTCGAGTATAGAGGTCAAGCTCACATAGGGACATAAAGCCTTGACGAACAGGCACAGCATTAGAGGATTTCCTTTGTGCAGGTATGTTGTGGTTTGATCTGTAACGTCTTCTTGAACTGGTTCACTGCCAGAAGAAAATGGCATCTTTTTTATTTCTGCAAGATAATTCAACAGAGGATGCTTTTAGAGCAATAGAGACTGCCATTTGTGAAGCAAGAACTGAACTGGCGATTATTTGTGAATACCCAGAAGCTATTAACTGTACTTATGCACTTCAGCTGATGACAAAGTAACATGAAGAACTCTCAGAAATAAGAAAACCGCTACTCAAGCCATATCTACAATATTAGTCTATGTTGACATAGTTTACAGTGCCTCTGTAAACTATGGGAAGACAGAGGATGAACTAGAGTGCAACTACCACCAGTTTTCTATAGTACTAGAAACATTACTGTTGGCACCTAAGAAAGATTTCGGGAACATGGCCCATATTATGAAGGTCAGGAGAACTATTGAGCATATGAAATATGCGAGCCTCAAACATCTAAAGTCAGCTTTTTATGTTCTTACAATCCAAATGTTGCAAAACAGGAAAAGAAAATTCTGGAAAGAAGTGATGCACAAATACATGAAACTGAAATTAGAAATACCAGAACTAAACGCACACAGGCACAGCGTTTCAGGTCATGCCTTTGTACTTCCGGCCTGGACAGTGGATGGACAGGCACAGCATTGGAGGTCAGGCCCTTCTAGGGACGTACAACCAGGACAGTTGACGGACTAGCACAGCTTTTCAGGTCAGGCCCTTGTAGGGACGTATGACCTGGACAGTGGACGGACAGGCACAGTGTTTTATTCATCTTGCCATTCACAGGGAAAATGTGGAAACCCAAGCAAAGGCAAGTTTATTTTCAAAAACACTAGCATTTCCATCAACTCTGGTGCCAGCCTTGAGCGGTGAGGGCTCACGATATCCCCTGTCATTGAAAATACACGTTCACTGGGCACACTGGTTGGTGGACATGACAGATATTGCTGAGCCACTTTGGCTAGGTGTGGCCAGACAGTGGACTTGTATGCCCAATATGCCAGCGGATCTGTCAGCATGTCCTCTGTGGGCTCTGAGAGAAACTGTGTCATAGACAGTTTTGCTGGGGTCTCCTTTGCTTGGGTGGGCTGAGAGTCACTTATGCCAGCTGCTTTCTCTCTAGCCCGTAGCACAAAAGATGAATCTTAATGGGCAACATGCCTTTGGTGTACTGAAGTGGAGGAAGAGGAGGTACTAGCTGTTGCTGACAGAGTGCTGCTCATGCTTGGGCTAGCACAACTCTCTGAAGTGCCCACCGCTGTTTCTTCCTCTGCTTCATGCATAATCTGTCTCTGCCTATGGCGCTCTTGAACACGGACTTTTGCTAACAGAAGGACCTTCACAAATGAGAGACAATTGGACTGTAGGACGAGTTTCCCTTTCACACGGGGATCACAGACTGTGGCGAGCATATATGTGTGCTCTTCTGTTAAAGGCCTTAATCTCTCTTGCACCTGCTGCTGCAAAATGTCCAGACAATGCAGCACCTCTGCTGTTATTCCCTCTTCCTGTTTAAAGCCCTCCTAATTTTCATCCAGGAAATTAACTATAGGGATGATGTCAGCCAAGTTGGCACGTCTGGAACTCAGCTTCTCCATGACATCCTTGAAGGGCTGCAGGATTTTTACCATCTGACAAATGACTAACCAATCATGATGCCCTAGGGGAATCTGCACACCTATGTCCATTGAACCAGAAAGTTCATGAAGGGGTGTCTGCAGCTCCACTAACCTCTGCATCATCATATAGGTGGAATTCCACCGGGTGGCAATGTCTTGAATGAGATGCTTGTGAGGCATGTCCAAATCAGTCTGCTTTTGTCGGAGAACCTGCCCCGCTTCACACTTCTGTGGAAGTCCCCTGCTATGTCCTTGCGCTTGTGTATTAAGTCCTGCAGGTATTAATTCTCTTGGTGCTTGGACTCTAACCCCAGAGCTGACCACTGCCAGGTGCAGAGAATGTGCCAAACACCGGATGTTCTGAAAGCGCCCCTCAGTTATTGCCTTTACCATGTTTGCACCATTGTCTGTGACAAAGAACCCTGCCTGAATTTCTTTCTCACTGGTGTAGTTTTCAGCCCTCCAGCATCTGTCTGATGCATGCTAGAATATTGGCACCGGTATGGGCCTGGTCCATCAGGTGGGTGTGCAGTAAAGCCCTCCTCTACCCTGATACTTGTTCATTAATAGAACTGCTGCCTGCCCCTGCCTCAGCCAGGTCCCACCAGTGTGCTGTCAAGGAGAGGTAAGAGTGTACAGCATTCATGGTGGTCCAGATATCACAGGTAAAATGCACACTCCCCTCTGCCTTAACTAGCAGCGCTTAGATGCGACTGCAACACTGCTTGAACAGGCTGGGGATGACCTTTCTGCTAAATGTGGTTCTGGAGGGTACTTTGTACTTTGGAACTACGACCTTCAGAAAATGCTTGAAGCCCACTTTCTCCACTATCTGCAAGGGCTGGTCATCAAGGGCAATCATTTCCCCAATGTTCCTGGTTACAACATTTGAGGCTGCCTGCCTCCTTTCCCGGGATAGTGTTACTGAACACCACCCCATTTTCTCCATGGTGGGTTGTCGCTTTTGACACATGGCAGGGGGTTGCTGGCCTGCCACCTGACTGCTAGAAGGGGCTGAGGGCGTGGGGTAACTCTGCTCCATTTCAACCACTTTACGCTGCCTGGTACTGCCACCATCCCCAGATGGCAGTACTGTTGGGTGTTGCTTCTGCATGTGATGCATCATGCCAAAATTAGTTAGATGTCCCATTTGCTTGCCTCTGCTTATAGCCCTGGCACAGTAATTACACTGAGCAAAACAGTGTAATTCTAGCAGTGGCTCCAGATCACAGATTTCTTTTGTGATCCCTTCTCTATAGCCTTTGGGGTGGATGCTGGCACTGGAGTTGAAGTAGTTGGCACACCCTAAGAAGCAATGCCAGGGGCATCAGTCACACTCTGTGCATGCGCTGACTGATCTTCTCCTCATCATCATCAGTTTCATCTCTCCCCTGCAGCACTGAAGTGGAGGCTAAGACAGATCTAACGGATCCTCCTAAACCTTCGTCAGCTATTACGCCTTCCATTTCTGATGAGAATCCCACACAAGATGATTCTTCATCGGAATCAGAAGCAAACAGTGCCTGCGCTACATTGTCAACACTAAGTTGAGAGTGCTGTCACACTGCTACTTTTGGGTGTTGCCATTTTGTCTTGCATTACTCAGCCTCCCCCTTCCCTCACCTCCAAAACTACAGGGTCAGAAACAGGTGGTGGTGATGCATCATCTTTAGATTTCATTTTTTTCCATTTGGAACTGCCTGCCCCTCCAGAGATTTTAGATTGGAACAGGTCCCTTTTTAACTTTAATGGGGACTAGCACTCCCTTTTGAGTTGTCTCCTCTCCCAGTTCCAATCAATCGACCATGTCTAGCTTTCCCTGACATTATGGATTTAATGTCACTGCCTACTAGGGATTTCAATTAGAAGATTTTTTTCCAAAAGAGGCCCACTGGGGATTTGGCTTCACAGACCACCGATGTCCCAATAAAGGTGAGTCTGCTAAACTGCCTGCCCACAGGCACAGTGCCTTGATGTGCACTAATGTAATGTGTGTGCACACAACAAACTGGTAACTACAAAAGAGGCCTACTGGGGATTTGGCTTAAAAGAGCACTGCTGTACCAATATAGGTAAGTCTGGATAACTGCCCACAGACCCCCACTGCACTGCCTCCTTGGCTTCAAAGAACACTGCTGTAGCAATATAAGTGAGTCTGGAAAACTGCCCACAGACCCCCCACGACCAGGCAGTGCCTTGCCTCCTTGGCTTAAAAGAGCACTGATGTATCAATATAGGTGAGTCTGGAAAACTGCGTACAGACCTCCAAGAGCAGACAGTGCCTTGCCTCCTTGGCTTAAAAGAGCACTGCTGTACCAGACCAATAAAACAAAGTGCGGTGAAAAAATAGTATGGTTAGCTAGCGGCAGCACTGCAGCCAAATCGAACAAATATAATTTCCAATGGCAAATTCTAGCACAGTAGCTAGCAATTGAATACAGATTTGAGACGTTCAGCACAGTCTCCTCCCCACACCATCCCCGCCAAGAAAGTGTGTGGCACAGTACGTGCTTACCGTAAAAATAGTGCTGCGTTATCAGGAATAGCTTTGCAGAGCACTGAGTGAGAGCGGCGATTGTCTGCATTAGAAAAATGCTTAGCACTGATAGGTTGCATTCTGGTCTCCTTGCCAACCTGTCTGACCCACTCTATGACAGGGCTGTGAGGTCATTTATGACTCACAGGAAAGGGCTGGTTTTTGCTATGGATACTTTCCCCCAAGGCCTTCTCCTATTTCAAATGGCAGCTAAGAAATCAAATCACTGTGAGCCAAAAGAATGAAACGTATGATATGTTTGTATTCATGGGGGATCGTGATCTGTTTTGCGAACCCACAAATAAAATGGATAGGGATGTATACATTGTGGATTGCCAATACATTGCAAACGAATGCACATCCCTAGTCTTTATCAATTGAAGTGACTTGATTAAATACTGAGTCCAGGGTGTATTATTGACTGTAAGACTGTCCTGAAATAAGAGGGTTCTGTCATCATTTTAATATGACTGAGAAATATGATTTTAGTAAATGAAGAAAGAACAACTGCTTTTACTTAAAGGTTCATGATTAAGGTAGGGTTAATGATAATACCATGATTTCAAATTTCACTCACAAGATTTATTAGTTGGTTATTGAAAGTTAAAGATGTTGGAGTATTTTTTGGAATGCTTCAGCCTAAGGAATAATTTCATTTTTTTTAATGTTCAAGGATAGTTTGTTGAGAGAAAGCCAACTTCTAATTGTAGATAGGTTTAGTGTGATAAATTGAGCAGTAGTTGGCAGAATGTTGTAAAAGGAAAGAAAACTTGGACGTCATCCACATACAGAGAATAAGTCAATCCAAGTGAAGATAAAAGATGGCATAAGGAGGTAAGATAGATGTTGAAAAGGTGCAGAGAATGCAAAACTTTGGTGGACACCAGTTGGAATTGTGTGTGGTACTGATATAAATGAATCTATGGCTACTCAATAAGATCTATTACTGAGAAAAGATTTAAACCATTGAATGACCCTCCCTCCCCACCCCCACCACCAGATATCCCAATTTTAGAAAGACACATCAGTAGAATATCATGATTCAATGTGTCAAGGCAGATGATATGGCAAGGACAATAAAGTTATATGAGGTGTTGGAGTTAAAGCCTTGATGAATGATATAAGTAGAGGACAGCATGTCTGTACTGTGGTACTTCCTAAACCTGAATTGATATTGACCAAGAATTTAATTTTTATTTAAAAATTAAGATCATTGCTTTAATACTGCAGATGCAATGATTTTTTCTAGAAAAGCAAAGATGAAACAAGGTGAACATTTGCAAAATCAGTGGTATTAGCATTATATTTTTTTTAGAATAGGTCTAACCAATGCTTGTTTTGAGGAACAGAGAGCTCCTGAGGTAAGAGACAAGTTAACTATCCTTATTAGGGATGCTGAAAGTTCATTTTGGGTTCCTTTGTGGAGTACATTGGCACAGTGATTTAATATACATTTGGATGAGTTTAGATCACCTATAATCTGAATGATTTCAGAATGCAGAATATGATCAAATTCACTCCAATTATTGTGTGTCTCTAAGTTGTTGTCTCCAACAATGAAGTCATTTGAAGAAAATAAGAACATAAAAACATAAGAAATTGCAATGCTGGGTCAGGCAAGGGTCCATCAAGCCCAGCATCCTGTTTCCAACAGAGGCTAAACTAGGCCTCAAGAACCTGGCAATTACCCAAACACCAAGAAGATCCCATGCTACTGATGCAATTAATAGCAGTGGCTATTCCCTAAGTAAACTTGATTAATAGCAGTTAATGGACTTCTTCTCCAAGAATTTTTCTAAACCTTTTCTGAACCCAGCTACACTAACTGCACTAACCGCATCCTCTGGCAACAAATTCCAGAGCTTAATTGTGCATTGAGTGAAAAATAATTTTCTCCGATTAGTCTTAAATGTGCTTCTTGCTAACCATGGAATGCCCCCTAGTCCTTCTATTATCCGTGTAAATAACTGATTCACATCTACTTGTTCAAGACCTCTCATGATCTTAAAGACCTCGATCATATCCCCCCTCAGCCGTCTTTTCTCCAAGCTGAACAGGCCTAACCTGTTCAGCCTTTTCTCATAGGGGAGCTGTTCCATCCCCTTTATCATTTTAGTTGCCCTTCTCTGTACTTTCTCCATCGCAACTATATCTTTTTTGAGATGTGGCGACCAGAATTGTACACATTATTCAAGGTGCAGTCTCACCATGGAGCGATACAGGGGCATTATTTATTTATTTATTTATGTATTTATTTATTTATTTAAAGAGTCTTCTATACCGATGTTAGTCGAAACATCACCTCGGTTTACATGGAACAAAAGCAACGGAAATTACAAGTAACAGGGGAAGGGTAGGGGGTACAGAAAACCAATAGGAGAGCAGAGAAGCATAGGAACAATTAACAAGTGAACTATAATGTCATAAGAACATGGTCATAGTCAAATTCAGGTAATGATCCATCACAATTCAATATTCATCAAGGGTGTTGGGGAAAGGCTTGTTTAAATAGCCAGGTTTTGAGCTGGGCTCTGAATTTGGTGATGCAAGGTTCAAGTCTGAGGTGGGTTGGGAGTGAGTTCCAGTGCATAGGTCCAGCAATGGAGAGCGCCCGATCCCTTGTAGCTGTGAGGTGTGCTTTCTTTAGGGATGGCACATGGAGGGACCCTTTATTAGTGGTCCTTGTCGGTCGATTCGAGCAGGCAAATTGGAGGGGATCTACCAGCCAGTTGGAGTGATGGGAATATAAGGCTTTATGGACAATGGTCAGATATTTAAAGAGGATGCGGGAGGGAATAGGGAGCCAGTGTAGGTCCTTCAGTATAAGGGAAATGTGGTCGTATTTGTGAGCATTGGAGAGGGATCTGGCTACAGTGTTCTGTAGCATTTGGAGGGGCTTTAAGGAGGAGTAGGGTAGGCCAAGAAAGAGGGAGTTACAGTAATCCATCTTGGATGCCAGTGTAGCCTGGACGACAGTGCGGAAGTCACTGGTGTGAAGGAGAGGTTTCAGGATTTTTAAGACTTTAAGTTTGAAGAAACCCTCTTTGAGTATGGCACTGATATGTTTTTTGAAGTTCAGTTGTTGGTCGATTAGGACCCCCAGGTTCCTTGCGCAGGGCTGTGCATGAGGAATCTTGATAGCAGAGTCAATTGTGAGTGCAGGGTTGGTAGGAGAGTGATGGGATATGAGGAGGAGTTCAGTTTTGGCAGTGTTTGGAGCAAGGTGGAGGTTGGTAAGTAAGGAGTTGATGGCAGCGAGATGGTTTCCCCAGGATTCAAGGGTGTCAGATAGGGAGCCTTGAATGGGTATGATGATTTGCACATCATCAGCATAGAGAAAGAATTTGAGGCCAAGTTCTGATAAGAGTTTGCACAAGGGGGTGAGGTAAATGTTAAAGAGGGTAGAAGAGAGGGAGGAGCCTTGGGGGACTCCTTGGGTGAGGGCGTAGTGGGAGGACTCAGCATTGCCTATTTTCACGGTGAATTTCCTATTGTCGAGGTAGGATGAGAACCACTTAAGAGCTGTGCCGGAAAGGCCAATGTCGGTTAGGCGGGCAAGGAGGTGGGTGTGATTTATGGTGTCAAAAGCTGCTGAAATGTCCAGTAGAGCAAGAAAGTAGCTGTGACCTTGATCCATTCCCCTGAGTAAGTAATCTGTCAAGGAAAGTAAGAGGGTCTCAGTGTTGAGTAGAGATGTGAATCGTGTCCTCGATCGTCTTAACGATCGATTTCGGCTGGGAGGGGGAGGGAATCGTATTGTTGCCATTTGGGTGTGTAAACTATCGTGAAAAATCGTTAAAATCGTGAGCTGGCACACTAAACCCCCCTACAACCCACCCCGACCCTTTAAATTAAATCCCCCCCCCTCCCGAACCCCCCCCCCCCAAATGCTTTAAATTACCTGGGGATCCGGCGGTGGTCCAGAACGGCGGCGGTCCGGAACGGCCCCCTCAATAGAATCGTGTTGTCTTCAGCCGGCGCCATTTTTCAAAATGGCCGCCGCAAAATGGCGGCGGCCATAGACAAAAACGATTCGACGGAGGAGGTCGTTCCGGACCCCCGCTGGACTTTTGGCAAGTCTTGTGGGGGTCAGGAGGCCCCCCCAAGCTGGTCAAAAGTTTCCTGGGAGTCCAGCGGGGTTCCGGGAGCGATTTCTTGCCGCAAATCGTTTTCGTACGGAAAATGGCACAGGCAGGAGATCGAGTGCAGGAGGTCATTCAGCGGCGGTCCGGAACCCCCGCTGAACGACCTCCTGCAGTCGATCTCCTGCCGGCGCCATTTTCCGTACGAAAATGATTTGCGGCAAGAAATCGCTCCCGGAACCCCGCTGGACTCCCAGGAAACTTTTGGCCAGCTTGGGGGGGCCTCCTGACCCCCACAAGACTTGCCAAAAGTCAAGCGGGGGTCCGGAACGACCTCCTCCGTCGAATCGTTTTTGTCTATGGCCGCCGCCATTTTGCGGCGGCCATTTTGAAAAATGGCGCCGGCTGAAGACAACACGATTCTATTGAGGGGGCCGTTCCGGACCGCCGCCGTTCTGGACCACCGCCGGATCCCCAGGTAATTTAAAGCATTGGGGGGGGGGTTCGGGAGGGTGGGGGATTTAATTTAAAGGATCGGGGGTGGGTTTTAGGGGGTTTTAGTGTGCCGGTTTTCCTGCCCTCCCCCTTCCCCCGATTTACGATTTTTTAACGATAAATCAGGGGAATTGGTATTGTATCCTGGCCCTAACGATTTTTTGACGATTTAAAATATATCGGACGATATTTTAAATCGTCAAAAAACGATTCACATCCCTAGTGTTGAGGTGTTTACGGAAGCCAAATTGAGAAGGGTGGAGAAGGTTGTGAGTTTCAAGGAATTCTGTAAGTTGTGAGTTGACGACATTCTCCATGATTTTTGAGATGAAAGGGAGATTGGAGATAGGGTGAAAGTTGGCAGGGTCCTTGGGGTCAAGTGCGGGTTTTTTGAGCAGTGGTTTGACCACAGCATGCTTGAGTGGGTCAGGGACAATGCCTGAAGAGAGGGAGCAATTGATAACATCTGAAATGGGTTTGGAAATGATGTCAGGTATGGTGAGGAGGGCTTTGGTGGGGAATCACTTCAGAATATAACACTACAGAATTATGACATTTTCCGTTTTATTATAAGTCTGCAGTCTTTGAAGAGAAACAATTGGCAAGCAAGTTACATAATTCTGTGGTGGAAGTCATAAGTGGATAGTCATTTGGTTTTGGAGGGCAACTGGAAAGTTGTTTTAAAGTGAAGAACAGTTCCTTACCATTTTTGACGTAATTTGTGATTCATTTGGAATAATAGAATTTATTTGCTGCCTCAGTTGTCACTCTATAATGTATAAAAGGTATTTTTATCTATTTTGGTTATATTCTGAAGTGATTTTCCATCTACATTGTGTTCTACACATATTTCACTTTAAAATATGTAATGGCTAAATATACCACAGTGGTTTTTACTCTCTGATGTATTAAGTGATTTTTAGTGGGGTGAGCTTATCAATAACCCCCAACATGGCATTGTGCCAGGACTGAACTATGTTAACATTGTTGTTGAGGAGAGTAGTCATGAATGAAGCAATCTTTTTCCTAAATAGATTGGAGTCTCTTATATAGGGTCACTCATCATTTTGCGATAGGCATATACAAATTGGGCATTTGTATTCATGTGGGCAGAGTGTGGGCATGATACCTGTAAACTACGGGTAGTAGCGCAGTGTGTGATATCTATTAGGGATGTGCAGAGCAAAATTTTATGTTCATATTTTTTATGTCCGAAAGGGGGTCCCACTTGCGGCCAATATGGACATAAAAAAAATCCAATGAGTTGGGTATATGTACATATGTGCAAAAAAAAAATTTAAACCCCCTCACCCTCCTTAATCCCCCCCCCCCCAGACTTACCACAACTCCCTGGTGATCGAGCGAGGAGTGAGGACGTCATTTCTGCAATCCTTGGCGAGAAGCATGTGACGTCGGTGGCACGTCGAGTGACGCGGCGTCACGTGATTCCCGGCTCGTTCGCGCCGGACGACCCCAAGCTGGCCAAAAGTTCTTTTTGGGCCGAACGAGCCGTCCGGCGCGAACGAGCCGGGAATCACGTGACGCCGACGTCACGTGATTCCCGGCAAGTTCGAGCCGGACGGCTCGTTCGGCCCAAAAAGAACTTTTGGCCAGCTTGGGGGGGTCAGGAGGCCCCCCCAAGCTGGCCAAAAGTTCTTTTTGGGCCGAACGAGCCGTCCGGCGCGAACGAGCCGGGAATCACGTGACGCCGGCGTCACTCAACGTGCCGCCGACGTCACATGCTTCTCGCCAAGGATTGCAGAAATGGCGTCCTCACTCCTCGCTCCATCACCAGGGAGTTGTGGTAAGTCGGGGGGGGGGGGATTAAGGAGGGTGAGGGGGTTTATATTTTTATTTTGGCTCAACAATCGCGATTTCCCACATATCGAACATATCTATGTTCGATATGTGGGAAATCCGATCGTTTATGTCGAATCAATTTTTTAAGTAAAAAAAAAATATGAGTTGCGTTTTACTAATGCGGTCAATCCGAATGCACACCCCTAATATCTATCACACGTTATCACGGGCTTTTTTCATGGGAAATAACTACATCTTTTTTCTTGGTGTTGCAGCCCAAAACATAATTATCACACATATTATTACACATTATTGCGGTGCTTATCGAGCGTGAAAAAATCTCCAGACATAACACACACACCTACCACGTCTTTCTGGACCAATAAAAATGCTTGTTTTTACCATGTCACCTCTATTAAAGCCATTTTGTTTGTGTCAAGTGTACTTGTAGAGGCATACATGATGCCTTGCCAGATTGCCGCAGACAAGAAAACATGGAAGCAGAACAACTTGAACAACAGCCAAGACCACTTCCAAGACATTTCATGGAAGTAACAGCAGCGGAGGCAGATGCTGTGGTACCACCGGCTCAGGGCCTGCTTGAACATCCGGCACACAGGTGGCAACAGTGCTTGAAATACAGGGAGCATATTTTTCTACCACGCACCTCCTTGCTGGGCATGCCAGAGGACTTTGTGGTTAGCAGGTATCACCTCAGCTCTCGAGCAATCCAGGAATTACATGAACACCTCCGAGGGGATCTGGACTGGTCACCCAAAGGTCCCACTCTGTCCCCAGCCTCACCAAACTCTTTACCACCCTCCACTTCATGGCTCCTTCCAACCACAGTAGGGGTCATAGGAGGGATGTCCCAACCCACTTTCTCACATTGTCTCAACCAGGTCATTGAAGTATTTGCAGCCTATTTTTGGCTGCAGAATTGGGGTTTTCTTATCAATTCTGATGAAACTTCTGGGGAGCAATCATCAGAACAAGCAAAGAACTCCAAGGTACTTAGACTGTGGCAAAGTGGCACCAAAGTGGCATGAATAGCCTAAGGCACTGTAAAGGGGCAAAGGGATATCAGGAGTGGCAAGAGTGGCAAGAGTGCTTTAACAGGGGTGCAAAGCAGCAGCAAGAGTGTCAAAAACACACCACAGCTTCAAAAGGGAGCACCAATAACAGTTGCATGAACCCTCGAAGGCAGCATGACAGGCAAAGTGGCAAGAGAAGTGGCATCAGCATCCTACAGCACAATGAAGAGGAAACATAGCAAGCAGAAAGAGTGTCAGAAAAAACTACAAGGTGCCGATAAAGGGACAAAGCAGCAGGAAGACTAGCACCAACACACTGAGGAACCATGATAGTGGCAAGAACACCACAAGGAGTAGAGTGAGTTGTCTACTGTATGGCAGCAAGGCAGAGTGGCAGAAAGTTGATAGGAGCAAGACAGGCTGGCAGAGCGGACGTAGTCTGGTCCCTGTGGTTTTGATAGGGGCAAGACAGGCTGGCAGAGCTTAGGTAGTCAGGTCTCTGTGGCTAGGGGCCAGACAGGCTGGCCCCGGGGAGAGTTCCCTTTCCTTTGTGCAGGAAAGGGCTCCATAGAATGGGTTTGCCCCTAGACTGTGGTGGTTCTGTTGGTGTCTAGTGAGCTCTCGCTGGTCTTTTAAAATCTGGTGGACGTAGCAGATATACAAACGAGAATTTTGAAGGCAGAGGAGGAGGAGGTTTCCATGTGTTCAACATGGGTCAGCGGGTGCTAAGAGATAGGCTACACCCGGGGAGAGTTCCCTTTCCTTTGCGCAGGAAAGGGCTCCCTAGAATGGGTTGGCCCCCAGAGCAGAGTACGAGCCTTCAAAGTGTGGCAAATCAACATGGAGGAGGTTTCCATGTGAACAGCGGTTCTGGTTCAACATGGGTCGGCGGGCACTAAGAGATAGGCTGGGTATATATGGGGAGAGTTCCCTTTCCTTTGCGCAGGAAAGGGCTCTTTGAAATAGGTTCACTCCGAGAGTGGGGCACGAGCCTGGGCAAGTGTGGCGAGTCGACGTGGTGGAGGTTTCCATGTGAACAGCTGTTCTGGTTCAACATGGGTCGGCGGGCACTAAGAGATAGGCCAGCTACACCCGGGGAGAATTCCCTTTCCTTTGTGCAGGAAAGGGCTCCCTGGAATGGGTTTGCCCCAAAAATGTGGTGGTTCCATTGACGTCTAGTGAATACCTAGAAGCTATTAACTGCTTATGCACTTCAGCTGATGACAAAGGAACTTGAAGAGCTCTCAGAAATAAGAAAACTGCTACTCATGTCCAAATCTACAATATCAACCTATGTTGACTTTGTACCCTACAGTGCCTCTGTAAACTATGGGAACACAGAAGATGAAGTAGAGTACAACTACCACCAGTTTTCTATAGTACTAGAAACATTAATGTTGGCACCTAAGAAAGATTTAGGGAAAATGGACCATATTATGAAGGTCATGAAAACTATTGAGCATATGAAATATCCAAGCTCCAAGCTGCACAGACTAGCACAGCATTTGAGGTCAGGCCCTTGTAATGACGTAAGGGCTGGATGGGCAAACACAGCATTGGAGGTCAGGCCCTTGTAGTGACATAAGGGCTGAGTGGGCAGGAACAGCATTTGAGGTCAGGGCCTTGTAGTGACGTAAGGGCTGGACAGACAGGCACAGCATTTGGGGTCAGGCACTTGTAGTGATATAAGGGCTGGACAGGCAGGCACATCTGTTAAGGTCAGGCCCTTGTAGTGACATAGGGCTGGATGGGCAGGCACAGTGTTTTGAGGTCAGGCCCTTGTAGTGATGTAAGGGCTGGACAGGCAGGCACAGCGTTTGAGGTCAGGCTCTTGTAGTGACATAAGGGTTGGACAAACAGGCACAGCATTTGGGGTCAGGCACTTATAGTGACGTAAGTGCTGGATGGGCAAGCACAGCATTTGAGGTCAGGAACTTGTAGTGACGTAAGGGCTGGACAGTGGACAGACAGGCATAGCAGTTGAGGTCAGGTACATGTGCTGATATTACCTGGAGCATATGAGGCAGTTGGAGCTCCTGCAAGACTTTAAATTGCTTTTATTCATCTTGTCATTCACAGGGAAAATCTGGAAACCCAAGCAAAGGCATGTTTATTTTAAAAAAACACTAGCATTTCCATCAACTCTGGTGCCAGCCTTGAGCGATGAGGGCTCATGATATCCCCTGTCATTGAAAATACACATTCACTGGGCACACTGGTTGGTGAACATGTCAGATATTGCTGAGCCACTTTGGCTAGGTGTGACCAGACAGTGGACTTGTGTGCTCAATATGCCAGCGGATCTGTCTGCATGTCCTTTATGGGCTCTGTGAGACACCGTGTCACTGACATTTGTGCTGGTGTCTCCTTTGCTTGGGTGGGCTGAGAGTCCTTCTTGCCAGCTGCTTTCACTCTAGCCCATTCCAGAACAAATGCTTTTTTTAGGGGCAACATGGCTTTGGCGTACTGAAGTGGAAGAGGAAGTACTAGCTGTCACTGACAGAGTGCTGCTCCTGCTTGGGCTTGCACTACTCTCTGAAGTGCCCACTGTTTCCTCCTCTGCTTCATGCCTAATCTGTCTCTGCCTATGGCTCTCCCGTTCACGGATTTTACTCATAGCAGGTCCTCCACAAATGTGAGATAATCGGACTGTAGGGTGAGTTTTCCTTTCACACGGGGATCACAGACTGTGGTGAGCTTGTATGTGTGGTCTTTTGTTAAATGACTTAATCTCTCTTGCACCTGCTTCTGTTAAAAAGTCCAGACAATGCAGCAGCTCTGCTGTCATTCCCTCTACCTGTTTAAAGCCCTACAAATTTTCCAGTAGAAAATTAATTATAGGGATGATATCAGCCAAGGTGGCACTTCTGGAACTCAGCTCCTCTGTGGCATCCTTGAAGGGCTACAGGACTTTTACCAGATGACTCATGACTAATCAGTCATGATGCCTTTGGGGACTCTGCACACCAATGTCCATTGCCCCAGAAAGTTCATGAAGAGGTTTCTGCTACTCCACTAACCTCTGCATCATCCACTCCACTAACCTCTGCATCATCATCCACCATGTGGCAATGTCTTGAATGAGATGCTTGTGAGACATCTCCAAATAAGTCTGCTTTTGTTGGAGAACCTGCCCTGCCTTCACACTTCTGTGGAAGTGTGCTGCTATGTTCCTGCTTCTGTGTATTAACATATGCAGGGATTCATTCTCTTGGTGATTGGACTCTAACCCCAGAGCTGACTTCACTACCAGGTACAGAGTGTGTGCAAAACTTCGGATGTTCTGAAAGCGCCCGTCGTATATTGCCTTTACCATGTTTGCACCATTGTCTGTGACAAAGAACCCTGCCTGAACACGGATTTACCCAAGGGAAGTCTTGCCTAGCAAACCTGCTTCATTTTTTTGAAGGGGTTAATAAACATGTGGATAAAGATGAACTGGTAGATGTAGTGTATTTGGATTTTCAGACGGCGTTTGACAAAGTCCCTCATGAGAGGCTTCTACGAAAACTAAAAAGTCAAGGGATAGGAGGCGATGTCCTTTCGTGGATTACAAACTGGTTAAAAGACAGAAAACAGAGAGTAGGACCAAATGGTCAATTTTCTCAGTGGAAAAGGGTAAACAGTGGAGTGCCTCAGGGATCTGTACTTGAAACGGTGCTTTTCAATATATATATATAAATGATCTGGAAAGGAATACGACGAGTGACGTTATCAAATTTGCGGATGATACAAAATTATTCAGAGTAGTTAAATCACAAACAGACTGTGATACATTACAGGAGGACCTTACAAGACTGGAAGATTGGGCATCCAAATGGCAGATGAAATTTAATGTGGACAAGTGCAAGGTGTTGCATATAGGGAAAAATAACCCTTGCTGTAGTTACACGATGTTAGGTTCCATATTAGGAGCTACCACCCAAGAAAGAGATCTAGGCGTCATAGTAGATAATACATTGAAATCGTCGGCTCAGTGTGCTGCAGCATGTCAAAAAAGCAAATAGAATGTTAGGAATTATTAGGAAGGGAATGGTTAATAAAACGGAAAATGTCATAATGCCTCTATATTGCTCCATGATGAGACTGCACCTTGAATACTGTGTACAATTCTGGTCGCCGTATCTCAAAAAAGATATAGTTGCAATGGAGAAGGTACAGAGAAGGGCAACCAAAATGATAAAGGGGATGGAACAGCTCCCCTATGAGGAAAGGCTGAAGAGGTTAGGGCTTTTCAGCTTGGAGAAGAGACGGCTGAGGGGGGATATAATAGATAGGGATGTGAATCGTTTTTTGACAATTTAAAATATCATCCGATATATTTTAAATCGTCAAAAATCGTTAGAAGCGCGATACAATAGGAATTTCCCCGATTTATCGTCAAAAATCGTAAATCGGGGGAAGGGGGAGGGGAAGGGGGAGGGCGGAAAAACCGGCACACTAAAACAACCCTAAAACCCACCCCGACCCTTTAAAATAAATCCCCCACCCTCCCGAACCCCCCCAAAATGCCTTAAATTACCTGGGGTCCAGAGCGGGGGTCCCGGTGTGATCTTTTACTCTCGGGCCGGCGGTGCGTTGTAGAAATGGCGCCGGCGCCATTTTGTTTTTTGTCCCCCGACGTCAGGAGATCGCTCCCGGACCCCCGCTGGACCCCCAGGGACTTTTGGCCAGCTTGTGGGGCCTCCTGACCCCCACAAGACTTGCCAAAAGTCCAGCGGGGGTCCGGGAACGACCTCCTAAACTCGAATCGTTTTGCCGTACGGCAAAATGGCGCCGGCCATACCCCGTATGGCCGTATGGCCGGCGCCATTTTGCCGTACGGCAAAACGATTCGAGTTTAGGAGGTCGTTCCCGGACCCCCGCTGGACTTTTGGCAAGTCTTGTGGGGGTCAGGAGGCCCCCCAGGCTGGCCAAAAGTCCCTGGGGGTCCAGCGGGGGTCCGGGAGCGATCTCCTACGCTCCTGACGTCGGGGGACAAAAAAATTAAATGGCGCCAGCGCTACCTTTGCCCTGCTGTCATATGACAGGGTAAAGGTAGCACCGGCGCCATTTCTACAACGCACCGGAGGCCCGAGAGTAATTTAAGGCATTTGGGGGGTTTGGGAGGGAGGGGGATTTATTTTAAAGGGTCGGGTGGGTTTTAGGGATGTTTTAGTGTGCCGGTTTTCCCGCCCTCCCCCGATTTACGATTTACACGATATTTTAAAAAACAAAACCGCAATGATAAGATTCCCTCCCCCCTCCAGCCGAAATCGATCGTTAAGACGATCGATCACACGATTCACATCTCTAATAATAGAGGTATTTAAGATCATGAGAGGTCTTGAACGAGTAGATGTGACTCGGTTATTTACACTTTCGAATAACAGAAGGACTAGGGGGCATTCCATGAAGTTAGCAAGTAGCATATTTAAGACTAATCGGAGAAAATTCTTTTTCACTCAACGCACAATAAAGCTCTGGAATTTGTTGCCCGAGGATGTGGTTAGTGCAGTTAGTATAGCTGGGTTCAAAAAAGGTTTGGATAAGTTCTTGGAAGAGAAGTCCTTTAACTGCTATTAATCAAGTTTACTTAGGGAATAGCCACTGCTATTAAATGCATCAGTGGGATAGGATCTTCTTGGTGTTTGGGTAATTGCCAGGTTCTTGTGTCCTGGTTTGGCCTCTGTTGGAAACAGGATGCTGGGCTTGATGGACCCTTGGTCTGACCCAGCATGGCAATTTCTTATGTTCTTATGTTCTTAAGATTGCTGTCTCACTGGTGTAGCTGCCAGCCCACCAGCATCTGTCTGATGCATGCTAGAATATTGGCTGAGGTATGGGCCTGATCCGTCAGGTGGGTGTGCAGTAAAGCCCACCACCACCCTGATACTTGTTCACTAATAGAGCTGCTGCCTGCCCCTGCCTCAGCCATGTCCCACCAGTGTGCTGTCAGGGAGAGGTAAGAGTGTGCAGCATTCCTGGTGGTCCAGATATCACAGGTAAAATGCACACTCCCCTCTGCCTTAGCTAGCAGCACTTGGATGCAACTGTGACACTGGTTGTGCAGGCTGAGGATGACCTTTCTGCTAAATGTGGTTCTGGAGGGGACTTTGTAATTTGGAAGTAAGACCTTTAGTAAATGCTTGAAACCCACATTCTCTACTACCTGCAAGGACTGGTCTTCAAGGGCAATCATTTCCCCGATCCTCCTGGTTTCAAATTTTGAGGCTGCCTGCCTCCTTCCCCGGGATAGCATTACCGAACACCCCCCCCCCCCCCCCCCTATTTTCAACATGGTGGGTTGTCGCTTCTGACACATAGCAGGGGGCTGCTGTCCTGCCACTTGACTGCTAGTAGGGGCTGAGGGCGTGGGGTAACTCTGCTCCTTTTCAACCACTTTACGCTGCCTGGAAAAAGGGGTCCCCTAACTGGTACTACCATGATCCCCAGGTGGCAGTACTGTTGGGTGTTGCTTCTGCATATGATGCATCATGCCAAAATTAGTTAGATGTCCCATTTGCTTGCCTCTGCTAATAGCCCTGGCACAGTAATTACACTGAGCAAAACACAGGTCCTCTGACATAAGAACATAAGAAAATGCCATACTGGGTCAGACCAAGGGTCCATCAAGCCCAGCATCCTGTTTCCAACAGTGGCCAATCCAGGCCATAAGAACTTGGCAAGTATCCAAAAACTAAGTCTATTCCATGTTACCATTGCTAATGGCAGTGGCTATTCTCTAAGTGAACTTAATAGCAGGTAATGGACTTCTCCTCCAAGAACTTATCCAATCCTTTTTTAAACACAGCTATACTAACTGCACTAACCACATCCTCTGGCAACAAATTCCAGAGTTTAATTGTGCGTTGAGTAAAAAAGAACTTTCTCCGATTAGTTTTAAATGTGCCCCATGCTAACTTCATGGAGTGCCCCCTAGTCTTTCTACTATCTGAAAGAGTAAATAACCGATTCACATCTACCCGTTCTAGACCTCTCATGATTTTAAATACCTCTATCATATCCCCCCTCAGTCTTCTCTTCTCTAAACTGAAAAGTCCTAACCTCTTTAGTCTTTCCTCATAGGGGAGTTGTTCCATTCCCCTTATCATTTTGGTAGCCCTTCTCTGTACCTTCTCCATCGCAATTATATCTTTTTTGAGATGCGGCGACCAGAATTGTACACAGTATTCAAGGTGCGGTCTCACCATGGAGCGATACAGAGGCATTATGACATTTTATGTTTTATTCACCATTCCCTTTCTAATAATTCCCAACATTCTGTTTGCTTTTTTGATTGCCGCAGCACACTGAACCGACAATTTCAATGTGTTATCCACTATGACACCTAGATCTCTTTCTTGGGTTGTAGCACCTAATATGGAACCCAACATTGTGTAATTATAGCATGGGTTATTTTTCCCTATATGCATCACCTTGCACTTATCCACATTAAATTTCATCTGCCATTTGGATGCCCAATTTTCCAGTCTCACAAGGTCTTCCTGCAATTTTCACAATCTGCTTGAGATTTAACTACTCTGAACAATTTTGTGTCATCTGCAAATTTGATGATCTCACTCGTATTTCTTTCCAGATCATTTATAAATATATTGAAAAGTAAGGGTCCCAATACAGATCCCTGAGGCACTCCACTGTCAACTCCCTTCCACTGAGAAAATTGTCCATTTAATCCTACTCTCTGTTTCCTGTCTTTTAGCCAGTTTGCAATCCATGAAAGGACATCACCACCTATCCCATGACTTTTTACTTTTCCTAGAAGCCTCTCATGAGGAACTTTGTCAAATGCCTTCTGAAAATCCAAGTATACTATATCTACCGGTTCACCTTTATCCACATGTTTATTAACTCCTTCAAAAAAGTGAACCAGATTTGTGAGGCAAGACTTGCCCTGGGTAAAGCCATGCTGACTTTGTTCCATTAAACCATGTCTTTCGATAGGTTCTGTGATTTTGATGTTTAGAACACTTTCCACTGTTTTTCCTGGCACTGAAATCAGGCTAACCGGTCTGTAGTTTCCCGGATCGCCCCTGGACCCCTTTTTAAATATTGGGGTTACATTTGCTATCCTCCAGCCTTCAGGTACAATGGATGATTTTAATGATAAGTTACAAAATTTTACTAATAGGTCTGAAATTTCATTTTTTAGTTCCTTCAGAACTCTGGGGTGTATACCATCCAGTCCGGGTGATTTACTACTCTTCAGTTTGTCAATCAGGCCTACCACATCTTCTAGGTTCACCGTGATTTGATTCAGTCCATCTGAACCATTACCCATGAAAACCTTCTCCATTACGGGTACCTCCCCAACATCCTCTTCAGTAAACACCAAAGCAAAGAAATTGTTTAATCTTTCCGCGATGGCCTTATCTTCTCTAAGTGCCCCTTTAACCCCTCAATCATCTAACGGTCCAACTGACTCCCTCACAGGCTTTCTGCTTCAGATCTATTTAAAGTGGCTCCAGATCACAGCTTTATTTCGTGATCCCTTCTCTATGGCCTTCGGGATGGATGCTGGCACTGGAGTTGAAGTAGTTGGTGCACCCTGAGAAGCAATGCTAGGGGCATCAGTCACACTCTGTGCCTGTGCTGACTGCTCTTCATCCTCATCATCATCAGTTTCATCTCTCCCCTGCAGCACTGAAGTGGAGGTTAAGACAGAACTAACTAATGCTCCTAAACCTTCTTCTTCTTTGAATACTGGCAACCGATAGCCTTTTCCCTCACTATGTCACAGGGGCTGACCATTGGCCCCTGTGATATAGTGAGGGCAAAGGCTACCGGTGCCATTTTGAATACTGGCAGCCGACGGCCCGAGTGCAGGAGATCGCTCCTGGACCCCCACTGGACCACCAGGGACTTTTGGAAAGTCTTGTGGGGATCAGGAGGGTTCCCCCAAGACTTGCCAAAAGTCCCTGGTGGTCCAGCGGGGGTCCGGGAGCGATCTCCTGCACTCAGGCCATTGGCTGCCAGTAATCAAAATGGTGCCGATAGCCTTTGCCCTTACTATGTCACAGGGGCTACCGCTGCCATTGGTCGGCCCCTGTCACATGGTAGGAGCACAAGATGGCACCGGCAGCCAATGGAGGGAGAGCAGGAGATGCTCTTGGACCCCCGCTGGACCACCAGGGAATTTAGGCAAGTCTGGGGGGGGGGGGTGGTCAGGAGGGTGGGGGGTTGTAGTTAATTAAATTAAAAGGGAAATGAATAAGAATGGCATGTATCAATGGATCGGGGGCCCCTTTGAATGGATACAATGTATCTGGCCCCGACGAATATGAATGCTTTATTAAACATATGTGGCTCCTCTACACATCCCTACAACTGAGACTGCTGTATGTGCACACAGAACAATTTAAACTCCAGAGGGCTACTGGGGATTTGGTTTAAAAGAACACTTCTGTACCAATATATGTGGGTCTGGAAAACTACCCACAGATGCACAGTGCAGTGCCTTGATGTACACTCTAACTGAGACTGCTGTATGTGTACTAGGGATGTGCAGACCAAAAGTTTAAGTTCATAAGTCCATAAGTCGAAAGGGGGTCCCATTTGCGGTCAATATGGACATATGGAGAATTCCATAAGTTGAGTCTATGTCCATATGTGCAAATAAAAATTTAAACCCCTCACCCGCCTTAATCCCCCCCCCCCAAGACTTACCAAAACTCCCTGGTGGTCCAGCGGGGTCAGGACGCCATTCCTGAACTCCTTTGCAAGGAGCACGTACTGTCGGCGTCACGTCGGAGGACACGGCGTCACGTGATTCCCCTCGGGTTCGCTCCCGGACCCCTCGTTGGGCTCAAAAGGAACTTTTGGCCAGCTTGGGGGGGCCTCCTGACCCCCCCAAGCTGGCCAAAAGTTCCTTTTGGGCCCAACGAGGGTTCCGGGAGCGAACCCGAGGGGAATCACGTGACGTCGGCGCCACGTCAGAGTGACGCGGCGTCACGTGATTCCCCTCGGGTTCGCTCCCGGACCCCTCGTTGGGCTCAAAAGGAACTTTTGGCCAGCTTGGGGGGGCCTCCTGACCCCCCCAAGCTGGCCAAAAGTGCTTTTTTGGGCCCAACGAGGGGTCCGGGAGCGAACCCGAGGGGAATCATGTGACGTCGGCGCCAGGTCAGAGTGACGCGGCGTCACGTGATTCCCCACGCGTCCGCTCCCGGACCCTCACAGAACTTTTGGCCAGCTTTGGTAAGTCTTGGGGGGGGGGGGATTAAGGAGGGTGAGGGGTTTAAATTTTTATTTAGATCAACAATCGCGATTTCCAACGTATTCAACATAGCTATGTTGAATAAGTTGGAAATCCGATCGTTTAAGCCTCATCTTTTTTTTAAGTTAAAAAAAAAAAAAAAGTTGTGTTTTCCATTTAAGTTCAAAACGAATGCACACCCCTAATGTGTACACAAAACAATTTAAACTCCAAAAGATGCCTACTGGGGATATGGATTAAAAGAACACTGCTGTACCAATATATGTGAGTCTGGAAAACTGCCCACAGACGCACAGTGCAGTGCCTTGATGTACCCTCAACTAAGACTGCTGGATGTGCACACTACAAATTTTTAACTCCAAAAGATCCACAGCAAAATGCCACTTCTGGCAGCTTCTGTCAGTGGGAGAGACAGAGAGACAGTCTGAGTTCAATAAAATAAGTGCAGTCAAAAAAAGCCTGGCTGGCACAGCAGCAAAAACAAGCAAATATCTTTTTTAATGGAAAATTCTATCAAAGTAGCTAGCAATTGAATACAGATATGAGACACTCAGACAAGGTCTGAATAAAGCCACCTCCCCGGACAACACCCAAAAAGAAAGAGCATGGCACGCCACGTGCTTAAAGTATAAATAGTACAGCGTCGTCAGGAACAGCGTCCCAGAGCACTGAGTGAGAGTGGCAATTGGCTGCATTAGAAAAATGCTTAGCTCTGATTGGTTGCATTCTCGTTTCCTTGCCAACCTGTCTGACCCACTCTATGAGAGGGCTGTGAGGTCACTTATGACTCACAGGAAAGGGCTGGTTTTTGCTATGGATACTCCCACATGGCCTTCTCCTATTTCAAACAGCTGCTAAGAAATCACTGCGAACCAAAAGAATGAAACTAATATGATATGTTTCATTCGTGGGGGATCGCCATGTATTTTGCGAACCCACAAATCAAATGAACAGGACTTATGTGTTGCGTATTGCACATTCGTTGAAAATGAATGCACATCCCTACTGCATTGATCAAGTGTTAGCCCTCTGGAGAAGGTGTGACTTTGACAGGGCTGCATATGGACAATGGTAAGAATGGTATGAGCTGTTGTACAGCTAATTTTCACAAGTACACTCACAGTTAATATGTTGTGTTCACAGAGGGGAAGAGATGTTAAATTTGGGCATGGGGAAACATCCAGTATGCTTAGAACATTTAATGTTATACTTAACATTTGCCTGTTGTTATGACCATGGTCTCCCCCCCATTCAGATGCTATAGCACCAACTAATTGTAGTAGGAAGATTAGTGTTGTTATTATGAGATGTGCTGCCTACGCACACCTAGACCTGCCCGAAAGGCTTGGAAAATAATGGAGGGAGGGAGGAAGTGCTGGTTAAGAAACTGCCCAGTGAATGTGTAAATACTGTGGTGCATGGAGCTGCCAGTGTAAGGGATTAAGTAATGTAATGTATATAATGGCAAACATGATGATTGATTACCATGATGATGCTTTACACTCTGCATGTGCTGAGAAACATTGTGCATGGTTGTGTGTGTGTGTGTGGGGGGGGGGGGGGGGGGTTGCTGTTGCTTTGTCTGTTGCTGTTGCTTTCCTTGCCATGTGCAACACACACTGAGGAACTCATATTATATAGTCCCTTTTTGCTTTCACTGTTCTCATTTGCTACCTCTCCGTTGCTCATATCATGCACAGTTCACATAGAGGTTGCCACATCAGCCCCCACTTTTTTAAACTAAGTCTGTGATGTGTAGGTAGTGGGATGGTATGCCTACCATCTTTCAGCCATATGAAGGAATAAAGATTTTCTTTGCAAACATAGCTGTGGTGTGCATATATATGCCTACAAATGGAGGGGCCAGCATTTCCTAAACAGTATGCAAACTTCACTTCAACACTAAACTAACATTCACTTCCACTATGCTCTGTTCTTGATGACTCTTTAAAAACATTTAATCTGCTGTGTGACAAGTAGAAAGGAGGCGTGAGTGACTATTTTGTGGTAAACAATGTGTACAGGTGCAGAGTAGAGGACATACAGTGGTGATTCTGGTGCTGTGGACCAGGCACACTTCCACAGACTGACGTTCCTGTACTGACTTGCCTTTGAGAAATTGATGCTAGCTGTAAGCTCATCCTTACCTTACACGTCTTATACAGACCCCCAAGCTATGCCAGTACAGGTGTGAAAGACAGAGTGTTTAAGTCAGCTTGGTATCCAGAACCAGCAGCACCCCTGTAGGCCCTCTGCTGTGAATATTGTACAGCAGATGGTATCCCATCATTCCTCATCCCTACTTGTGATCCAGCAGCTGACAGTGTGTATGAAAACTCAGCAAGTACATATTGTATTAGGTTAACTATGTAAGCTACAATTGTATCTGGTCACATACCCTGGCACTCCTTACCAAAATAATTGACCTGAAAAAAAATTGTGTCTTGCTGAATCCAATTTAAGCTTCACAGCATCCAAGATGTACAGGCTCACTATATAATGTGTTGACCATGAAGGTAGTCAGCATGTAACATACAGGTGCATCTAAGCTGGAGGAACCAAATGGAATGCTGTGTGAAGAAGGCAACAAGAAGCTATAGTGTACGGCCCCAGTATGGAGCTTCTTCTTTACTGCTGCCTGTCTTCCTTACCAGCAGATAGGCAGCTTTCATTCAGGGCAAAACTGTAAAGTGCGCTTGAGTGAAAGCACTGTATCAGGCCTTTGGATGTGTGTTTTAAAACGCGTCCAGTATCCTTTACGCTATAAAGAGTAGAGTGTGTTGAAAACATTCAGCCAACCCCCTGGAAACTAATAGCACTCATCACATGCAAATGCATGTTCATGAGGCTAGTAGTTATTCACCTGTGATACTTCAAGTAAATTGTGCATCCAATCTACACATTTAATGCTCAGAAATTAATGACTACCCTAAGGGCAGGCGTACATTTTTGAGCAGTCCTAAAACGTGTACAGAAAAACTGAAAAACAATATTTTCTATACACCCTCCGACTTAATATCTTACTGATACAAAGTCAGAGGAATAAAAAAAAAAACCAATACAGATAAACCAAAATGTTATTAAAAAACATATGGCAGCCGGTCAGGTTAGGAGATGGTTGTCAGTGGGTTCTGAAAAGCCATGCTTGGAAAAATCAGAGTCACTTTATTGTAACCCACTGACAGCCACTTCTCCTGGGTTTACAGTAAAAAGAAGGCATGAAGGACACACTATTGTCCCTAGTGCCTCCTTTTAAACATGGCCCCTCATTTAAATACAGACTCGAACGCCCAGGAGAGGTGACTAGGCATGCATTGGGAAAACAGCCACTCAACACAGAGCGTCCATTCTCCTGTGCTTCTTACTGACTCGGCCTTTTTGTTTTGCTATAGCCCATATGGTCTTGCATGCTCCTTCGATGCACTTTTGGAATGAGGCAGCCCATTGTAGCATGCACGGTCATGTGGATAGCCAACCTTTAACCTTCGGTACCATAATCACTTAAACCACACAATGAAAGGACATAACCATAAATTAGTGTTTTAAAAACAGTGAGCACTTTATTAGCAAACCCATGTAGTGCAAACTTTAAAATAAAGACAATTTCTTAGGTAATCACATTGTACAAAGACTACTTAGAAAATACTAAAAAAACATTGCACATTTCCTGAACAGCACATTCTGTGTACATCTGTACATTAATAGATTGAAATGGCTTAATTTCATATACAGGCATTGCATTTTATCTTTTACACACAATCATGATTACTACTAAGAACCTAAAAAGAGGAAATGACACCCCTAAAACTAAAGTAGTACTGTAACATTACAGTTATATTCATCACTACTATGTGCTATGAAGCCAAAGGCCCCAGACAGTCCATGTTGAAAGACTGTACTCAAAGGGGACAGCCTAAGGGCCACGGTAGCAAAGTTAAAGTAAAGGCACCTGGAGCAGGACAGTAGAGTACAGCAGCATGGAGAGAGGATGCCCAGGTGAAGATGCAGCAGCATGGAGAAAGGAGGCCCAGGTGAAGATGCAGCAGCATAGAGAGAAGAGCCCCATGTGAAGACACAGCAGCATGGAGAGAGGAGCATCAGTAGGTGTAAAGATGAGAGGAGATATCAGCATCCAGAACAGGAGATGAGACATGATAAGAAGAGGCAGCAACTGCAACACAGGATATTTCTTTAAGGAAGATCTAATATGGGCAGAGCATGGGAGAGGCTGTACAGTTAGTCTGCACAACCTGAAAGGCACAGTTGAAACTACCTTTTTCATGCCGGCACAGGAAATCTATAGTGAGGATGGGCCCAGCAAACTTCTTCCATCTAGCCAGCACAGGAACTCTGTGCAGAGCCCTGGTTGGGGTTGTTGTATATGTGTGGTTGTATGACCTGAGAGGCCAGGTGGCTATACTGTTCATGGCCCTTTGCCATGATGTAGGCAGCCTGATGGTGGGGACATGAGTTTGGGAGCCTACCCTTTGACCGTATACCACCATGGGGACTGCTCTGTGGTGTCAATTCCACTGATGGCACTGAGGACTCAGCTGGAGGCTCTGGCATCCATTGTAAAATTTGTGTTAGCACATTGGTAAGAGTGTTTATAGCTCCCATCAGTGTAGTGACATTGGGGTTCGGACTGCTGTTTGCTGTTGGAGAATGCGAGTTTGTCTGTTTACAGGCCTCCTTAGCCCCAATAGCTCTGCCCATACATGTCTGTGGTGTTCTACTTGCCTCCTTTGTAGCTGATGCAGCTGCTCCAGTATGGACTGTTCAGTAGGGGGGATGGTGATGGTACAGGTGCTGCTGGCAGTGGCTGGGTTGGGGGAGATGGCCTTTGTGACTGCAAAATTGGCATTAGTGGGCTTGTGGGCTCCTCCTTCTGGCTGACTAGTGGTGGTTCAGGATGGCCTTCTGGTGTGCTCGCTCCACCTTCACCTGATCCTGGAGACACCCACTCCAGCCTCTGCTCCTCCATTAAATGTGATAGGTATTTATTTATTTAATTTATTTATTTGTGTTTTTCTATACCGGCATTCACGGAAGTTCGTATCATGTCGGTTTACATAAAACAAGGGGTGAGCAATACATTATAACGTACATAACTATAACATGAGAGTATACATTACAAAATTATAACAAGTGCAAAGAAAAATAAAATAAGTTACAATAAAACAGGGATGATTCTAACTGGGAGTAGAGTAAGAGGAAAGATAGAAGTTTAACAAGAAGTAGAACGTTGCAGTGATTGGTAATGTCTGGATCAGTTTAATGGATGATGATCAGTCTTGCTGCATTTGATGGAAGAGAATCAGTAAGGGTCCGGAAAGGCTTTCTTGAACAGCCATGTTTTAAGTCTTTTCCTGAAGGTTGGAAGACATGGTTCCTGTCGTAATTCTAAGGGAATTGAGTTCCATAGTGGGGGACCTGCTGTGGAGAAGGCCCGATCTCTCAATGTTATATGTTGGGTGGTATTGGCGTGTGGTATAGGGACACATTTAGTTGGGTCGGAGAACCCAGGGGATTGAGCATAACAAAGGCCCCAGCTGCCTGTGGCTATTCCTGCTGCTCATCTTCCTCCTCCTCCACATTGAACCACTTCTCTGCATCCATGAGAAAAGACTTTTGAAAAGCAGGTTGGGATTGGTTGGTCCATGGCCCTTGCTGGCTTGTATCTGGGGCTTGCAGGCTGCTCCCTGGGGCATCCTGGCTGGTTCCTGGGACCTCCTGGATTGGACCGGTATGTTGTTGGGCAAGAGCTGTAGAAACAAAACATAACACATAAGTACCAATGGGAGTAAGTAACCTTTTTGTCCTTTGGCATCAGAGATACACTTTGCTTCTTTGCATTGTGAGCATCTGATGCCAAATGATATGTACACCTATTGCTACCTTGCTTTTATAGGTGATATGAACTTACTTAATGCAGCTCTTGTGGTGTCTAGCTGCTCTTCCATTTCCTCAAATACTTCAGGTCCCTGCCTTTGTATAAGGCAATTCTCCATCTCTGTGAGGACTATGGGACATGGGGCTCCTCCTCCCGTCATTCTTCGTTGTTTGTTTTGGGCTGCCACCTTAGCTTTAAGCTGTACCTTTATATCTCAGTACTGGTAGGCAACCTGCTCCCTGCTTCTTTAGATGCTGCTATGTCTGGTGATGCTCTGGGCTAGGCTTCTCCAGATCTGGGCCATGGGTGCCTTTGATGTTTTAGCTGCCTGGTTGCCAAACAGCATGGCATAGTTTTCTAGGACTTCTGCTATTATCATTTTATTCTCTATGACGCTGAACTTAATGGCATGGAGACAAAGGCGTCCTGCTGCCTGGCTACCAAATGGGGTGTCACTTCCTCTTCCAGAGAGGTGTCCTCCCTGTCCTCACTCTCCGTTCTGCTCAACTCTTCTCTCCCTCCCTCCCATCCCCCTGACCCTGCCTTGCAAACTCCCTTCCCCTCTGCCTATCTCTTGCCTGCCTATCCCCTTCCCCACCCGCCTCCTCCTATCCCCTCCATGCTGCCTCTCTCTACTCCTGCTGTCCCTACTCTGACCCCTACTTCTCCTTCCCCTAACATTCCTGCCCTTGACTTCCTGCTTCTTCTCTTCTCTCTGCCCACTCCTCTCCTCATATCTCTCCTCTCCTCCCTCCCATGCCTCTCATGCTCCATTTGCTCCACCTCCTTCATGCCTTCACGTGCCACCTCCACCACTTACCACCACTATCACTCACTATCTCCTCCACCTCCTCCACTCACCACCTACACCAACCACTTCCACCACCTCCTCCACTCACCACTTCCTCCACTCACTACCTCCTTCAACTCCTACACTCACCACTACATGCACCTTTGTGGTGCCAACCAGAAAATATTGCAAAAAGACACTTGGAACTGCTATGGAATTAGACATTTTGTAATGTGTGCTGACTGTGTGCTTGGTTCTCAGAAAGCCATAAATAATGAGAATAACCATTACAATATAGTAAACCTCCCATACCAAAACAACCCTAACTGCCAACACTCAAACCTAACAACCTTATCTATGAAAAGATAACACTGCATATATTACACCAGGCCCTAGAACATCAATACACTTCCTATTAGGAAAACAGAACAAATCAGGCTGCTATAGATCTCTACAGATAAATTATATGGTAGCAGAATACCTCACCTCGGTCATACATGGAGAACACAGGCAAACCCTGACCAAATACAGAATAAAGAAACCAGAAAATAGAAATAGAAACATGCTGAGAAGAACTGAACTGGAATCCACAACAAGCCAGTCTCTATAAGCAGAGCAACAATGGAAAAACAGAAACATTACCATTCTTAATAAAACAAATAATAAAATCAAGAAATATAAAATATCAATCATAATAGTAAAACCATCACAAAAATAATAAATATTTCAAAGCAGTTAACAAATAGAATACCAAAAATTTCCTAAACATCAATAAAATATTTCAAAACATCTGCTGAATAAACAAAAATGTTCTAATATTTCCCCCAAAAAACAATAAAATATTTCAAAACAGCAGAAAGATCAAATTACACCCAATAATTAAAACTAATAAGGATTAAAAAATCTACTGCTCTTCATACCTGGAATCTTTTGATTTCCCGTCACCCTGAGATTGTCGTGGATTGGGGGAGGTAGGGTAACACAAACTTTATCTTTTTCACACACACACACACAGACACACACATATATTCATTCTTTCACACACTCCATTTCATATACACATGCCTATGCTCTCACACACACTCGCTTTCTCTCCCTCACAGACACATTATGTATGACTCATAGGCTCTTACAGGCATACACACACAAACATGCACACAGCCACTCACACACAGGCTCTTACACAGACACACATACATGCACAGAGGTTCTCATACACACACACACAAGCTCGCACACAGGCTCTCACACAGACACAGACACACACAAGCTTTCACCTAGACACACACACACATACACAGGAACATAAGTTCTGATATACACTCAAGCTCTCACACAGACACACACACATACACATGAACACAAGCTCTGACACACAACAGAAGCTCTCACACAGACACACACATACACATGAAAATAAGCTCTGACACAGATATGCACACATACTCATGACCACAAGCTCTGATACAAATACACACTCAAGTTCTCATACAGATACACACTCAAGCTGTCACATAGACACACACATATGAGCACAATCTTTGACACAGACCCACACACAAGCTCTCACACAGACACATGCACACAGATTTTCACACACACACACACACCACACACACACACAGTGGGATGGGCTCCACCATGGCCCCCTCTGTCCAACTCTTCACTTTGGGCCTTGGTTGGATGAGCTCAGCCATGGCCCTGTGGGCTAGTCTTTCCTTTGGTTCGGCCCCACCAGCCTTTCTGCAATGGGGAAAGGGAGCGGAAAGCTGTGAGCGCACATGTGCAGCTGAAAGAGAAAACTGCTGTGGTCTGTCCTCATTTTTGGCCACTGGCGGCCCACCTCTTTGCTTCGCAACCTTCTTTTATTTTTGCCCGCCAGTGAGTTGAGCTCCACTGGCGGGCTCTGCGTCCTCTCATTCTGCCAACACCTCTCCCCCAGGTGTGTTGCCCCGTGTAAATGCATAGTATGCACACCCAATCATGCCAGAACTGGTACTTATCCAATGCCCTCTTAAATCCTGTTGCTGTTTTAACTGCCACCACCCATCCTGGGAATGTGTTCCATGATTCCACCATCCTTTTCATGAAAAATGTTCCTTGATGTTTCTCCTTAGTTTACGCCCATCCTTTCCCTTGAAAGAGGCTTGATTCTTGTACATTATGAATTCATTTCAGGTATTTGAATGTTTCTATCATATCTTCCTTGTCTCTCCTCTCCTTCAGTCTCCTTTAGTCTCATATGGCTTTTGGTGCGGATCCCACAGCATTTTGATAGTTCTTCTCTGGACTGCCTCCACATTGTCTATATTCTTCTGGAGATACAGCCTCCGAGCCAGAACTAGTAACAGTATTCCAGGTGAGATCTCACCAATGATCTGCACAGTGGCCTAATCACTTCTTTTTCCTTCCAGTTATGTCTCTCTCTAAGCACCATAACTTCTTTCCGGCTCTGGCCATTACCTTGTTGCACTGTTTTGCATCAGATATAATTATTCTGAAGTCTCTAGACGAGGGCTTCACAAACCTTTCCTGGGGACCCCAGGGCTAGTTGGGTTTTCAAGATTTCCATGATGAATATGTATAACATAAATTTGCATATCGTGGAGGCTTAGTGTATGCAAATTTATCTCATAAATATTAATTTAGGATATCCGGAAAACCCAGCTGGCTGTGGAATTCCCAGGACAGGTTTGAGAAGCCATGCTCTTGACCAGGGGGGCTAATTCTGGTCCTCAAGAGCCACAAACAGGTCAAGTTTTCAGGATATCCAAAATGAATATGTATGAGAGAGATTTAAATGCCCCGCCTCCATTGTATGCAAATTTATCTCATGCATATTCATTATGGACATTCTGAAAACCTGGTCTGTTGGTGCTCTTGAGAACTGGAATTGGCTACCCGTGCTCTAGATATTAGTATACCACTTCCTTGAAATTCTGCACACTAGGGACAACAACTAAAACGAGCAAGCAGATGCCTATACATGTGAGTGAGCGAACACAAGGTTGGAATTTTAAATTGTGTATGCAGTTGCGTGCGTATGATTTAAAATAAGTCTACCATGAGTAGAGATATGAATCAGAACCGGAATCTGATCGGTTCCGGTTCCGATCCAAATCTTAAAATTTTTATCGCCCAGCCCGATTTGAGTTCTGATTATCAGCTGCGCCCGATCCGATAATCAAAACACCCTCCCAAACTCCCAAAAAAGGTTTTAAAATTACCTGGTGGTCCAGCGGGAGCGCGGGGAGCAATCTCCCGCTCTCAGGCCATCGGCTGCGTTAATAAAAATGGCGCTGATGGCCCTTTGCCCTTACCCTGTGACAGGGCAAACGTAGCGCCGGCACCATTTTGAATATTGGCAATACGGCCTGAGTGCAGGAGATCGCTCCTGGACCCCCGCTGGACCCCCAGGGACTTTTGGACAGCTTGGGGGGGGGCCTCCTGACCCCCACAAGACTTGCCAAAAGTCCAGCGGGGGTCCGGGAGTGACCTCCTGCACTCGGGCCGTATTGCCAGTATTCAAAAATGGCGCCGGCGCTACCTTTGCCCTCACTATATCACAGGGGCTGACCATGTGACATAGTGAGGAATCTGTCCAGCATGCCCATGACAGATTCCAACTCCACCACTTTTTTTTTTTTACTTGCACATGTGCATATTGCACATAATTTGCATCTTTTAAAATATGTGTTGCTCATGTTACTGTTACGGACTGGATGGTGGACCCTTGGGCTGGCCTGGCGGAACTGAAGCTCCGCAAAGGAAGAAAGGCCGGGAGGTGGAACTTGGCTGGAGGATCAAGTGAAGTCTTCGCCCTGGAGATCCGAGATCCCTCTAGGAGGAGCCCATGAGGATCCGGACCACTGGGACTTAGGTGATGGCAGTGAGCTATCGAAGTGAAGGAATCTTCACCCTGGAAGTCCTTGGTCCCCCCAGGAGGAGCCTGTGAGGACCAGGACCACTGGGACTTAGGCAGCTACAGCGGAGAGAAGACAAGACGATCCAGAAGTCGGGGCGGGCAGCAGTCACGGAGAATCAGGAACAAGCCGGAGTCGGAACCAGAGAAGCAATCCAGAGAAAGTGGGCTCAGGAACAGCTGGAACGGGTTCAGGAACAGCAGGAGCAGATCCAGGACCAGCAGGAGCAACTAGACACTCACATGGAGAGACCTCGTTGCAAGGCGATTTGGTGAAGGCAGACACAGGCTTAAATACCCTGCCGGTGTCTGACAACGTTTTGGGGGCTGTCCAGCACTTCCGGGTGCTGGACCTTTAAATGGCTCTCTCTCGCGCACGCGTTGCTTAGCGGGGGCGGGGCCAGGCTCGGGCCTCGGCGGTGTCTCCCTTGGTAGGCCCGGACCACGGCGGGCCTTGGCACGGCTCAGAGCGGGGAAAATGAGGTAAGGACCCAGTCGCTAATCTAGCGACCGGGACCACAACAGCTCATGCTCGGCCCATATTCTCACTAAAATAGGCCTTTTAACTCATGCAGGGCTGCTAAAATAAATCCTTTATTGCATAACTCTGCATTTATTAGTAGGCCAAGCAGGTGACTACTTCTTTAGCTTTTTCAGATTGCTTCTCATGCTCTCTACCCCTTTAGGTGTGTCCACAATATTGTAGATCTTAGTGCCATCCACAAACGTTTCCTACCAGCTCTACTGCAATATCACTCATAAGATGCAGACAGAATCAACCCCAGGTCTGATCCCTTGAAGCACTCCAATCATAATCTTTCTTTTTGTTTAGAGTGAATCCCATTTACCATGACTCTCTGTTTCTATCTAACATCCAGTTTTTAATCCAGCACCAACAAAAAGATCCACCTGAGTCATTCTGGGAAGAATTTCTGCTGTGAGCTCCATGTTGCATGATGCCTGATATTGCTGATGCCCCAAACTGCTCAGTGAGGTCATCATGGGCTGTGATCGAACGATGTGCCATCACAGGTGGTGGATCACTACCTAAGGGATAAACCAAAGGGGATACCACCTGGAGAACATCTTAAGGAGTAATGGAGAAGGATGGAGTCCAGGTATGAATCAGGTGTAGCAGGAGTGGATCAGGGCCTGTGGAAGCATTCTGTTATGAATTGGAGGGCAGAAGGGATTTGGCCCTGGAAAGCCTTCTAATATGAATTGTGGTAGCAAGGTGGGAAGCTGAGGAAGGGGAAACCATGTCCAAGAGGGCCCTTCTGATTTGGATAGTGTGTTAAATGTTAATATGCCAGCCCTTCTGGCATATTAACATTTAATAGTTACTCTCTAGGTGATGCTAAATTTACCAGAACTCATTCATCTTGATACATTTAGTATGGGTTAATGGCTAGAATGCTAAGTGCTCATCATCTCATTATCACCCTATTTGCATAATTGCCATGAACATTTGTGTCAATTAGTAGTGTGCCTCTGAATGCTCAGTTTAGCTCAATTTTCACCAATACTAAATTGGTAAATGATAGATAGCTTTAGTGACTTGGCCCCATAGATGGTTACACTGATAATGGACTTGGTTAAAACTGGTAATTGATGTATCAAACTACTGAAAGCTATAACATTTTTCTGTTGGTTCCATATTGATTAGTATACTTACAAGGGACACTGGAACTGGTTATAGTAGATAGTACTATTGAAAAACACTTGACCCCGGAAGACAAGCCTTATCTTAAGTGAATAATCTTCCTTCAGCTTTCATACATTGTATTGTTCTGTATTATGTTAATGATCATTTCTAGCTCTGACCACCAGAGTTTAAAGTCCTCACAGCATGAAACCATAACCCATTCAGCTGTGTTCTATTGTTCTATAGCTTCTCACCTCAGGCACTGGATAAAGAACACTAATAGATGTCAGTTTCACATGTTTTAAAGTGCATTTTATGCAAGGTCACTCTAGTTATACTGCATTTTATGCAGTGTATGGTGGTTTGAATAAAAAATGATTTGCTAATAGTAAAAGAAACAGATTTGTTTTGTATTACTTGCCTTACTATTTTCCAAAATTTTTATTTTATTTTAACAATCCGCAAGCATAAAATTAGAACAGGCAGAAAACAAGCCAATTCTAACTAAGGGCCAAATTTATTAAGGCTTTTCACCCATTCTATGTCTATGGGGAAAAAGCTCAGGGTCTTTTTTCCCCTAGAATGGACTACCACAGGTTTATGAATCCCATGGTATTTTCCCTGGCAGTAAAATACCACTGGGAAAAATACCATAACTGTTGAGAACGTGGGCCCTTGGGCCGGCTATAGTGTATGGAGGATCTACTGAAAGTAGGCCTACAGTTGTACTCGAAGCCGGGAGGCAGAACAGAACCAGGAGACCTGACAGGACCTTCACCTATACCAGCCCTCTTTCCCCGCAGGTTGAGCCCTTGGGTGCCGGGGCCAGCAGGACTTAGGCGAAGGTCTCCTGGCGAAGAGGAGTCCAGAGAACAATCTGAATCGAGGCAGGCTGAAGGCTTGGGAAGTCAGAGACGGTCCAGGAGATGAGGCAGGCAGCGGAGTTGTAAGATGAGGAGGCAGGCCAGAGGTCAGGGCAGGCAGAAGACAGATGAATACCAGGAACCAGGCCGAAGTCAAACCGGAGAAGCAAGCAAAAGCGGGAACCGGAACATGGGAGCAGGAATGGAGCTGGAGCAGGCAGGAAGGCAGGAACGGAAGCAGGAAGAAGCAGGAACACTGGAACGGAGTCAGGAACAAGCAGAATCAGCAACTAGCTACTCAAGGAGTTTACCTGTTGCCAAGGCAAGGCATGAAGATCTTCGGGACTCTAATATAGTCCCCAGCTGAATACGTGGGTTTTGGGGCCGAGCCGAGGTTTCCTGCAGCAGACCCTTTAAATGCCGGGGAGGTGCGCGTGTGCACGCGCCTAAGGAGCAGAACAGCCCGAAGATGAAAGCAGCATCTCCCTCGTGGGGAGGACACCGCAGGAAGGCCCCGACGCGGCCCAAGCCGGAATGGAGCAAGCCGCGGTGAAGGACGCGAGCCAGAAGGTGAGGGGGGACCTGGCCGTGGCCGCCTGCTGCCAGGATTCCCTGCAATAACTTAGCTGAGCTGATCCAACACCACATGATAGCAGCCCCCACATCCCAGGTCCACAATCTTTTACAGAGGTTAGTGCATCCCCTGAGTTCCCCCTCCCCGTGGGATGTAAAAATGAGTGGAAGTCTATTGAGATCCCCTTCCTACCTACCTTTGACCATCCCTTGAGCCGACCAAAGGTATCAAATTTTTAAGAGTCTAAATTAGTCACACTCTAACCTAAACTCCATCCTTTTTGTCTAAAAAAAATGCAGTCTCTCCCCCTGTGTGCCCCCAATTCACATACAATTATCCTAGGTGGTGTGGTGCTGAAATCCACAGGTCCTGCTATGCTCAGGAGATGATGCCATATTCAAAATGGTGTTGGCTGCCTCGAGCACACCTTTGCATTAATAGACCATTGTTTTAATTTTTTTATTTTTGAAACTGTAAACATGCTTATATTTGACATTAGTCTAACTGCTATCTTTACTCCCATTGCATCCTATGGAATCAACCTGAATAAATTCTGAAATGGGTATTTAAATGAGATAGGCTTGTGACTGAAATGTGAGCAAGTGTTTTTGGCTTTTTACTCTTAGTTCATATTGATGTCACAGATCAAACATGTCTATACACGTTCTTTGTCTTTTGCTGTAGAGAACCAATTTCACTGGAGCAGCTTTGCCTGTCTACAAAGGCATAATGAGGTTCATGCATATTGTAATGAGGCTAATAATGCAATCTGATGCACAGAGCTTGGCCTGCTCCCAAACACAATTTATGTACCACCACTCCATCTTCCAAGGCTGAACTTTTCAAACTCAGAATCAAGTTTTCACTATTTGAATATTCATTTGCCATTATTTACTCTCTGTTTTAGGATTATTTTTATATTGATCAAATTGGGGGAGAATTTTCAAAGAGTTACAGGTGTTAAAAATTAGCATATATATATGTGTGTGTAAGTAGCATGTACCCATGCATATGTTATTTTATAAATATCAAACATACGTGCCTATTTTTGCTTTTGCTCACATATATACATTCATAAAAATGGGGCAGTCTAAGGGTGTTTCAGGATGGAGCCCAATGTTTATGTAAGTAAATTGCTATTTTGTTATAGCACCGGACGAGAGCGTGGACCCTTACCCGAGGTGAGGTTGGCACAACCTGAGAGGGAGAACCCCCGTAGGTCCCCACCGTCGGAAGATGAGGCCGGGCTGATGCAGAGGGCTGGCTGGAGCTTCACCAATACCAACCCCGTTCCCCGCAGGTTGAGCCCTTGGGTTCGGGAGCTGGCTGGTCTTAGGTAGGTCCCTGTGAAGAGAGTGGTAAGCATCAGCAAGATCGTCCAAGATCAGTCCAAGATCAGAAGTCCAAGGGTCGCCGATAACCAGTCCGGAGTCAGAAACCAGAGGATTTCCGATAGCTAGTCCAGAGTCAGAAGCCAGAGAGTCGCTTATAGCCAGTCCAGAGTCAGAAGCCAGAGTGTCACTAATAGCCAGTCCGAGGTCAAAGCTGGGAAATCTGTCCGTAGGTGACAAAGGATGGAAGCTGGAGCAGGAGGAAGGCACGGGAGGCAGGAACAAGACTCTGGAGGGCAGGAACAGACGCAGGAATCAGGAACAGGAAGCTCTGGAGACAGGAATGAATGCAGGAATCAGGATCAGGACTTGGAGACAGGAACGGATGCAGGAACAGGAAACAGGATCAGAACTCAGGATACCACTGGAGCCAGAAAGACTTCACTGAAGCGAAGCCAACTCATTGCCAAGTCGTTGGATCTCCAGGGAAGCCTCCTTATATAGCTGGTGAGGCCTGACATCAGCTAGGGGCTGGGCTGGGTTTTCCCACCGTGGCCCCTTTAAGAGGCGGGGCCTCGGCGCGCACGCAAGCTAGGGAAGGGCCCGGGGAAGTCAGGGCCGGCAGCGTCCCAGCTCCTTCTGCGTGCAGGATGGCCCAGGGAGCAACAGCAGCTGCCTGCCTGTCATGGTGCGGTGCGCTGGGGAGGCCCGAGCGACCTGACCGCGGGGTAAGGCACGGCGCCCGCGGCCCATTCTCTGGCAACAAATTCCAGAGCTTAATTATGTGTTGAGGGAAAAGAATTTTTTCTGATTTGTTTTAAATGTGTTACTTGCTAACCTCATGGATAATCCCCTCATCCTTCTATTATCTGAAAGAGTAAATAACAATTCACATTTTCCAGCCATAGTCTTCTCACAATTTTATAGACCTCTATCTTTTCTCCCCTCAGCTGTCTCCTTTTCCAAGCTGGAACAGCCCCTAACCTCTGTTAGTCTTTCCTCATAGACGAGCCATTCCTTCCCCTTTATGATTTTGTCCGCCCATCTTTTTTGAGATATGGCAACCAGAATTTCACACAGTATTCAAAGTGCAGTCTCACCATGGATTGATACAAAGTCATTATGATATTCTTCATTTTATTCACCATTCCATGCATGTTTTAAAATATATTGAATATTGCAAGCAAGTCCTACTTTATTTTCATGCATACAATATAGGTGCATATATTTTTAAAATAGATAGGAGAATTATGCATGTTCAATGCATTGAAATACTCACTTTCAATGCACTGCATGTGTTTACACGTAAGCATACATACACACATATGTTGCAGCGATAGAGATAATGTATTTTAATGATATGCAGATATGTGATACTTATAAATTCTAGCCTAAATTCTATGCATGGTCAAATATGTACCTATATGCTACCACATGCAGTTGTTTGAAAGTTATCTTCCATATCTATAAATACCATTCAAAATACAATTATCCTAAAAACGGAATCATTTTCTACACAAAATAAAAAGTGAACCAATGGTTATTAATCACAATTTTTCGCAAGTAGTGATGTATTAAAGAAAAATTGCTTTGTTTAGGGTAGCTGTGGCTTGACATTGTTGTACTTTTGTTCCAAGTATATCTGTATATCTGCTGACCAAGCTGCTATTTGTTTGTATCAATCACATCAATTAAATTATGTCAAGATAATGAGATATGACTGTTGCAATCTGAAGTGATCCCTAACCACTCTAGCAGTCACTCCAAGAGCAAGCAAGAATGTAAATAATTTTTCTAAAATCCATAGAATAACAATAATATAGCAATTTTTAGAAATCAACACTGTTTCCTTTGAAATTTAAGTAAGAAACGAATTGCAAAGCGATTTATATATGTGGTTGTTTTCAATTTGAGGTAGATTAATAAGGGTTATGGGAAGATGGTATTTGGTTTCTATGTTCAATATACATATATCTATCCTTAAAATATGATTGGTATAGTTGAAATTTCACAAAGCATTGTGCATACAGAAGATACCTATGTTGGATGGGAAAAAAGTTATTTTTCCCCATTTTTGTTAGGTCCGTAAGTTTTTTGGGACAACATTATTTCAGTTTGCAGATTTCATATCCTGTGAATTTCATTGCTGTGTATACTGCCCTCAGCTTTCATTCTGTAACTTGAGTGCTTAGACAGTGAGCTAAACCTTTTTCCCAGCTTAGAAAGTATAGGGCTCAGTTTTTGAATACCAAACAATATTTATTAGAATGAGAAAAGAATAGTTGTACAGACTGTAGTGCTTGGTTCAGCTGTTATGAGTCTCTGAGGTCCAGTAGTCTAAACAAGATGAACCGCAGCTGTAGTTGAAGCTGTAGATACTAGTAGATGGCAGTGAATAGGCAGTAGGAACAGCGCTAGGAAAATAGATGAAAAAGGCGATGTCTCTTGTAGCCTTGAAAGAGGGGGATTAGGAAGAGCTGTCACCCTGCCAAGGGCCCTTAGCAACTGAAAACTCTACAGGAAATTAGACAGTCCCAGGCTGAGGAGAGAGAACACAGACAGAGAGAGATAATAAACAGGAGCAGATCCAATTAGAAGTTCAGCAACAATGAAACAATAATCAATCAAGGTAAGAAGGCTTGTATCCTGCAGAAATCTAAGCCAAGCAATTTTATAAAATGACACAGGGTGGCAGTGTAATGAAGAAACATATACATACACTATAAATAAAGCAGAACATTGGATTCAATAGTTTGGGAGATAATGAGGTGAATATTAATATCTGCACGCATGCGAACATACATGAGTGTGTGTACTGGCTTGTGCAATGAAACACAGCAATTTTATAACATATGCACATATTTTATAACATACGCACATATGCACATGTTATAAAATTGACCAGAATGCGCAAATATGTGTGCACAGCCTTATACTGACGGGAGTATATGTGCCGCAAATGCTACCTTGAGTGAATAAGTGGTGGCAATTATCTGTTTCCCCAGTTCATTCCCAGTTGTGCCCCAGGGAAAGGAAAGGACTTCCTAAACCTCCTAGCTAACTTGCCTCCCTTTAACTCTATGAGCCCCGACCCTTAAAACCCTGCTGACTACCCTATATTTTTTATTTCGCAACTCACACGGCATCCATAGCAGAAGAAAAGTTACGCAGTAGGGGAGCCCAGCATGCTCTTGTGCACATATTGACTCACGCGAAGACTTCATGGAACAGACCCGGCCCTCCCATGTCCCACCCATTCCCTGACATGCCAACAACCTGCCCCTTTAAAAAATAAAAATGTGCACGTACTGGGAGATACATGAGTACTCACTTGGTTTTTAAAAACCACATGGCATACACTGGGCCAAGTCACATGCATATCTCCCAGATTTGGCACACATAGGGCTTTTAAAATTGACCAGTAAATGAAGACAAACAGGCAAAGTGAATCTATAAGTTATATGTTGAGGAAAAATGCACTAAAAAATGAATTCACAAGAAACAAAGAAGAATGTTTGACTCTACAGCATTCAAAACAGCATTGAAACAGAGAGATAGTTAATAGGCATCTCATAATTATATTACCATACATACATGTCCCTCAGCTGAAAATTACATTATTGTCAGCAATTCTTAAATTGAATATCAAAAAACAGGAAAATAGTAAAAAATCAGGAAAAGGAAAGCTCAAAAAACATGACCAGTTTTTGGGAATCTATCGTATTATAACCACTTGTACAAAAGGGCCACCTTAACAGCCCTAGGGAGGCATTTGACTGGCTACCCCAGAGTGAGGTTATACTCAGTCTGTGGGCATGGGCTGGGAACAGGATCTTGTATAAGGCCAAACTAGTCGAAGACACTTCTAAACACAGTCCATAAAGGAGCTGAAGCACAGAGCTTCTGGATTATAAGTGGAACATCTGGGAAGTGTTAAATGGTGAACTGGGATTCTGGGGCTGTAATCAATATTACAAGTGAAGAGAATAAGGAATTGTTCTGTGATTTCAAAAAACAGTTTTCCTACATTTAACTTTGAAATGTTGCAATAAATTATTTATTTGATGGAGCACAAGTGAAGTGTGGACTTTGGAACTTATGGACTGTGTTTGGGGAGAGTCTTCAACCAGTTTGGTCTTACAGGAGATCCTGTCTCAGCCCATGTTTTAAAGACTGAGTATAACTCACTCTGGGGTAAGCCAGACCATTGTTCCCCAGGACTTGGAAGGTTGGCCCCTTGGTACAGGGGTTTACAGTATGTCGTCCCGGGTATTAGTTAAAGCAGATGTTAAACTAAGGCCCAAGTATAACTTGCATTAAAACATTATATTTGCATCTATGGTAGTGTTATTTCTGGTTCCCTTATGTGAATGCTAATGCATATAGAAATTACAAGAATAACATTTTTTAAAAATTGTCTCATCGGTAATTAATGCTAGATGTAGTATCCAGTGTTAATTTATCTTAGAGTTAATGCAGCCCAGTTAATTCAGTAAAGTTAATAAGATGTAGCTAACTTTTCTAGCTTAAATACGCAGTCAATCCTCTGGGACCTCATCCTTCACACACCACCCCCCACCTCTCCAACAACAAAAAAAGGCCTGAAAACCCCATCCCTCCTCCTGAAGAAAAAGAGGGCCATCTAACGCATAGCCACCCCACCAAAGAACAAAAAGGATTCCTCATTACCCAGCTGCCCATCCTGCCAGAGTACATGCTAGACTGTGGTGCAAGGTTGGTTGGCTTCATTTTTAATTTGCCACCCGCTGACTAGAGGGAAATCAGCTTCTTCCTTCTGGTGAAGGACTGCTAGCTTCCATAAGGAAGTGAGTGTGCAATGAGACATTGATCACTTTCCCTACAAAGCATTTTTTTGTGGTAAGATGAAGGTCTGATGCTAGCTATGATCTCCTAGTTAGATAACCAATTCCATCTCTTTCCCCATTTCCCAAAGCCACAGTTCCTCCATGCCCCCATTAATAATTTCCTGTATAAACCTTGTTGAGTCAGTAAACTCTTATGATTGGAGACAGAGAATGGAGAATGTAGCTTCTGAGTTCAAGAGATGTGATTTTTGTAATGGTAATGGTCATATTAGATGTTCTTTCCTCTTCAGAAATGAGTAAAGGCAAAGCAAAGCATCTTATGAGGATAAAGCAATAAACAACATTATTTGTTTAATTAACTCGGGAGGACAACTTTCAAAGCCATATACAGTATGAGGTCGGCTTTAAAAGCCTGGTGTGCCAAAATTGGGAGATGCATGAGCAAGTCAGGCTTGTGCGTGCCCACCGAAATTCAAAAGCCACCCAGATACACACATATCTCCCGCTGTATGTATGTACATCTCACTTTATTTCAAAAAGGAGCATGGTCTGGGCATGGTCTGGGTAGGGCGTGGGCATTTTGGGGGCATGTCCAACAGATGTGCATGTAAATACTTGCACACTCCGGCAAGCTCCCAGGACCACTGCTGCGCAAGTTTACTTCTGCTATGGAGGAGCTTTTAATAAATAAACACAGCTGCTTTGGAGGGGTTTTAAAGGGCCTGGGTAACTGGGGTAACTAGGGGGAATGCAGATATTAAACCAGAAGGGTTTGGAGGACCTAACTCAACATTGGGGGGGACTGGTGGATGAACTTGTAAACTGGCCATGGCGTGGTCAGTTCCTGTCTTAAAATACCCTGATTTACATGGTAGAAAACAGGATTATGCACCTGTGCATGCGCTCAGGCAATTTTACAAACATGTGCACATAAGTTATAAGATCGCCATGTCAATGGGTGCATGCCGCGGCACTTTGAAAGTTGCCATCTCGGTGCATAAATTGGATGAAATGACCCTCCCTCAATACAACTAAAGTACACAATTGCACCACAATGCATGCACTTCCAATCACATTTACAGGAGATACTTCTGGGCGAAAGGGCAAGGGGAATGATTTGGGTAGGATCTTAAAAAAAGTAGACTTTCTTTTCAGGTCAGCTTGCATTATTTTTCAAAGAAAATCTAGCTTCACAAAAAGCAAGAACAAATGTCCATAGGTGCTTTTACACATGGCAAGCTTCAAAGTAAGTACACATTTTCTGTTTGAAAATTGGAGCAAAGTCCATGAGTATAAAGTAACTCCATGGGAAATCGTAGCATATATCTTACCTTAGAAAGATATTTGCTACAGTGGAAATGCTAGCATAAGAACATAAGATATGCCATACTGGGTCAGACTAACGGTCATCAAGCCCAGTATTCTGTTTCCAATAGTGGCCAATCCAAGTCACAAGTACCTGGCAAGTACCCAAACATTAGATAGATCCCAAGCTACTATTGCTTATTAATTACTGTTATAGGAGTTTATGGATTTTTCATCTAGGAACTTATCCAAACCATTTTTAAACCCAGTTACACTAACTGCTGTAACCAAATCCTCTGGCAATGAATTCCAGAACTTAACTATGCACTGAGTGAAAAAAAATGTTCTTCCATTTGTTTTGAATGAGCTACTTGCTAACTACATGGATTGCCTGGTCCTTGTAATGTCTGAGAGAGTAAATAGCCAATTTACATTCCTAATATTTCTAACATTCTGTGTACTTTTTTGATCGCCATAGCACACTGAGCCAACAATTTCAATGTATTATCCACTTTCCTGGGTGGTGACTCCTAAGATAGAAACTTACATTGTGTACGTACAGCAAGGGCTATTTTTCCCTATATGCATCACTTTGCACTTGTCCATGTTATATTTCAACTGCCATTTGGAAGCCCAATCTTCCAGTCTTACAAAGGGGATAAAGGGAATAGAACAGCTCCCCTATGAGGAAAGACTAAAGAGATTAGGGCTGTTCAGCTTGGAGAAGAAACGGCTGAGGGGGAATATGATAGAGGTCTTTAAAATCAAGAGTGGTCTAGAATGGGTAAATGTGAATTGGTTATTTACTCTTGCAGTTAATAGAAGGACTAGGGGGCAGTCCATGAAGTTAGCATGTAGCACATTTAAAACTAATTGAAGCAAATTCTTTTTCACTCAACGAACAATTAAGCTCTGGAATTTGTTGCCAGAGGATGTGGTTAGTGCAGTTAGTGTAGCTGTGTTTAAAAAGGGTTTTGATAAATTCTTGGAGGAGAAGTCTATTAACTGCTATTAATCAAGTTGTCTTAGATAATAGCCACTGCTATTACTGGCATCTGTAGCATGGGTTCTACTTATTGTTCGGATAATTGCAGGTACTTGTAGCCTGAACTGGCCACTATTGGAAACAGGATGCTGAGCTTGATGGATCTTTGGTCTGACCCAGTTTGGCAATTTCTTATGTTCTTATGTTCACTGATGACTTCTGTGCTGTTTGTACATCTGCTGTGCATGTAAAACTGCCCCCCAAATACTAACCTACCACCAAAACCTCACCCCGAGTTACTAGTTGCCCCTCAAAGTGGTATAAATAGTTTTCTTATATGAGAGCCTTATAAAGAGTCTCTCTCTCTCTCTCTCTCTCTTATCGCAGGCTCTACTTTTCACAATTTTAAAGGAAAATGATAAATCTAGGTGTGTTAGCTGGATAAGTAGTTCCTCCTAATTATACTCCACCTCTTTTTTTATCCAGTTAGAATATACACTTGTATGTTTATAAAATAGGTAGAGAAAGTATGTGTTTATTGCATTGGAAATATTTGCATATTCTAAGATATACTCACTAGGGATGTGCATTTGTTTAAACAAATGAGTAAAATGCAATGAATGAAGCCATTTTCTTTTCATTCCAAATAAAAAGAACTGAAAATTGCTTCCAACAAAAATACAAACATTTCTGGGATTTTAGTATTCAGCCAATTACAAAAAAAACCCCCAACAAACAACAGGCCTCTGGAAGGATCAAGTCTTTAATCCCATCACTGAGGCCGAGGCCCAATGCTGGGGCTCAGTCCAAAGCCATATTCTTTCAACAAGGACAAGGATTAGGCCTAAGTATAATGCTGAGGTCCAGACTTAGGACTAGGTCCAATGCCAATGCCTAGGCCAACACTGGTTCCCATTGCTGAGGCCCGACCTGAGGCCAGGTCCCATCACAGAGCCCCAGGCCTGGCACTAACCTTAGGCCGAGACCGTGTCCCTTCGCTGAGGCCCATGCCTAGGCCTAGACCTAGGCCCAGTCCTGTAAACCCAGGACCAGATCTTCTGCTGTCATCTTTCTTCTTCCAGTGATTAAAACTGACACCGCCCTCCAGAAAGACATACTGCAGTGATGTTACCTTGATACCTTCCCCCAAAGCTTATGGCACCATTTTGATGTACAGCTGTTGAAATGTATGGCCATACATCAAAATGGCACTGTCTACTTGGCAAAAAGATGCTACAGTGGCATCACAGTGGCACGTTAAAGGAAGAAGAAAGAAGAACTCTGATTCATCTTATCCATAAAGAAATATTGAAAAGATAGTAAAAAACAGATGTAAATTATTGTGAAAGTGTAAACTTTTCTCAAGTATGAAAAATATTGACCTTTAAGAAAAATATAAGATTTAAGGCCCTTGGAACAATTATATTTTGAGCATTAGTGCAGAGAAAATGTGAATAATATTATAGTTCATAATAGTGTAATTATTAAAGTAGTCTGAGAACAAATAGAATTTTCAAGTATTACAGTTTCTGTCATGGAAATGGTAGTGACAATTATAATTGTGTTTCTGGAACCAGTCAAGAGAGTCAGCACTGAATATCATATTCATAAAGTAGTTATAATAATTCCTGTTTGTTATTAGAATTTTGATACTTGAAGAAAGAATAGTCATAGATCTAACAATTTCATAATCCCTACTGTTTGTTTTCCAATGGGAAAGGTTTAAAGTTTGTGCATCATTAAAACCTTTCAGGTATCTAAATCTATGTATCATATCTCTCCTGCACTTCTTCTCTTTCAAGATATACATATTTAGATCCTTCAGCCTCTCCTCATAAGTCTTTCGATAGACATCCCACACCAATTTGGGTGTCCTTCTCTGGACTGCCTCCTTCCTGTCTCTATCCTTTTTGAGATACAGGCTCCAGAACTATACTCTAGGAGGTAGATCTTTAAAAAGTACGCCGGATTTTATAAGATATGCACGTAGCCACGCGTATCTTATAAAATCCGGGGTCGGTGCGTGCAAGGCTGTGTAAAATCGGCAGCCTGCGCACACTGAGCCGCGCAGCCTGCCTCCGTTCCCTCCGAGGCCGCTCCAAAATCGGAGCGACCTCAGAGGGAACTTTCCTTCCACGTCCCCCCACCTTCCCCTCCCTTCCCCTCCCTAACCCACCCCCCGCCCCTATCTAAATCCCCCCCCCCACCTTTGTTGGGCAAGTTACGCCTGCGTGAAGCAGGTGTAACTTGCGTGCGCTGCCTCGCATCCCCCGGCACAGGCCACAGTGCCGGGGGACTCAGGACCGCCCTCCCAGCCCGCCCCCGAACCGTCGCCATGCCCGAGACCTGCCCCAGACCGCCCCCTGACCCCAGACATGCCCCGGACACACCCCCTCCCGCCCCTTTTACGAAGCCACGGGACTTACGCACGTCCTGGGGCTTTGCGCGCGCCAGCAGCCTATGTAAAATCTAGCCCTAGGTGAGGCCTCATCAAGGACCTGGAATAAAGGACCTCCTTTTTCTTACTGGTTATTCCTCTCTCTATGCAGCTCAGCATTCTGGCTTAAGCTGTCACCTTTTCACATTGATTTGCCATCTTCAGATACCAGACACTATTACTCCGAAATCACTGTCTTGGTCTGGCACATCATTCTTTCAACCCCCTATCAAATACAGCTCTTTTGGATTACTGCATCCCAGATGCATGACTGTACTTCTTAACTAAAATATAAGACCCAATATCTACAACTTGATACTTAATACAGGAAATCAATACATGTTAGATATAGAGATGAAAATAGAGATGAAAATAGAGTGTACCTTCATACGATTTTTGACAGCTGTCTCTGAGCGGCTCCAAAGGAGCCGCTCAGAGACAGCCGTCAAAAATACACGGAGCATTACTGATCGCATTACTAACGTCAAGTCCACAACACAGAAACTGCCGCGATTGCAAATTTCCACAATGTCTTAGCAGCCTCTCTCAGCACAAGCACTGCCCTTGATGAAGGAGCTTCGCTCCGAAACACCCCGGTGTCGGCGGTTCGAGACGGACTGTGTGAGCATGAGATAAGTGCAATACTCGTGGACTATAACACTATTTAACCATCCTATAGAGGTACCTAATGATTGGAAGCCGGTTTGTGGCTCACAGACACGATAGCAGAACCTGACAGGTTTGCATCGTATGAAGGTACACTCTATTTTCATCTCTATATCTAACATGTATTGATTTCCTGACTGTACTTCTTGGCATTGAATCCCAAATATTCAACTAATTTTCAAGCTTTCTTATATCACTTTTCATTTTCTGTACTCCTTCAGGTGTGACCATTCTGTGGCAGTTCTTAGAAGGGATGTGTGAAGCCTGAACCTATTGGTTCAGATTTTGTTTTCGACTCGCCAGGGGAAATTTCATATTTCCCGTGGTTCAGGACTTTAACATTCGGGGAAACCTGAATTTTGTTTTAGTGCGCACAGTGCGCACTAATTCCCGTTACTAAGCGCTAACATTTTTTCGTTAGCACGCACTAACAGGAGTTAGTGTGCACTAAACCCAAAAACTAATTTTTCCTGAAATTCCAGGAAAAATTCCTTTGGGTTTCAGGCTCCCGAACCAGGATGAATTAGGCACATCCCTAGTTCTTAGTATCATCCACAAACTTTACTATCTATCCCTTTTGCAATAGAACCAATTTCAAAACAGATGCCTGTGGCACTCCACTTAACATGGTTCTCTCTTCAAAGTAGGTTCTATTTACCAATATATATTGTCTCCACCACCTTGGAGCTCACTCCCAAGCTTCTTATTTTATTTATAAGCCTCCTATGTGGGACTGTATAAAAAACTTTGCTGAAATCTAAGTAGATCGCATCGAGCATTCTTCCTTGATCCAATTCCCTAGTCACCCAATGAAAGAAAATGAATCAGATTTCTCTGACAGGATCTTGCCCCTGGTGAATCCATGCTGCCTTGAATTAAAAAAAAACACATTGTAGATGATTCTCTATCCTTTCCTTTAGCAGAGTCTCCATTAATTTTCCCACCACCGAGGTAAAGCTATCCGGCCTGTAGTTTCCAGCCTTCTCTCTGCTACCACTCTTTTGAAGCGGGATCACAACCCTCTTTTCCAGTCCTGAGGTACCACTCCTGTTTCCAGTGCTTTACTGAACAGGTTTTTATTGGACCTGCCAGCACATCTCTGAGTTCCTTCAGTATCCTGGGATGTACCTCATCCAGCCTCATGGTCTTGTCCACTTTCAGTTTATCTAGCTTTTCCCATACTTTGTCTTCTGTAAACAGAGTTTCATCTACCTCAACCCCATCTACAGTCTTTTCATCCTGCAACAGTCTTTCTCCAGTGTCCTCTAAATGAACAGCGAACTGAAGTATTTGTTTAATATTTCCACCATTTCTCCTACACATTGCTCCTTGACACCTTTTAATTTTTCTATACCACTTCAGGCCTCCCTTCTTTCTCTGATATATCTGAAAAATGTTTTGTCAACTCACTTTACCTCTTTGGCAATCCTTTCTTCCACTTGAACTTTTGCTTTCCTTATTTCTTTCTTCATCTCATTCAAATTTAACAGATATTCTTCCCTGTGTTCCTCTTTTTCGGAACCTTTATACTTCTTGAATGCTGTCCTTTTTGCCTTTATTTATTCAGCCACGAACTTTGAGAACCAGATCAGTTTATTTTTCCTCTTGCATTTGTTTACATTTCTAACATATAGATTTGTTGCCTTTGTAATAGTTCCTTTTACAGGGTCATTTATCAAAATGCGTTAGGGCATTATTGTGGGCGTTAAGACCCTAACGCCTGCAATAACACCATTGCGCATGCATAATTTTTCAAATCTCATGATGTGTATGCAAATTAAAAAATGTTGTCAAAGGGGAGGAGTTTGGGCAGAATTTATGAAAATGCAGGGTGTTTAACATTGCATGCGATAGTATAACACACATTATCACTAAAAATAACTACACCTTTCTTCCTGGCATTAAGCTATGTGATGTACCCAAAACAGGATTCATGATAAATATTGCAATTCCTGTTTTGGGTAGGAGAGGGAGAGGGAGTGGAGTGGAGTAGAATAAAGAGAGAGAGAAAGAGATGCTCTGGTGTGGCACATCTAGTAGATAATTATTTATACCACTATAGGAGGGTCATCTAGTAACTCGAGGTGAGGTTGTGGTGGTGTTCTAGGGTTTGGGGGACAGTTTTACATGAACAATCAGATGTACGAACAGCACAGTACACATCAGTGAAGAATTGATGTGATTTGGAATGAGGAAAGATACTCAAAGATGAGATTTCTACAATGTATTCTCATCCTAGCTTGATGCACTCTCTACTTGGGTGCTATCAAGTTACAGCGAAGGTACATTGCAGAAATCTTATCTTTGTGTACCTTTCTTCATTCCAAATCACATCAAATCTTCACTGATGTGTACTGTGCTGTTTGTACATCTGACTGTGCATGTAAAACCACCCCCCAAACTCTAGACCACCACCAAAACCTCACCTTGAGTTACTAGATGACCCTCCTATAGTGATATAAATAGTTTATTTATTTTATTTATTTATTTATTGTTTTTGTTATACCGAGTTTCATGACAGGCATCACATCAACCCGGTTTACAATTAACAAAGTGTGTAAAACATAACATAACGTAAAACAATGTTCTCAAAAAGAACCTTGAACTTTAAATATCGTGAATCAGATATAGGAATTGAGAAAGTTACAATAAATCAGGGAAATCAACTTGGAGCTGGAAAAGGGGAGAGATTGCACAGAGCAATATAACATAGTTGACTAATGTGATTAAAAGGAGTCTCTCTCTCTCACTCTCTCTCTCACACACACACACTCACACTCACTCTCTCTCATGTTGCTCCACCTCACCCAGTTATATCTCCATTTTGACAAAGTCTGTAATTGTGAAATTCAAAACTTGTATCTTCATGTGACTTCTCTGTATCCTTTGCAATGTCAAGCCATACCATCTGATGATCACTGCTGCTCAGGTGAGCCTCTAATTGAATATTAGAGACCTTATCCCCAATAGTGAGCACTAGATCAAATATCATTCCCTTCTCATTGGTTCCATTATTATTTTGTTTGAGCAGATACTCTTGAAGGGCATCCATTTTCTCTCTGGTTTACATATATTCCGCAGAAAGGATATGCCAATCCACATCTGTCAGATTAAAATCTCTAACAAGGAACCCTTCTCTCTTTTTTCCCACCTTTTGGATATATTCAATCAGATCTCTATCCAGTTCTTTTGTTTGAACTGGAGGCCTGTAGATCACACCAGTAAAATGGAGGCACCATCTTCTTTTTTAGAATGGTTCATAATGATTCTTCTCTACTTTTGCTTCCAGTGATGGGCATGCTGTATATTAAAGATATTTTAACTTATTTACAAGTTTGCAAGCTAACTTAATGAATCTACAAGCAGTTTGTGAGCTTCTCAAAGTAGTTTGACAAACTTTTAAAATAAAAATCCAAAACAAATCCCTCAAACCATCAAATGTGCATTAGAGTTTGAGCAGATTCATCTCATTCAAGGCAGTGCAGCAGGAAGATTCAGTATGAATTACAAGAGACTTCCATCAGAGCTATTCAATTTTTTTCACAGATTTGCTGGGGAACATTTGACCGGTTTCATTAGGGAATCTGGGAAAAAAAAATCCAAAAGTTTGCTGAGCTTCTATAAAGATGAAATACACTTGGTTGGAGTTTGGCCTCAAATTTTTCACACATCTCTACTGATTATACAGTCAAACTGCAAATAAGCCATTCTAATTTTTCATGTAGTTTCTAATGCAGCTGTGCAGTGAAGTACTTAGAGGGGGTCCTTGCCATCTTCCAGATGCCCATTGTTAAACTGTATTGTGAAAAAGAAAAAATGTCTCACCTAGTAAATGAGAGCTGGTGAGATCCTTTGGATAAGAAATGGGTAACACATCAGAGCAGCTCTGGTCTGTAAAATCACATAAATGCTTTTACCAGAAATGAAAGAAATGTGTGTCTATGCACCACAACCAAGAAATAGCATCAAAGTCAAGGCTAAGCTCGTATCTCAGGGAAAAATATCATGGCTTAACAATTCCAACATGGACAGTTAGAATACGATCCAGTGTATTATTTAAAAATGAAAACCTTTTTTTCCAGTTTTACTAAGAACTTCAATATAAAACTGCACTTGTATTTCGGAATGTAAAATGAAAAATATGTAGCAGCCCTAAATATTTCTGAATGCTTTCTGAGCAGATTGTGGAGCTGGATATTTGGAATTTAAGCTGCATACAGCTGTTTGAGTATTTGTTTTGTCTGCCAATGGATTTTTTCATTTAAAAAATATGTGGTTAACAGCAGAGACCTTGATTTGCATGAGTGTGTTTCTGATTTGTTCACCGCTATGCCTCCTGTCTCCTACATCTTAATCACTTCCAAGCACCCGCCCCATTGCATTACCAGAAGGGACGTGATGGACATCCCTCGACTCTCTTCATGACCCCCTGATAATCCTGTTTCACACACAGACTCCCTGCTGCATGAAATACAAAAGCTGCCACTGTAGTTCTTTACTTCAAGTCGATATTCTGACAGACTTGATCTAGCAAATTAGTATGCTGTGGTAGGGGCACGACAAAAGACCCTTTTGACACACTCAGAATCGATACAAAGGCCAACAGAGAGCCATTTCACTGTAGTTCTGTTATTTTTCCCCTTTTGATGACCCTTCCTTTTTTTTAGCTTGTATGACCTTGTCAGATTTAAAAACATAACATTAAAAAAATTCATCCTATTACAGAAAAAAAAGCCCCAACTTTAATGAAATAAGGATAGAAATGTGAAAAATGAGGCTAGAAAATTGGATATTCTGGTTTTAGGATGAATTTTCACTTTTAGTCTTTAGTACTGAAAATTCAGCTTAGGCAACATGCTTCTGTTGATGTTAGAATTAATATATTCAACCCTAACATATAAAAATATTATGTTGCAAGTAAAATAGTAATATCTTCTTTTATTTAATAGAAACACGCATTAACATTTTGGGGTCTGTGTACTAAACATTTTCTACAACAACAAGTTGGGGAAAAACCCCTTTAGTATATAAACTCATGTTAGCTCTCCTGTGTGAATACTAAAACCAAGTTAATAGTAGCGACTTTCATTTATTTCATTCTGAATGGAAAAACGGGAAAATGCGAAGACTGAGGTGATTTTCAGTTTAGTTCAGGGCAACCCCAAAAAATCTGAATCCTTTTTGGTTCATTCTGATTAGTCCTATAAAAATCAATGGAAAATAAAATTGCATTTTTTGTATTCCAGGCTACGGTAGGGGTTGAGACAAGAAAAGAACAGGACCAATCGTGTTTTTGATGCTTTCTCAACCAGCCTATCCCAGCTGACAGCTGCATGCCATGACATCATCATTTTTTTTAAGTGAAAGTGAAATTAAGAGCACTTTGAGCAGTGACCATTTTGTTCATTCATTTCTCTGCTGGATCTTGTAGGAAGAAGGAAAAGATTCTGAAGCTCCTTACTTCAAACCTTGGAATGAAAATAAAAAATTAGAAAAACAGCTTTAACTTATAAAAGAAAGCAAAGTTTGCTGTTAGAGTTACTCACTGACACTGTGCCTAGCTGTGGTTTAGGGTGCTACCTAGAAATAGATGAAAGTCTGAAATCTGTATAAGAGGGTTGCATTTTGAATCATCAGGGCAATATACCCACTATAGCTTTCACTGTGCCAGTGGCTGCAGGAAAGGTGCAGAGGCACTGTTTCTTGCATCATGTTGCACTGTTTCTGCACTGAAGTATCTTGGATGCAACCTCCTGCTTTCTCTGTGTAAAAGTCAGTGTGATAGTATACTACTTCTTGTGTCTGTGACTCTTGCGCTGTTTGATTAATTTTTTTAGAGTACATAGTAACTCAGCAAACATCATCAGTTTACTCCTGTACTGTTTGTGACAAAAGTGACTGAATGGTCTGCATTATGTATATCCACTAGACATGACTCAGACAGCTGGTCTAAGGAAGGAAGCAATGCAAAAACCTACAAAAATAGAAGATAAAAAAAATTAATAGCTAAGGGATAGATTTTTAAAGTCCTGCTTGTTCATGTACGTCCATGTGGATCCATGTGCATCCATGTACGCGCAGTTCCCAGTGCACGCACATGGACGTGGCTATTTTATAATATGCATGCATCGGTGCGCACATATTGTAAAATGCAATTCCCGTATGCACATGCGCACCGGATTTTAATGTCCACACGCGCATGTGCGGGTGGGTGGCCTCCTCCATGCGCAGGGGGGAGAATTTTAAAAGTATCGCGCAGTGATGCGAACAACCTTTGCCCAGTTTCTTCCCAGTCCACTCCAAAGAGCAGACTTGGTGGGAACTTTTCTAACCTTAAACCTATCCTTCCTCCCGCTTCCTCTCTCTTCCCCGACCCCTAAACCTACCCTAGCTATCCATAAATTTTTTGTTTTTATACTTACTGCTCCTCCAGAGTAGAAGTCAACTGTGCACACCAGTCGACTGCCGGCATACGCTTCCCCAGGACAGTGTCTAATACTGCTGTCCCAGCACGTTCCCTGCCCCGCCCCTCCCCACCCCTCCCCACTCCTGGCCAGCCCCTTTCTTCAGGCCTGGCACTTCTGCGCATATCTGGTGATACGAGCGTAGCTGGGCCCTTTATAAAATGTGCTCAGCATGTGCAGGGCCCAGCCCACATGTAAACCCTGGTATTTGCACGTGTAGGCCTTTTATAATTGACTTGTATTTGTATTAACCACTAGTGATCTATTTTAATAAATGTCATCATGTCACTGGCAGCAAGAGACAAATATGGCAATGGAAAAGGAGGAGGGAAGGATATTCCTCCAGAGACATCTGGGGCCAATACAGTGCTGTTGATCAGATGCAGAGGATGAGAACTAAGAATTCTCCTACCAAGCTCAGAAATGATTTTTTTTTAACAATGTGGGAAACCAGATAGAGAATTTTATTAAATTCACTGTAATATTTTGTCTGACTTTTGTATGAAACAATGTACCCTGCCTCGAACATTTGAGGGTATGGGAAAGAAGTAAGTTTAAATAAATAAAAAGAGATGCAGGTGTTGTGAAGGCCGAGGAGATGTGGACCCTTTGCCTGAGGGGGAGTTGGCACTACCTGAGGAAGCGAACTCCCACAGGCCCCTACCGTCGGGAGGCAAGGCTGGACTGAAGCAAGGGCAGACTGGAGCTTCACCAATACCAGCCCTGTTCCCACCATGTTCAGCCCTTGGGTGCGAAGGGCTGGCTAGACTTAGGTGGGCTCTTGAGAAGATGGAAGGTTCATTGACGTTCAGTCCGGGATCAGAAGCCAGATAGTCGCCAATTGCCAGTCCGAGGTCAGGAGCCAGAGAGTCAGTCCAGGAGCTGCAGAGGGAGTAACAGGTACAGGACTCGGAAAGGCAGGGGCAGGACTCGGAGAGGCAGGAACCAGGAACAAGAGCAGCAAAGACACATATAACTCACTGAAGCAAGCAGACTCATTGCCAAATCAAAGAAGCCTTCATAAATACTTCCCTGAGCCTTGACATCATCTATGCAGCTGAAGATGATTTGGTGATGAGAGCCCTTTAACTGGATGCAGGGGGTGCGGCCAAAGCCTAAGAGGAGGATGGCCTGATGAGGAAGCAGGAAGTACTGGCGTGCAGCGCGACGCCGCAAAGAGAAGGCCGAGGGACGTTCCCTCCATCATGGAACGTGGCAGGAGCTTGGCAGGCGGGGCTGCCCGGAGGGAGGAGAGAAGGAGCCTGCATCAGGGATGCCTCCCTGCTGCTGCTGAGGTGCCAGCGGCAGCAGGGAGGCATCCCCGATGCAGGCGGCTGGCCCCTCCTCCCTCCCTCCCAACGCCACGGAGGGAGGGAGGAGGGGCCAGCCATGGACAGCCACAGCTGGGAGTTCTAACAGCAGGGTTGGCTGAGAAGCAGGAATAGAAGCTGCCTGTTCCCATCTCCACTGTTAACATGGTGCAGGGTCAGCAGAAGAAGGTAGAATTAGTGGTGGATGGCAGCAGTAATGGGAGAGGACTAGGAAAGCATCACTAAAGCCAGCACAGTGCTCCCTGTTATGTTCTGACTAGTGCATGTAGCAGATCTTTGCAGAACATATTAGTTCAGATGAATCATATGAGGGATTTGAACAATTAAAGGAAAATAATATTGAAAATCTAATGGCTGAGGAGGTTTTGGAGAATCTAATTACATTTACAAGAATAATACCTGATAAGCAGCAGCAAGGGGATAGCATAACCACAGAGGCAGTAAGTGATGCTTCTGGTGTCAAGATCAAATCTCCCCCCCTCCCCCCCCCACCACCACACACACACACACACACACACATTCTCCAGCCCAGAAACAACAGATTGTTGGGTATATGAGAGACACCCTTGGTATTGTATCTCCTGGTCTGCCTTCAACTGCAGCTCCAGAAGCATCATCAAAGTATCCAAAGAGGGGACACCCATAAGACATCAGAGGTGTGGAAGAACCTCTCATTCAGCAGTGAAGAGCTCTCTGCTATCCTGTAACAGACCTGACAGGAGGTGGGGGGATAAAAGCATCAAAAGTAGGGTGACAAAACCCTAACTCCATCTCTGGCTACCTTGTATAACCAATGGGTGAAAGGCAGTATCCCCCTTCAGTCTGGTACTTTACTACACTGGAAGGAGAAACTGCTTGCTAAAGTACAAGAAAGGACATGTCAAAGTCCTTTGTCAGCATATAAGATACGCTTACAAAGGATCTCTTTATGCTCCTCCAGTCAAGAAAACGAGCAATCTCTACAGCCGGGCCCACCCTCTGGAACTCACTGCCTCCGGAGCTTCGCCAAGAAACATGCCATCACATTTTTAAGAAACGACTAAAAACTTGGCTCTTCCGACAAGCCTTTCCGGAATCTCAAGAACACTCGGACACCGGTCAAAGGACATAACAGTCTTCCATGGGACCCATGATCATTCTCACTTCCCTTAGGACCCGCTTACGCCTGATTAGGACAGTCCATATGTTACGAAAGATTCCCTAGCAGAATCATTAGTTCATGTTACGCCCACTAACATAGTTCGCTGCTCCATGTATTATTTTTATACTTTATTTTTTACTTTATTTTATTTCATTTTATTTTACTAATTTTGTTACACCTATTAACGATGTTAAATGATTCATTTATCACTATTTAATATTTATGTTCTATTGTTCAGACACCTTGTTTAATGTAACGCCTCAACCGCGACTGTTTTTGTTATATTGGAAACCGATTTGATTTGATATTGTATCGAGAATGTCGGTATATAAAAATTCTAAATAAATAAATAAAGTCATTTGGGTAATGGAGTTGAAATGAAATGCAGCAAAGTGTGGACTCCCCATGCAGTATTGTCAACATTAGCAACACCTTGAAATCTACAATTTCCTCCACCTTTCTCTGCCAGTGCCCTATGATCACCACACAATGGGCTCTCTTACTACAGGCTATAGCTTTAGAGACTGACACTAGAGACCAGAATAACCTCTTTAACAAAGGAGACCCTTGCAGTCATGCAGTACCTTGGACTCAAATTCATTAGCATACTGTGCATACTAGGCCACAGTCTGGCTGAATCTCATGAAGATCACCTATCATTTCCTTTCCTGCCCACAATCCAGTGTGCCTAGTGAAAGGGTACTTTCAGTAGCACAGGATATTATGAATCTACATTGTTCATAGCTGGCATCAGCCTTGATGGAAAAATTGATAAATCTTCCTCTTCTAGGATTTCCTGAATTTCCATGTGAGTGGTAGGAAGACTGAATGCATAGCTACTCCAAATCAATAATCATACTTTTCCACCATAGCACTTTGCTCTGTCATGGGTAGTTGCCATGCTTGCTATTGCTTGCTGTTTCTCCATAAGAAGTACAATAGAAGTACAATAGACATAGCTGCTAAGCACCATCAGAAGCCATAGGCCCAGATTGTGGTAGGCTGCTACCACAACCCGGGATGAAAATTAGAGGAAATTAAGGTCCTGGGAGGGTGAGAGGGGATAGTTTGGGTTGGGGGGAAGTAGGGAGCCCTCTGAAAATTTTAAATTTGGCAATCAGATGATTGTACATGGAAGCAGGAGGGGGAGGAGGACAAAGAGTGAAACTGGACAGCAGCGAATGTAGATTTTCATTTCAAAAGGAAGGGTTTTTTTGGGGGAGAGGTGTTGCAGTATTTGCCCAGCTCAGTTCCTCATTGGACATCATATAAGATTTTTTATTTTTTATTTTTTTATGATCTTACAACACTTAGCCAGCTGTCATTTTTTTTGTTTTTTTATTATTATAGCCGGTTAACACAAAAGTTATCTGGCTAATTATAGCCAGATAACTATAACCAGTTAGGTTTAAAGAGATCAGGCTACTGTTAGCTAGATAACTTTAATCAAGGATATTCAGTGGGATGTTTATCCCACTGAATATCCAGAGCTGAATATCCAGAATTACGCCCAAATTTTCAAAGCCCGGCATGTAAAAACTGGGGGATACCCGCATGGCCGGGCTGTGTGTGTGTCAAGCGCATTTTAAAAATGGCACATTTTAAAAATGGCGCATTTTAAAAATGGCCTGGCCACTCATGTACAGGGGAGAAGAAAAACAACCAATAAGGGCTGTATAACATAGTCTGGGTTAAAACAAATAAGCATGAGTGTAGCTTGCTTATTGCGGCGGTTACTACCCCTACTACCCCCTAACTAATCAAGCTTGATATTTCACTTGGATGCAGCTCCATCACTGCTCTCTACATTAATGGTGGGGGAGGAAGGGAAATAGAACCAAGAGCTAAAAGAAACAGATAAGTATGAGAGAAAAAATGTGTGAAGCTTGCTGGGCAGACTGGATGGGCCGTTTGGTCTTCTTCTGCTGTCATTTCTATGTTTCTATGTTTCTATATCCTGATATGTGCAGAAGTGCCGAGCTTTTTTTTTTTTTTTATATACCAACAATTTACTAGTGTAAATGTTGGCTTCTCCCAGGAACACCCCTGGTCCATCCCTCTTTTACACATGAAAATTTACTTGCGGACCCTGATTTATGCATGTATGTTGAGGTTTCTAAAATAGAATATATTGACATACAGGCTATTTTACACTTGTAAGTGCTATTTTTTTCATGCACATTTTTTGAAAATTTACCTTTTAATATATAGTATACACCACACCTACCTGCTCCAGCAACACATAAGACACCCACCCATAGAGAATTGAAAGACAAAATGTAAGGTCATTTTTTTATCAAATTCAAAATATAATCTCTTTTTATGAAGGAACAGGAAAAAATCAAACCCTTTTTTTCCGCTGCTGTCCTGTTTAGTTGAGTTATGAAGAATATCATCAAATGCTGAAGTCTGAGGAACAAGTATATCTCTTGATCTGTGAAATTTTTAAAGCATTCATTTCTCACTTTTAGATATTATATCATTTTATGAGTTACATAATATTCAATTCAATAAAGGCACATCCATTATCTCCTGGCATGATTATCATGTTTTGTATCCATACAAAAAAGGTTATGTCAAATGGTATCCAACAGAGCTGTAAGGCTATCCTAGAAACCTCAATAATAAACTACATTACAAAAATGCTGTCAAATAAAAACTCAATTTCTTAGTGATTTTACCATTATCTTTATTTCATTCTTCTCTTTCATTGTGCAGTGAAAAATATCTATCACATTTCCTATATATACATGTAACTGGGTTTTCCCAGGAAGTACTTCTGCTTAATGAGAGCTTGACCAGTGTGATATTTACAGTGCTATAATTGACCATTGGTGGTAAGGACAGCTCATAACTTTTGTGGGTTATTTAACAGGTCTAAATCATAAATACTATTATATAATAATGTCACCAGATTGGTAATGTATCTTGAGTGTAAAAGTATGGTTCCAATTTATTGACATAGATCATTCAAATCTTTCACACTTCACATATTATCTTTAACCATAAATCTTCAGTACATCATAGATAGTAGGGCACATTAGCAAAATCAAACAGAAACTGCCTTAGTAGGATGTTCCCTGCCAAGGAGTCATTATCTTCTTTTCAGACAGTTACAGTCCTTACATGGCCAGAACACAGTGAAGGTGATCAGTAATCTCCAGTCTTCTCAGAACAATTCCAAACAGTGAGTTATTTACAAAAAGGAAAAGAGTCTTCCATGGTTGCCATACTCATCAACCTTTTGGGCTCTGTAGATATATATGGCACTAAAGAATACTGAAAAGTAGCCCAGACCAAACTAATGAAGGTCCAAAACAGCTGTCACCTATGTTGCAATCAGTGCAGAATGGCCTGCTGGAGGTCCTGTCACCTTTATTGGGTCTTCTGACAGAGACATCCAAGAGAGCTTTTTTGGTCATTGGTCCATTATTTTGGAATAGATAGCTCAATTACTTGAAAACAAAAGTGTATTCCTCAACATTTTAAATACAGTTAAAAACATTTTTATTTTAAACAGCTTTTGAAGAAGAGGCTACTAAGCCGTAGACTATTGATATTCTGGCCTGTTTAAGGATAGCTCATCGTGAGGATTTCTAGATTATCCATATGGGGGAAGATTTGTGTTTTGTGTTATTGATGTTTTATTTTGTGAGATTTTATGAACTTTGACATTACCTGCCTTGATATTTGAGAAATTAAAGGCTTAGAAATTATTTTTAAATAATAAAATGACTTGTCCAATCTCCACGGTGCTGAATATTGGGATCTAATAATTTAGAGGTCAATTTAAAAAAATGCTCAGTGTTTCACTAAGTTTTAGGGGCTAAAATTTAGGAAATTTTTACACTTAAGTGCCTGGGACAGTAACTTTCAAATGGGTGCGTTGGCGAACATTGATGTGTGTGCATTGGTGCACACCCATGGACATGGTGATTTTATAACCTGTGCACATATACGTGTAAACATTATAAAAGTGCATTCTGAAATTTTGCATATAGATGTGCCCGACTATGTATATTGGGTTTCGGCCACGTAAATCAGGGAATTTTATAACCGGTACACATCCATGCCAAGACCAGTTTCACCAGTTCATCCACCAGTTCACGTAGTGTAGAGATAGGTACTCAAAACCCCCTTGTTTAATAGCCTGTACTACCCCCAGTTACCCCAGACCCTTTAAATCTCTTAGGAATAGCAGGTGTTTTTGTTTTTAAAAATTAGACCTCCTCCATAGCACAAGTAAAATTACACATCACTAAACCAGGAAGCACACCCAGGCGTGTAAGGACTTGTGAGCACACCTCTTGTCTCCACCCCAGAATACCATACCCCCTCCCCACCATGCCCCTTTTTGTTTGAGATGTATGTGCAGTGGGAGATACGCGCATATGTAGGAAGCTTTTAAAATCCTATAGATGCGGATATCTCCTGATTTTGTTGCACGCCAGCCTTTTAAAATCTACCTCTAAGAATTCAACTGAAAATTCATAAATTTAGGCCTGCATTTTATTCACCTAGATTAACTGCTTGACAGGATCATTCATAAAAATGCATTAGGCTCTAACATGCACGATATTGCTGCAATAGTGCACTATCGCACTGATATTGAACGATATTCAAGATAATTTGTATATCCCCACCCAGATACACTCCCCTATTATAATGACCTTCTTTACATGTGATTTGCATGTATGAATAATGCAAATCAATGCAAAAAGGTCATTACTAGGCAAATATTTTATTGTGGCCAGCCAAAAGGTGGTCAGCAGTGATAAAATAACAACACCGAGGTCATGTGATGCCATGGTGGAGTAGGACTTTGCCGCCTAGCTCCAGTCCCCCACCTTCCATTTTCTTTAAAAACTTCTTGACCTCCACGGTATGCGACTGCCTAATTTCTGCTGGACATTGTACTGTAATCAGCGGACGCCGATTGAGGGACCGTCGGTAACTTTTGTTTAAGTTCTATGGCTTCAAAACCCCAGCGGCGAGAGCGGGACAAGCAGAAAACAGTCAGCAGCAAAATGGCAGTGCCTTCAAGCTCTCTTGCGACTCTGAGCGTGCGAGAAAGCGATGGCCCGGATGTAGCTATTTTATTTATTTTATTTATTTATTTAAAAATATTTCTATACCGTCTTTTCAAACTAGTTTGATCAAGACGGTTTACAAATTTCGATTATATAGAGCCATTAACCAAAGAAAAAACAAAAATAAAAATAAAATAAAATAAAACGTCAAATTTAAAAAAGTATAGATAAGAAATAGAAAGAATAAAAATACATTATATTGTCATAATCCCTACTCATAAAATAAATATACTAATTTTTTAACAAAAATAGTCAAAGATAGAAAGGAAATAATAAATCTAAAAATATAACTCATATAAACCATATTCCTTCAAAATGTGTAATTGAATAGTAGATTGCTACAAAAAATGTGGCTTAAAAAGAAGTGAGTTAGTCAATTTTCAAGATGAGCATATGCAATCTTAAATAAATAAGTTTTAACTGCCTTCTTAAATTCAGTATGACTAATAATTTGCCTTAAGGTGTTAGGGAGAGAATTCCACAACAGCGGTCCTGCCACTGAAAAGGCCCTCTCCCTGGTCATATTGAGTCTTGCTATTCTAACTGTGGGAACATCGAGCAAATATTGAGATGTTGATCGAAGGTGTCTCATTGGTTTATACAACCGTAAAGATGTACAGAGCCATGTGGAATCATGGTCATGAATTAGTGAATGAATTATAGAGAGAACCTTATATTTTACTCGATATTTAATTGGGAGCCAATGAAGTTTATATAAGATAGGGGAAATATGATATCTCATAGGTAGTCCTACTAAGAGACGAGCGGCTGAATTCTGTATTTGCTGCAATGGTTTTATCGCAGAGTCTGGAAGACCCAGAAACAAACTGTTACAATACTCTAAACCCGAGAACAGGAGAGACTGAAGTACAGTTTGAAAATCATTTTTGAAAAGTAAAGGTTTTAGTCGTTTCAAAGTGTGCAATTTAAAGAATGAATTTTTTACCAAATTGGAAACGTGATAGGATAAAGATAGATTTGTATCCATTTGAATTCCCAAATTGCGGGTAACTTTCTTAACTTTGATTATCTCATTACCCAGGGTGATCAATGAAGGAGGACCATTTAGAGAGTCATCTAGAACACTCAGATAGAGAAGTTCTGGTTTTTTTGTATTAAGTTTAAGTCGGCTATGACTTAGCCACTGTTTAATTGTATTAACATACAAGTTGCATAATGAAATTGTATCAGCCCAGGAAGATTTATAGGGGACATAAATTTGGATATCATCCGCATAAATCTTAAAATGAACATCTAGTGCAGCTAGAATCTGACATAGTGGGAGAAGGTAAATGTTAAACAGTACTGGTGACAAGGATGAACCTTGCGGAACCCCTGTATTTTGCGTGTAAATTGTCGAGGATTTGCCTTTAAAATTTATTTGACATTGACGATTGGCCAGATAACTAGTGAACCAATGCAATACTGTGGTTTGTATTCCAATTGCTTGTAGTCTCGCTAATAAAATCTCATGATCAAGCGTATCAAACGCGGCTGATATATCTAATAAGATCAGGAGATAATCAGAATTAGTATCAAATCCTCGTATATAGGTATCAAAAGATGAAAGCAAGAGGGTCTCAGTTGAATAACCTTTTCTAAATCCATGTTGTTCTGGATGTAAAATGTCGTGTTCTGACAAATAATCTCTCAACTGATGAAGCACAGATGATTCAATTATTTTGGACAAAGATGTTAAAGATGCAATTGGTCTGAAATTTGTAAAATCTGATATCGGAGATGTTTTGTTTTTTTGAATTGGCGTAATTGATGCTAGCTTCAATTGACATGGGAAAATACCAGATTCCAATGATTGATTTGTGATGGCACATATAACTTCTGGACAATAGTCTCCCAGTTCTTTGAAAATAGCACCCGAACAGGGGTTAAATGGGGAATTGGATGCCTTTTGTTTTGTTATTATTTTTTGAATAATGTCAGACGAAACAGAATCGAAAGAGGTCCAGCTATAAACTGGGTTTTGATCAGCATAATTAGGGTATGGTAAATTCTTGAACTCAGCCACAATCGTATTTGTTTTTTGCTGAAAAAACCCTGCTATTTTCTCGCAGGTATCTTCATCAATCCCCAGAACATCTGAACTTGGAGGTGACACCAATGACTTGACAATATTAAACAAAGTATGTGGGTTGTTATTGGCCAAATTAATTTTTTCAGCAAAGAATTTTTTCTTAGCTGTATTTATATCTTGTTTATATTTTCTCAGTATAGCGAAATATATATTTTTATTTTGTGTATTTTTTTGTTTCCTCCATCGTCGTTCACTTTTTCTCAAAGATCTTTTTAACTCATGCAGAGTGTCTGTATACCAAGGATTATTTAAATTCTTTTCCTTAATAATGACCTTAGATTTTAATGGGGCAATTATATTTAAAGTATCTGTAATAACTTTGTTCCAGCAATCAATTGTTTTTTCTACTGAGTCTTGCATTATTATTGGTAATTTATTAGCAAACTCATTCACAAATTCCTCATTTGTAAATTTTCGTCTAATATTAATCTTTTTTCTAATGGGTAATACTATAGAATTATTATTCGTAGTAGTTTTAAATGATATTAAATGATGATCCGACCATGGAACTTCTTCATTCTTAACTGTATCCAATGAAATAGAAATAAATTGAGGGTTAAAAAACACCAGATCTAATGTATTTCCCTTTCTATGAGTAGGAGCAGTAATTAATTGTGACCAGCCTAAACCAGTCAAGCTTCCAGAAATGAAATCACATGTGTAGGCTTATTAATCATATTTACATGTATATTAAAATCTCCCAACAAAATGGTGTTTTCCAGATTCAAATTTAAAGATGTGATTAATTCTAAAAAATTTGATAGATACTTCTCTAAAGTAGTTGGAGGGCAATATACAATAATAAAATTCATTGGTGGCGCTGTAATTATAAGAATTTCAAATGGGTCTGTGTCTACTATAATATTTCTAGTCGGATTAAAAGAAGATTTGATAAGCGCCAAAATTCCACCTCCTCTACGTTTCGTTCTCGACAGAGAGAAAACTTTATAGTCTTTTGGACATAGACTATTTAATAATACCGTGTCAGTTTCTGTTAACCATGTTTCTGTTATTAACAGTAGATCTGGCTTTTTTTCTTTTAAAAGGCTACAGCGGTTGTTGCTGCTCTTGGCTCAAAATTTGAGAAAATATATGGCAAAATTGAAGAAGTGTTCACGCTTCTGGCAGACACAGGCAAACAGATCAAAGAGGTACAAGCGCGGGTCTCAAGCACGGAGCATCGGGTGCAAGTATTAGAAGCAGAGGTGGCTGCCTTAAAAGCTGATCGGGACTCACATCTATTAAAAATTGATGAGCTGGAGAACAAGTCCCGCAGGGATAACCTGTGTTTCATTGGAATACCAGAGAAGATTGGGGACTCTGATTTACTAGCCATGCTAGAGGGCTGGCTCTCATGTGTATTGCAGCTGGGCCAGAAACATGGCAAGTTTCGGATTGCATGAGCATACCGCCTGCGGCCCCAAATGCCTCAAAGATCTCGCCCACGCCCAGTAATAGCAAAATAGCAAAATTGCTTAATTCTGTTTATAAAATGGAAATTTTACAAGCATATTGCAAGCAGCGCAGCTTGGAGTATGAGGGCGCATCCATTTTAATTTTTCAGGACTACTTTGCATCTGTGGCTGCAAAGCGCAAGGCCTTTGCACCAGTCTGCACCCAGCTTATGGAGAAACAGATCTCTTTCACTCTTCAATTCCCGGCGAAACTGCGGATTTTCTTCAACAACACAGCCTCTGTCTTTGATACTGTGGAGATTGCCTCTGCTTTCCTGTCCATGATTTCGCTTAATCAACCTGGTTAAAGGGACGAATGCGCTACATACGTGATATGGCTAGGGAGCACAAACGAGATCCAGTTTTCTTGCAGAGATGGCATATTTGGAAGTTTATATTCTTGAGCAAAACCCTCATTTCAGTCATTTGGCAAAGGCCATGGTTCTATGTTTCTCTTTTTTTCCACCCATCTTGATGGGGCTTGTAAGAATCCCGATGAAAGCTGAGACTTAAATCCTATATGGATGCATGTGGATGGATCAGCTGGACATTGTTTGTAAATCCTGGGTGACGATGTATTAGCAATTTTTTCCTTTTTTTTTTTTTGGGTTTCTTTCACAATGGTCCTGAGAGGTGGGGGCCCACATGTCACTAAAATTCTCAATATCCCTCTTGTGTGGGGGCCTTAGATGGAGATGGGTAGCAAAAGGCACACAGGGTGGGCTGTTTTTCGGGGGGGGGGGGGAGGGTATTGGGGAGGAGGGGATGGGGGCATAAAACATATTTGGCATTGAGGTCAAAATTCTTTGGTCGCAGGAAGACCTGTATTTACTTTAATATGTGCATGTGCAGATATGTGCATGTGCATGTGCATGTGCAGATATTAAACTATGTGCATGTGCAGATATGTGCATGTGCATGTGCATGTGCAGATATTAAACTATCAACTAACAGCCTCAGCCTCAGCATTCAACCCACTGTCTCAGCATTCAACCCACTGTCTCAGCATTCAACCAACAGCCTCAGCATTCAACCCACTGTCTCAGCATTCAACCAACAGCCTCAGCATTCAACCCACTGTCTCAGCATTCAACTAACAGCCTCAGCATTCAACTAACAGCCTCAGCATTCAACCCACTGTCTCAGCATTCAACCCACTGTCTCAGCATTCAACCAACAGCCTCAGCATTCAACCCACTTTCTCAGCATTCAACTAACAGCCTCAGCATTCAACCCACTGTCTCAGCATTCAACTAACAGCCTCAGCATTCTTCCAGCAAAAGATTACACAACCAAACATATCATTCAGTCCTCCTTTAAGAACATTTCCTCAATCTACTACTGCCATAATGTCATAGGACACCTGATTCTGACAATACCATCAAAGTCATCTCCCTCGTACAACCATGTTACAAGGACACCCAATACATATATTACATCACAACTCCTTCTCCAAGATGAAGCCTACACTAAGATATCAATCTATAACCCGTAGAAATCTAACCCCGGTAATGATCTCACCAGTCACACAATTACTTGGTTTGGCTCTATTCACCTTATCACTCTTCAATGCCCAATCAATCACAAAAAAAACCCACATCCTTAATGACCATCTGCTAGATACCAAACCAGACATCTGTGCCATCACAGAGACCTGGTTAAAATCCTCAGACACAGTCCTAATAAATCAATTGCCTACACAGACATATGATGTCTTCTCCTTACCCAGAAAGAAAAAAAAAGGAGGAGGTCTCCTAATAGCTGCAAAAAAACTTTTTAACCTCACGCAACAACCTATCCATACTATACCCAAACTTGAGGTAGGCTTATTCAAGTCTAAGTCACTTCAAATTCTCCTCACCTACGCTCCTCCCGGACTTTTAGATCAAGATGCCTCTCCCATGATAGAAGTTATAGCCAAATACTTAAAACTAGACTCTCCTGCCATAATCATTGGAGATTTTAACCTCCACATTGATGCCAATCCTCGATCGACCAACTGTGATGCTTTCCTATCAGCACTCTCGGACATGGGCTTCAAACAGCACATTAACCAACCAACACATAAAGCGGGTCACACTCTTGACCTTATCTTCACAAATTCTAATCTCACCCCACTCTCACCCCCCATATGCCTACCAGTCCCACGGTCAGATCATTTTACGATCAACTCCACCTTCAGGTCATTGACAGGATTGACCACACCTCATCAGCCTACAACTCTATACTACAGAAAAACTTGTTCTTCAGAAGATCTTGGCAAATCCCTGATCAGAAAACTCCCAAACTTGGATCTTTCAAATCCCAATTCAGCTATCACCTCATGGCAAAACATCACTGAAATGATTGCCAATGAATTATGCCCACTGTCAAGAAAAATTATAAACCCCTCCCATAAAAATAAGCAACCATGGTTCTCAAATGAACTCCGCACTCAGAAGCAAAATCTAAGACGGAAAGAAAAAGAATGGAGGAAGAATTCTAATCCCCTCACTCTTTCCATATACAAAACTACTCTCCACCAGTACAGATCAGCAACACTCCGAACAAAAGAGATTTCTATGCTCACCGCATCCACGATATGCTATATGATGCGAGGGCCCTCTTCTCCTATGTTTCGGAACTTACCAAAACGGCTCTTCTTAATATCCCTGACGATACAGCTCAATCAAAGGCCAATGACCTGGCCTTATTCTTTCAAAATAAAATCACCAATACCCTGGCTAGATTACCTGTCAACACAAACCCTACTCTTCCGGACACAGTTCTCCTACCAAACTTAGACATAAGATTGGACTCCTTTGATTCAACCCACACTTTAGAGGTAGAATCGCTGATAAAAAGAATGAAACCTTCGACCCACCCGCTGGACCAAATACCCTCCATGTTACTGATTCTCATTCCAGAATACATATCCAAATATCTAGCTGATATCATCAATTGTTCCCTTACACAAGGAACATTCCCGGACGCGCACAAATTGGCCACACTCAAACCCATACTCAAAAAATCCAACCTGGACCCGGAAGACCTCAACAACTACCGTCCCATATCAAATCTCCCTTTTGTATCTAAGATCATGGAGAAAATTGTAAATAAGCAACTTTCAAATTACCTAGAAGACCACAATATACTTCACACGTCACAATATGGTTTCCGAAAAGAACACAATACGGAAACCCTCCTCACCTCCCTCCTGGATCAACTATATATTGGTTTTGATAAAGGACAGTCATTTCTTTTAGCTCTCCTCAACATCTCTGCGGCTTTTGATACGGTAAATCATAACATCCTCCTAAACCGACTCTCAGACATAGGAATTACAGGTTCAGCCCTCAGATGGTTCGAATCTTTCCTCAGTAATAGAGGCTATAAGGTAAAAATTAAAAACATGGAATCACCTCATACTAATGCTCCTTTTGGCGTCCCCCAGGGCTCCTCCCTTTCACCCACCCTGTTTAATATCTACATTCTCCCCCTCTGCCACCTACTTTCAAACCTCAAACTCAAATTTTATATTTACGCAGATGACCTTCAAATTTTAATCCCTATATCCAAATCATTGGACTCAACACTCAGGTTATGGAACTCTCATCTACAAACTATAAACCACTACTTATCCAGCCTCAACCTTGTGCTCAACACTTCTAAAACCGAACTCTTGCTAATTACTCCAGAAGGTAGTCCCATACTTCTCCAATCACAAAATATTCCACATATATCACACGCCAGAGATCTTGGAGTCTTAATCGACAGTCACCTGAACCTAAAGCATTTTATAAAACACACTACTAAGGAGTGCTTTTACAAGTTACAAGTACTCAAAAAACTCAAACCGCTCCTATTCCACTACGATTTCAGATCCGTCCTCCAAGCCATTCTGTTCTCCAAGATCGACTATTGTAACTCCATTCTGCATGGTCTTCCAGCCTCTACCATTAAACCGCTCCAGCTGCTACAAAATGCAGCGGCAAGGATTTTGACAAATACCAATCGGAGAGAGCATATTTCTCCCATTCTAAAAGATCTCCACTGGCTCCCAGTAAATTTCCGGATCCTCCATAAATCTCTCACAATCATTCATAAAAATATCCACCATCAAACCCCGCTTGACCTGTCTCATCCTCTCAGACTGCACTCGACAGCCAGGCCTTTAAGGGATGCTTACAAGGGATCTTTACACGTTCCTACAATCAAATTGGTGCACCACGCATACCTCAGAGACCGGTCTTTTTCTACCGCAGGCCCTTCCATGTGGAACGCCATGCCTCCGGACCTCAGACTGGAGACTTGTCTAACAACTTTTAAAAAGAAACTAAAGACATGGCTGTTCAGCCAAGCCTTCCCCTCTACAAACTCCATTGCCTGATCTAGAATTGTACACCACACATCTCTGTAAACAAAACTCTCCAAATTTTTCATGCATAATATCCATTAAAGAGAGGTTGGCCCCTTGCCCCCTCTTCTGTATATAGTATTTATTCTATTTTATTTCATTTTATTTATATATTTATTACTCCGTTCACCCCTTCTTTATTTTCCTACTCCAAGTTAAGGCTTCCTTGTTATAATGTAACTGTATGCTCTGTATCTCTTGTTGATTGGTTAATTGTATATTCTGCTTAGTTCATTGTAAACCGAATTGATTTGATTTGTATCAAGAAAGTCGGTATATAAAAGCCTTAATAAAATAAAAAAAAAATAAAATATTGGAGATCTGGGCTTAGGCTGGGAGGCCCATATTTAATTAAGGGCAGAGCAGTTTTGGGATCCTCAATAAAAGCTGTACTATAACTAGTAGTACTGACCGGTCCCTAGTTCGATTAATTACCTGGAATGTTGCAGGTATGGGCTCGGTATATAAGAGATATAGGTTTCTACAAGTGCTAAGTAGGTGGAAGGCCCATATAGCATTGTTAGAAAAGACACACCCAGACGCGAGAGATCACAAGAAGCTTAGGCAGGGTTGGACGGGGGAAGTATACTCTGCACAAGGTCCATCTCGAAAGGCTGGAGTCGCGGTACTAATAGGGAAGCAGGTGACTTTCCATTTGCATCAAACGATCGTGGACCCCATGGGGAGATATTTAATAGTTATAGGTACCTTATTTAATCAATGGGTCACTATATGTAATGTGTATGGACCAAACAAATATCAACATAACTATTTCACCACCCTGGTCAAGTTATTAGCTGACAAAGCACAAGGCCATATACTTATGGGCAGGGACTTTAACTACTTTCATGATCCCAAGGTGGATATGTCCTCTCAACTATATATGCCGGGGGATTGCTCAAACAAAGGAGTATCTTATGTGTGCAATGCATTGGATTTGATAGATGCTTGGCGCACTTTACACCCTGAAGATAGGGAGTATATCCATACATCAAGAGCTTACGCCTCTCATTCCCAATTAGAGTATGTACTAATAGGGGGGACCCTGTTTTCAAAGGTTACACGAACTAAGATTGGGCTACCAGTAATCTCAGATCATGCCTCGGCATGGTTAGATTTAGAGGGATTTTCCTCAAATTCCCCGTCATATGGCAATTCCCTCGATACTTAATCACTGATGCCCGCTTTAAAGATTTCCTCCAGAAAAAATGGGAGAACTACGTGCAAGACAATGAAGCCCATTTGAAACCCACCCTGTTTTGGGAGGCAGCTAAGGTAGTGTTATGGGTGAATTAATATCCTATATAGCAGCTCAAAGGAAGGATATGTCCAAGCAAATCCTAAACTTGGAGAAGGGATTACATAGAAGTGATTACATAGGGCTAAGTGCAGATGCTCAAAGGTCCCAGGCCAATAAGACGCAATTTACAGAAAACCAAACTGCGTTCAACTCCCTTTGACATCAGCGTGCCCAGAAGTCATTGCTCTTTTGCAAAGCTAGATTTTACCTTCATGGTAACAAAGTAGATAGGATAATGGCCAAGTTAATGAAACTTTGGGGGAGTCAGAGACATATAAAAGCTACGAAGGCCGCAAACAGAGAGATAATGAATGTGATGAAAGATAGCTCTATCTTCTGTCAATTCTATATGGAGCTATATAGCTGTCATCTGGAATCGGGGGCAGGGGGGATGTAGGTGCATATTTACATAGCATAGGCCTTCTGAAACTCTCTGAGTCCCAGAGAGAGAGGCTTAATACCCTATCCAGCTAGAGGAGATACAGAAGGGAATTCACCAAGCACCTCTTTCGAAAGACCCAGGACCCGATGCGTATTCCAGAGAATTTTTTAAATTAATGGAGACAAAATTATTTTACCCCTAGGGGAAATGTACAATGACCTTATCCTGCAGGGGCATTTCCCTTTGACCCCGAACCTGGCTTATATAGTAATCCTTCCCAAACCTGGGAGGGATCCGTTACTGCCGGGATCCTATTAAGAACATAAGAACATAAGAAAATGCCATACTGGGTCAGACCAAGGCTCCATCAAGCCCAGCATCCTGTTTCCAACAGTGGCCAATCTAGACCATAAGAACCTGGCAAGTACCCAAAAACTAAGTCTATTCCATGTTACCATTGCTAATGGCAGTGGCTGTTCTCTAAGTGAACTTAATAGCAGGTAATGGACTTCTCCTCCAAGAACTTATCCAATCCTTTTTTAAACACAGCTATACTAACTGCACTAACCACATCCTCTGGCAACAAATTCCAGAGTTTAATTGTGCATTGAGTAAAAAAGAACTTTCTCCGATTAGTTTTAAATGTGCCCCATGCTAACTTCATGGAGTGCCCCCCTAGTCTTTCTACTATCCGAAAGAGCAAATAACAGATTCATATCTACCCATTCTAGACCTCTCATGATTTTAAACATCTCTATCATATCCCCCCTCAGCCGTCTCTTCTCTAAGCTGAAAAGTCCTAACCTCTTTAGTCTTTCCTCATAGGGGAGCTGTTCCATTCCCCTTATCATTTTGGTAGCCCTTCTCTGTACCTTCTCCATCGCAATTATATCTTTTTTGAGATGCGGCGACCAGAATTGTACACAGTATTCAAGGTGCGGTCTCACCATGGAGTGATACAGAGGCATTATGACATTTTCCGTTTTATTCACCATTCCCTTTCTAATAATTCCCAACATTCTGTTTGCTTTTTTGACTGCTGCAGCACACTGAACCGACGATTTCAATGTGTTATCCACTATGACGCCTAGATCTCTTTCTTGGGTTGTAGCACCTAATATGGAACCCAACATTGTGTAATTATAGCATGGGTTATTTTTCCCTAATTGCGTCACCTTGCTCTTATCCACATTAAATTTTATCTGCCATTTGGATGCCCAATTTTCCAGTCTCACAAGGTCTTCCTGCAATTTATCACAATCCGCTTGTGATTTAACTACTCTGAACAATTTTGTGTCATCTGCAAATTTGATTATCTCACTCGTCATATTTCTTTCCAGATCATTTATAAATATATTGAAAAGTAAGGGTCCCAATACAGATCCCTTAGGCACTCCACTGTCTACTCCCTTCCACTGAGAAAATTGTCCATTTAATCCTACTCTCTGTTTCCTGTCTTTTAGCCAGTTTGTAATCCACGAAAGGACATCACCACCTATCCCATGACTTTTTACTTTTCCTAGAATCCTCTCATGAGGAACTTTGTCAAACACCTTCTGAAAATCCAAGTATACTACATCTACCGGTTCACCTTTATCCACATGTTTATTAACTCCTTCAAAACAGTGAAGCAGATTTGTGAGGCAAGACTTGCTCTGGGTAAAGCCATGCTGACTTTGTTCCATTAAACCATGTCTTTCTATATGTTCTGTGATTTTGATGTTTAGAACACTTTCCACTATCTTTCCTGGCACTGAAGTCAGGCTAACCGGTCTATAGTTTCCCAGGTCGCCCCTGGAGCCCTTTTTAAATATTGGGGTTACATTTGCTATCCTCCAGTCTTCAGGTAAAATGGATGATTTTAATGATAGGTTATTGCCCCATCTCCTTACTAAATTCTGATGTCAAACTACTAGTGAAAATTATGGCCTATAGATTAGCAGTGTGCTTGCCTGATTTGATTGGTGACCCCCAAGTAGGATTTGTAAAGGGGAGACATTCTGTCTTTAATGTCCATAAGGTATTGGCCTCAATGGAGTATAGTAAAATGAAGGGTCTGCCCTCACTCCTTCTCAGTTTTGATGCTGAGAAGGCATTTGATTGTGTGAACTGGTGGTTTATGATTGTGGTACTCCATGAGATGGGCTTTGAGGGATATTTCTGCTCCATATTAAATTTATTATATAACAACCCAGGTGCTTCATTTCTGGTAAATGGGACCCCTTCTGAAAGTTTTATGCTTTGCCATGGCACCACCAGGGTTGTCCACTTTCACCATTATTATTTCTTCTCACCTTGGAACCCTTACTGCTTAGGATTAGGAATACTCCCACCATCAAGGGTATACCTGTAGGTTCGGGGTCCAACAATATGTTCAAACGTTTGGCATTTGCCGATGATATTCTTGTTCATATTACTGATGTCCCCTCTTCCCTACCGACCCTATTAGATTAATTTAAGACCTATGGTATGTTGTCTGACTTAAAACTTAATTTAGATAAAATGGAAGTTTTGCCCCTGCGGGACTCCGTGAAAACCCTCTGTGGATCCCAATTCCCTTTCCTTTGGGTACTGGAAACTTTTAAATACTTGGGAATAACACTTTGTAGGGACTTATCCAAAATCCAACATGAAAATTTTCAATCTGTCCTTCCCCATACCTCTAATCTATTACTCTTGGAATGACCTGCCACTATCTCTAATTGGTTGAGTGACTCTATATCAAATGTCAATTATACCAAAGTGGCTCTATTTATTTCAAACTCTGCCCTGTTGGATGACACGCAGAGAGGCAGGGGAGATTGAAAAACAAATGCGTAGATTCCTCTGGTGCAAAACTCGACCACGTATAAAAAATGGCGTGGGCCATCCATTGCTCCTACCATGTGACAGGGGCCGGCCAATGGCACCGATAGCCCCTGTCACATGGTAAGGACAAAGGGCCATCGGCACATTTTGATTAGTGGCAGCCGACGGCCCGAGAGCGGGAGATCGCTCCCGGGACCCTCGCTGGACCACCAGGTACTTTAGAAAAGTTTTGGGGGGTCAGGAGGGAGGGGGATTCTAAATAATTCAATTTAAAGGGTTGGGGTGGGTTTGGGGGTTGTTTTTCTGTGTGCCCTTTCTTTCCCCCCCCCCTCCTGAAAATGATAAGAAAACCACACAAAAATTCCATGGGGTTTTCCTATCACTTTTGGGGACCCTGTGATATCTAACAGATGAGAAAATATCGTACAATATTTTCATCCATCAGAAAAATGATTCACATCCCTACTCCCCTATCCATTGAATCAGCCAAGGGTGCCCCCATTATGCTTCGCTATATTTTACATCGACCAAGCACAAGCCTGCCATCTCATTTACAGGGCAATGTTTTTATAATCCCCTTTATAAAAACATGGCATTGGTATTGCAGACTTGTTAAAATTGACTATCGTATATCCCATTTTTTACCCATCCTGGGAAATGCAGATTTCAGCCCAGGTTCTTCTTCCCAGTCCTTTTGCGAATAGACACGGAAGGGTATCCATACTGTACAGCAAGTGCTTACAGACGAGGGCTCACTGAGGCACTTTGCAGAGCTTTATACTATGTATGCACGATTAGATAAGCATCAGTTTGCATATATTCAGCTACGCCACTATCTGCCCTCATTGGATCTCACTGCCCTGGGTGGCGATCAGCAGGAAATAATGTTAAAGCTTTTTAATGTGGAGGATACGGAGTTCTATTCTATTTCTTTCTGGTACAAAATGTTAAGGAATACTTTCAGAGGACCTGGTCTTGGGATGGCGGTGAATGCCTGGAATAGAGAATTACATACAAATTTCACGGAGGAGTCTCTACGAAGGTGTTTATCCTGAGGAAGCACTACAACTACTCATGCTGCCCTTCGAGAGACTCAATTCAAATTTTTGCTTCAGGCTTTTTGCTCTCAGTCCCAGGCATTCAAGTGTCATTTAATGACATTGGCAATCTGCTCGAAATGCAAAGAGGGTACTGAGACACTAGGACATAGTTTTTGGATGTGTACTGCTCTCCAATTATTTTGGAAAGGGGTACAGGAATATGTGTACAGAGTTACAAAAGTGCTATTACCTTTAGAAGTAAAAGTATTCCTATTTGATGACCTGTATTCTTGTACAATTTCCGATATATCAAATTATGGTGTCACAAAGCTCTTTTGCTAGCTAAAAAATGTATTCTCTGACACTGGACGAGTGAAGACCCTCCAACCATTGGACACTTAAAGAACATGTTATTTCAAACCTGCCTTAAGGAAAAATGTATAGAGCATTTGAAAATGTCTCCGAAAACATTGGCCATTCCTGCAAATCTGAGACCTTTATATGCAACATATATCTGTTAGAGCACGTAGTTTAATTCTAAATATTTTGCTACCACAATCGGTAGACACTGTCAGCTAAGTTAGTGACTGATTTGACCTCGAGGATTATCCTAATGTATGTCGAGGGCACAGGGGAGGGAGTATGGGGATGGATAGGGAACACTAGGGGAAAAAAATTTGTATTGTACCACAATTGAACTGTATCTTTTGTTATAGATAGCTGAGTTGTTGCAGAGTCCACACACCTCAGCTTCTGCTTGTTAGCCTGTTTTTACTTTCACAATAAACAGATTTAAACATAAAATAACAACACCTCCCTAGTTAGCGTTAGATGTGCAGTGGGAGGCCTAGGACCCTAACATGGGTCCCGAGACTCCTGCAACACATTTAAAGTGGCAGAGGAAAATAAAAAGGCGGTCAAACAGGGAGGTTGAGCGGGGTCATTGCTGACTCCCGTTTCAACACAGGGTTGGCGGTCAAGGAGGCCTGACTCCACCAAAATAAAAATAAAGTTGAAAGGATGTGTGCAACAGCAGTAGCCCCCCAGGCCCCCAAAGGAGCAGCCCCGTACCCAATGGCCTCCCCAGTAGACAATCCGGCCTCTCCCCTCTCAAAGGAACATCCCTTTACTCCCCTGGCCTCCATATATTCAATCCTCCCTCCTTCCACCCCCCAAAGGAGAAGCCTCCCTCTGCCTGCCACTGGCCCCCCGATAGACAATCCTACGTCAATCCCCTCTGAAAGAGCAGCACCCTCCCCTCCCCCAAGCCCCCGATAGACAGTCCTCCCTTCCCTGCCCAAGGGGTCCACGCTCTTGTTCGTTGCCATAACAGATTGTCAACACATGCCTGTTGTGCTGTAAGAGGACAGCCCCTATCCAAAGGGTAGAAGCACATACATCAAGTATGAATGGCTTTGAAGGGTCTGGATGATGAAGATATGGGTCATAGGTAATGTTCCCTCCAAGGAGTGACTCGGTGTGTGCAAAAATTTTTCATCTGAACATGTTTTTTAAACCAACAATTTTTGAGTGCCAGTATTATCACTGCATTTCTGTAGATAGCACAAAACAAATATGAGTGACCATATAAAACCTGTCAGCGACACTCTGAAATGGATGAGATCACGCAAGTGCTCAGCTTAGAGGGAACTATGGTCATGGTTGACTTCATCCTTGAGATGCTAAAATGCTTGAATAGTGCTGTCGGTTCAGTTCTTGGTATCTGATCCCTTTTTGGTAAGAGTGGTAATTGGTACAGCCAATGTAGATTAGCCTTGAATGAATTGCCTGTAATAGTTTGCAAATCCAAGGAAGTGCTGCAAGGCTTTGAGGCCCACGGGTTTGGGCAAATTCTAGTATGGTTTTCAATTTCTCCAAATTCATGCATAGGACTTGTCGAGAAGTAATATAGCTAAGGAATGGGAGTTCATCTTGTTCAAAAGAACATTTTTCCAATTTTCCATATAGGTAATGCTTGCGGAGTGTCTGGATAAATTTCTTCACATAATCTCAGTGATCTTACAATGATTTTGAAAACACTAGGATATCGGACAGATATACCACCACATGAGAGTAGAACAGGTACAGAAAAATCTCATTAACCATAAATCGAAAGACCTCAGGGGCGTTTCATAACCTGAAAGGCATCATCAGGTATTCAGTACCCATCACTGCTATTAAAAGTGGTCTTCCATTTGTCTCCTTCTTGGATCCTAACCAGGTTGTATGCCCCACCGCAGGTCAAGCTTGGTAAATAACTGCACTCCTCTGAGGTGGTCAAAGAGTTCTGTGATCAGTGGGAGAGGATATCTGTTCTTTTTGGTGATTATATTAAGCCCACATTAGTCAATGCAAGGATGAGGCGAACCATCTTTTTTTCTCACATAAAAGAAGCCGGCTCCAGCTGGGGAAGAAGTAGGACAAATAAACCCTCATCTAGACTATATGTGGACATGGTCTCTGTTTCTGGAATGGAAAGTGAGTAGATTCTACCACTGGCTTGTATCTTCCCTAGAATCAAGTTAATGGGACAGTCATAGCATCGATGTGATGGCAGTACCTCCACTTGCTTTTGCTAAAAACATCCGCATACTCGGCATACTGCAGTGGCAGACCCATTAGCTCTGGGGGTGACGGTCCAGATGAGGTACACGACAGGCTAGACCTTGGTTAGACATTGCTCATGGCAATGACATCTCCATCTGGTGATTTGTAGAATACCCCAATCGATATGGGGCAGGTGCAGCATGAACCAAGGTAACCCTAAAATGACAACATTGATCAATTTGGGCAGCACATATAAACTGATCTTATCTCTTTGTGCAGGAGGCCTTTCAGCATAGCAAGCAGAATGGCGGCCCTCGTGATATGTCCAGTTAAGGGTTCTCCATAAACCAATGAGATTGTGAGCACAGTGTCCAAAGGAACAGTCGGGATCCCATAGTGACACACCAAGGACTCGTGAATAAGCTGCCTCCAACACCGATATCAACAAAGGTTACTATATCAACATGAGAGTCCCAAAATGAGAGATGTGCTGGTAATATAATTTATGAAGAGGTATATGGTACACCTAGGGTGGCCTTTCCCACCAGACCTAGATCCTGGAGTATTTCAGCTTTGCTGAGCAGTGATTTGCAAAGTGCCCAGGGGCAGCTCAATATAGGCATAAGTTGAGGCATTAGTGCCTCTGCTTCTCCTCAGTGAACAACTTGAAGCAATTTATCTGCATGGACTCCTCTTGTACTGGTCCTGACTGAGGTGATGACCTGCAAACACTGGGTGCTGGAAACTAGGGGCAAGGCAAATGTGACACCAAGCTAGTCCCCTCTCTCAAGACATTCTTGGAATCTGAGGTCCAGGTGTATGGCCAAACTGATTAGCCTCTCCAATATATCAGGTAGATCCTGGCCAGTCAACTCATTTTGATACACTTTGACAGCCCTCTTTTGAAGATAGCTATTAGACTGTCACTGCCCCATTGAAGTTCAGATGCCAAAAATGAACTACATACTTTCCGACAGCCTGGGAGTCTTGTCTGATATGAAGAAGCTCATGGATAATATGTGGCCAGGCTCAGCAAAACTCATGCAAAATTCTCACATGAAGTTGTTCAGATTCCCTAGGAGCAGGTTATCTCTCTCCCAATGGGGCAAAGCATAGGCTAGGGCAGAACCACCCAACAAGAACAAGATGTATGTAGTCTTGACACGATCGGACAGAAAGAGAGGTGCTTGCAATTCAAATTATATCCAGCAGTGATTCAAGAATCCTCTACATTTGGTGGGATCCTCATCATACCTTGGAAGCAGAGGGAAATGAAGCTTGAGAATGGTAGGCCATACCAGAGATGCCAGATCAGGTGCCATAGAAACTGGATGCACAGCCATACCCTGAAGATAGCTGGCCATCTTATTCAGTTGATCTTGCTGCTGTTGCAGCAGATGAGCTAACCCAGCAATGGCGGAGGCCTGGGACAAGTCTTCTGAGCTCATGGCCTCAGCAAACTGTGATGACTAGTGTGGGTATGAGCTCTTTAAGCTATGGCATAGTTGACACAGGCTCATAGGAGAACCTATGAGGCTTATGCTGACAGCGAGTGAATGTACCTTGAAGCGAGACAAACTAGAGCTTCACCTCTACCAGCTGCCTCCCCTGCAGATTAAGCCCTTCGGTTCTGGCAGCTGGCAGAACTTAGGTGTATTTCTAGGGCAGTAGAGAGAGAAAGAGTCCAATGGAACATCAGGGTCAGGACAAACAGCAAGCTGGATGTACCACAACAGGCCAAGAGTTGCGAAAGGCAGCAAACAAGCAAAGTCAGGTGCAAGGCAAAATGTTAGGTCCAGGCAGCAGACAAACATGATCAGGTGCAAAGCAAGAGATCAGGTCCAGGTGGCAGGCAATAATGATCAGATCCAAAGCAAAAGGTCAGGTCCAGGTAGCAGGGAATCATGGTCAGATCCAAAGCAAGAGCTCAGTATCGGGAAGTCAGGCCAAGGATGGACGAAGACACACAAGAGTCACTAGATGAGACAGCTGAGTAGGGCAAGGCTAGATGAGACAAACAAAGCAGGGAAAGGCTAGACAAGACAGGCTGGGCAAGGCTGGAGGACAGGAATGCAGGAACAAGGAACCAGGAACACAGGAGCAAATAAGAGCCAGGGACACAGGAACAATTGGGAATATAGGAGCAACACTCACTGCTCTAAGCAGGAGACCCATTGCTGAGGCAAGGCAATGCTACAGGATCTTTGCTTAAATAACCTGATAGGGCTGACATCATCAGGAGGCACTGCTCAGATTTTCCCACCACAGGCCTATATTATTAGCACACATGTGCGCACCCTAAGGGAGGTGGCAGCCTTGCTGGGATAGCTGCATCAGTGAAGGTGAGTGGCATGCAGCAATGATGGCCTCCTGCCAGGACAGGAGGGCTCCGGCAACATCTGGCAGTGGCAGGGATGAGTGTGGTGGCTTGTGGGGGAGTCCTGTGAGCTACCAAATGTAACAATTGTAAGTTTGTGTTCAGTGCATTTGGACAGATGCAAGCGACCATTTGAATTGGCTTTACCTAAGCCATGGTGCCCTAACCCTCTGATCCATGAGGCCATTTCACAACCAACTTTGGCATTGTAGTCACCCATGAGTATCAATTTATCTTTATGAAAAACATTCTTTATGGCTTTGTCTAGTTGCTCATAGAAGGCATCACTGAACATTGATATCACTGGTTTGAGTCTTAGTAGGGACACAGGTACCAATGATTGTGGCATGCATACCCTTGGAGATGTTTAGGCATATGGACATTAACCTGTCATTCTTTTCTGTTGGAAGTTAGTCCAAATAATGTCCCAGAGAAGCATGAATGGCAAAGCTAACTCCAGGAGGTCAATATTCAAAGCCATTTGGATGGATAACTCACAAGTTTTCTATCTAAATGGCTAGTTTTGAATAGTTCCCTTGCTTATTCTGTTAAAAGCTAACTGAATAAGTCTGTCCAGATGAGATTTATCTGAATAAGAAAGGAGTGTGTTAGGGGCATGTTAGATGTGTTGCAGAGCAGGGTTGAGTTAGTCAAATGACTTATCTAGTTAACTCCAATATATAGTTCACCGGATAAGTTATTCAGCTAAATATAGACATGCCCGAGTGCAGGAATCATTTCTAGCATTGCAAGAAGAGCTATGCTGAAAGCATACACTTCTAGCATATTTCCCATAGTAACTGTAGGCCCAGGTCATGATTGGCTGCTACTGTGATACAGGCTGAAGAACAATCAGACAGAAAGAAATGGAAGGGTGGGAAGGTAAGGGTTGGACACTCTACAAGACAGAATGCTAAAGAAATACAACATTGACATAGCAGCACTAAGTGAATCTTGGTTCTTAGAGGAGTTGAGTCTGGTAGATGTTGGCACAGGCTACACTTTCTACTGAATAGGGAAAATTAAATATGAACCGAGAATATCATCTGCAGGTCAATATTAAAAAAAACAGAAAATGGATAATTTATCTGACTAAAGTTAGCCAGATAAGTTATCAGGGATATTCAGCTAGATAAACAAACTGCTGAATATTCCTGAAAAAAATTATCTGGCTAACGGAAGTAATATATTCAAAAGAATATAGCTGATTAAGTAACAATCTCCAAGGTTTGCTAAGTTGATGTTGTATTTCTTTAGCATCCTGCCTTGTAGAGTGGGGCACCTCTTTGACTTTGAGTCATTTTGTATCAGTGTGCGCACATTCTATATGGCAAAGTTCATATTGTGCTTGGTTTTTTGATCATATTGTTGGATGATCAACCAGGAGCAGTGACCTGGCAGGCTGTGGAGATGGTAGGCAATTTTTTGGTTACCTTTTCAGTACCTTTTACAGGCAAGGAGATCATTACTGTCCCTGAACAGGGCTTGTCTGTTGCCCATGCAGAATGCGAGTGCTACATTTACTCTGATCTATAGCAAACAATCATCACAGGTAGGATATCTGTGTACAATACTCAGCCTCTTCCAATTACTATTTGCCTGTCGTTACAGGACTTGGAAGAATATAGTAATTTTGCTTAGTAGCTTGGTGTTGCTGTACAGCTTGCACATGAATGTATTATAGTGAGAAAGGTTAGACATAAATATCTGGACAGCCTAGAAAAGACATAATTGCTTAGATATATTTTTTTTCTGAATTTTCTATTCATCCTTTTTTCAACATCTCCTGTCTTTCATGATAGATATTACCAGAGTAATTTTTCTGCACACATTGCATTCTGCTCTGCGGCATTGTCACTATAAGGCATTCAGGGACACAGTTCCATGAAAAATTATATAAAACTGTGCTGCATTATATTATAATACATAGCTAAAATTACTTGCCTGCTATGTCCTATTCTATAGTTCTTGGTATTTTGAAGTAAATGAAATCTCAAAGGGGCTTTGGGGTAAAAGTACTAATTACTTCTCTGTTTTCTGAAAGAATTGTCATTTTTACAGTAATCTATGATCCTGTGCTGCTGTATGAGATTCCCCTATGCTAATAAAGAATGGTCCCAGGCTTGCTTTTTTAAAATAGTACAGCCTTTTAGAATTACTTTGTATTTAAACAGCACACATAAGGTACTCTAATCAACAGAAGAGACTCTCAAACAGTATATCAATTCTTTATATAATAGCATCTGTCCAAATGTTCAGACTCTCTTGAAACTGTGATGTAATATGATGTGGTTTATCATACCATACTGAATCACATGACAGTCCATGACCTGAAGTGACCCATTGTAGCATTAGTATCAATTTGCAGACCAGACTAAAGGATATTCAGTTTTATCTGTGAATTTTGCTAGGCAAACTTGATGGTCATTTGATCAGTGTACATGTCTAATCCTATGTCTATAGCATTTCTATTTTTCCCAGGCTTTGGTTTATCCTTCTCAAAAGTGTGAAGACTTTTTTTTGGCACCCTATGACTGTTTTTGACAGACAATGGAAATTAAGAGTAGGAGACATGAAACAAATTAAGCTAAGGAAGAAATTATGATCTGTGGTGCTAAAAAGAATGATCCTTTCATCCATGTATGTGATCTAAATCTAGAGCTCTTTTTTAAATCTATTTCTTCACTTTTGTGCCTATAGCAAAACTCTTCTGAGAGTAAAGCCTTTAATATTTTCTAGATGTAACAGCAGCATGGATTTTAAGATTGCCATGCTTCTGCACCATTGGGATGTGACCTAGATTTAAATTCTTGTGTCCAGAGATAAATGATCTGAACATTAATCTACTGTTGTTCAAACACATAGCTTTCCATGCATCAAGCAAGGGTGGCTTCGGAAGTTAAACTTTAATTGCATGGCCTTTGTTCTTTCATGTGGCAGTACAAAGACAAGCTTCCTCAAAGAGACCTAATCCTCACTGGTACAAATTTCCCTAATATTTAATAATCAGTGCTGATCTTGTTCCCTGTGGGGGACGTCTGGTAGCAGCATCTGTGCCAGCATATGTTGTAAGACTCTGAGTGGGTCACTACCTCATTTTGTCACAGTCTCTCCTATCACCCAGACGGTAGCATCCCTTTGTAACAGTGTTCCACCAGGCAAAACCTTGTTCTGTCTCTACCCAGAAAATTAGTTCACAACACATTAACCTACTAATGGTACACTTCAACCCTCTCCATCTGACATTGCTTATCATCATGCAGCTTGCTCCAAAAACTGACCTTTTATGAACTTATTTGCTATGCATATTCATATTTAATTTTCTAAATCAACCGGCACACTCCCTTAATAATCTTCCAAGCTTATCTAGGGAGCTACAGAGATTTATTCATTTATTAAGAGCCTCATTTACTTCAAATGTCACATGAAGCATGCAACTTAAATTACTCATGTTTCAAATTTCAGAAGCAATGTCTTTTTTTTTTTTAGCAGTACCTTTTATTTTCTGCCTTGATTATAATTACAGATGTTCCCCCCACCCGCTTTAATCCAACTTCCCTATAGACATCGTCCCAGCCAGAAACCTCATTGAACCATTTATGGAAACGCAACTGTTCAGTCATTGTATTGATTGCACTACGTTGATAAAAGTATCTCTTATTTAATAATAACGATAAATCACGTTTTTCACCTGTCAGAACTGACTCCGTTTCTAAGCAGAAGGAGCCTGATAATGTTACAGTATTTGGTATAACACAGCAAAAGGTATCACTTATTATTTTGAACTTGAAAAAAGATCAGGTAATTGTACATTTTTTTACCGGTTTATATTTTTTTTAGTATGTCCAGCTGAATGACATTTTCTATGGCTTTTCCAGTGGCATATTTGAATAATCAGGCAGAATGCTTTTTTATGCTTTTGAGTAGCTTAATAAAGAATCAATATTGTAGCAGGCCTCAGAGGAGCCAGCCTATATACAATCTTTTGCTTGATTCAGCTGACAATGAGAATATCATGTAAAAAAGAAGTGCACAAGGATTTTTGTCAGCCTGTCTTCTTGCTGATTAGACCTAGGGAGATATCAAGTTACCAAGAATGAAGCAGGAGTCATTTAATTTTTTTTTTTTGTTCCCAATAGTATTTACCATCTGTTATGTTTAAGATGAAGGATGTGTCAGTGTAATCTTCACATAGCAGATAAACAGGAAAATGTTGGAAGTATTCTGGAGAGTCTCTTAAAACAGGTGTCACAAAATACTCTTCAGACATTCTTGATTTTATTATTATTAGTTTAGCCCTAACCACATAAAAATATACATATCAGAACCAGTGTGGCTGCAAAAACTTAGATAAATAAAATATTTGGATAATTAAATATATCTAATTAAACATATTAAAAACTACAATAAAATCCATTTTTCTATAAATTATTATATTTATTTATTTCTGTGTTTGTATATTGCTATATGAAAACTCAGCTCTTAGCAATATATTATAATAATTTCAATAATAATAATAATACATAGAATATAAAATATAAAAACATAAAATTAGTGAAAAAGACATTCCAGCATCAAACAGTATGGAATAAAATAAATATATTAAATAAAAAAGGAATATAAAGATATACAATCAACTGAACAAACAGAACAGGTGACATCCTCTTTTTCTTAAAATGATTTTGCTGCTAAAATTAATAATAGATATATCTATATATCTATATCTATATCTATAACTGAGCAATTTTCAAATAGCTTGTGAAGTTGTAAATTAGGTTGGTGCTTTTAAAACATTCACTTTATGCACATTTTCAAAGAAATGCTACTCAGTTTGTTTCTCTTTGAAAATTAGCAGTTTGCAAAGTATGCACCCTAAAATTGTCCACCTACTTTGCTCCTGCTATTTGTGTAGATGATGGGAAGAGGGAAGAGGGGTTAAAATAGTGAGCATACATTTGAAAATTGAATGTACATGTACTTGTTTCATCCTTAGACTTAAATATATCCACAAGAACACCTCTTTTTTTTTTTTTTTACTGCAGCTCAAAGTGCGCACATTATAGATTGTTCTACTCAAAATCTTAACCCATCATTCCCCTCTGAAGATTCTGATCCATATCTTGAACTTGGGTAAATATGAATTTCAGGACACTGAAGTCTAAATTCAAACATGGAGAATGCAGAGGGGATGTTACTCAGGTAGAGAGTCCATCAAGCTAGGTTGAGAGAACATTGCCCAAATCTCATCTTTGGGTAAGTTTCCTCACTCCGAAGGCCATCAAATCTTCACAAGAGAGCACTGTTCTGTTCGTACGTGTCACGTAGAATGTCAAAGTGGCCCCTAACCCCCTTCACTAATACCTAAACCTCACCTCGAGTTACTAGGTGGGCCTCCCATAGGGCTACAAATACCTATCTAGGGAGAGGACATCATGGCTAGCCTCTCTCTCTCTCTCTCTCACTCATCTACTAAAACAGGTCATTCAGGAACAATACGGAAAATGGCGCGTGCAGGAGGTCATTCAGCGGCAGTCCGGAACCCCCGCTGAACAACCTCCTGCAGTCAATCTCCTGCCAGCACCATCCTCTGTACAAAAACAATTTGCGGCAAGAAATCACTCCCAGAACCCCGCTGGACTCCCAGGAAACTCTTGGCCAGCTTGGGGGGGCCTCCTGACCCCCACAAGACTTGCCAAAAGTCCAGCAGGGGTCGTGAATGACCTCGTCCGTCAAATCATTTTTGTCTATGGCCGCCGCCATTTTGCGGCGGCCATTTTGAAAAATGGCGCCGGCTGAAGACAACACAATTCTATTGAGGGGACCGTTCCGGACCGCCACCATTCTGGACCACCGCCGGATCCCCAGGTAATTTAAAGCATTTGGGGGGGGTTCGGGAGGGTGGGGGATTTAATTTAAAGGGTCGGGGTGGGTTTTAGGGGGGTTTAGTGTGCCGGCTCACGATTTTAACGATTTTTCACGATAGTTTACACACCCAAACGGCAACAATACGATTCCCTCCCCCTCCCAGCCGAAATGCATAGACTGAATCCATGCTAAATTATACTCATAAGCCAAAAAAAAATTCAGCAAAATAAGTAAAATGAATTTATTTTTGCAACCATTTTATCTGAAAAAGCTATTTGCCCTGTGTCAGATCCAGGCTATAATCTTCATTATAGGGCTCACTGGTCAGCTCCTCCTCTTTTCTACCCACAAATGGTAATTCACCACTTACATACATACATTTACTCCTGCTTAGAGAAGGAGTAACTCTGGGCAGTGGCTTCATGCTGCGGCATTTCAGTTATTTGATGATTAACTATTACAATTGCTGGGTGCAGAGAGAAATGGCGAGGAGCATAAAGCTCTGAAAGTTTCTCAGTAAATTTGGACTCTGTACCATGGCTACATAATGCACAGTATTTGTTCCTCAAGATTATGTTTTTGAAGACATAGAAGATAACTTTCAAACAACTCAGCACAGCCCCATATGTGCACGAATATGGGTGTGCAGTGACCTACTATAATATTTTATAAACTGCATGTATCTGGTCCGCACAGATTAAAAATTATGTACATGTCTATCCCCCAACATATGCGAGTATGTTTTCATATGTGCGAATATCAGCAATGCATTGAAAGCATGTACTTTTCTCCCTATTTTATAAACAAATGGGTGCATATTTTACACGTGAAAAAAATATAACTTTTTCGCATAAAACCTCGATTTATATGCAGAGGCAGTATTTTAAAAAATATGTGCACATACTTGAAATCAGCAGTTTGCTAATACCTCCACTAGTTCAACAAGTCCATTGAGACCTTCCTAGAACCTACCTACCCTGAACCTGAACTTCCCTTGATTCACCCAGACTTCCCACCCAACAATAGCAGACAACTGACAAGTCTGCTATCATTTGTGCTAGATAATTAGCAGGAGTAAAACTGTGCGAATAAGTTGATTAATGTATTTGCATAAATCTCTTATATGATATTTACTTATATGTGTACTGCTAGCCCATCCTATTTTTGTGCAGATAAATATGTGCACAAAAGCGAAAATACACACATGCTTTTAATGTTTATATAACAGCAAATAATACCCAAGTACAAGCTACTTATGCTTGAATATGCTAATTTTAAGCATGTAACACCTTTGAAGATCGACTCAATAGTATATATGCGTAATTGTAGGCAAAAAAAGCAGTACCAGACTGAGAACATGTTTTATGAAGTAGTGTATTCTAGCAGCAGAAATACAATTTAAGAACCTCTAGTAGTCATTACAATTGCAAAACATAATTTTTATAGTCTTTTTTAAAACCTACATATTATCATCATCCCCCACTTGAAAATTAAAATTATGATCTTATTATAACTTTCTCCTGAAAAAAAAAATTGTTTTTCTGTCTCTTGTGGGTTTAACAGGCATCATCAGTTGTCAGTAGCAATCACTAACAGTATGCAATGGTAATATAGCAACCACCCCCATAAAATAACATTTTATTTATGACTACCAGAAGCACATAAGAAATGTTAGAAAAGAAATATGATTAATATAAAAACACCTTTCTGATACAGGTTTTTCAGAATACTCAATTCAAATCCTGAACATTAGAGAATTAGGTTTTCTTATTATATGATAGTATTGTAGCAGTTCTCTAATTCTACTGCACGTTAAGCATAGATATTTTAATGCTTCCATTTGCTTAATGCTACACCAGCAATGACTTTATATCTATCACTGCTATTTAAAAATACATTGACTATATAGACCTTATACCTCTCTGGATTTCCATCCAATAAGGTCCCCTCTTTTCTTCAATTTAAGGATTTGCAACTTCCTGTTGCTATCTCTCAGCTCGATACAGTAAAGTGGGGCCGCGGTTACCCTGCTCCTAACCCGCTTTCTACTCACTTTTCGGCCGCGTTAGTCCAACCCGCGATACACTATCCCCTTTAACCCATTCTTACCGCCTCTTTAAATCCCCGGGTAACCCCTTCCGCATGCGGCATGTATATCAGATGTAAACGATCAAATTAGCTATTCCCTCCCATACAGTAACGCGCGCCCGACTATCGCTATTTTACCCTGCTGTTTTGCCGCGCATTTAACCTGCTAACTTACCGCCTACCCTTACCCCTGCGTTAGAGGCAGGGGTAATGGTAGATGGCAAACTTTCCCCCAAAAGAAACCAAAAATCCCCTCCTCCCGAAGCGGCTCGACATGTGCCAACTTACCTTTTGTTGCTTTTCAGCCCCTTCCCTTCTCTGCCGCCCTCCGGAGGGGACAGCCGGCAGCGAAAGCGGCTCACAGCGGTCCCCCCCGCGCAGGTCCCGGTTCTCCTGGCTCGGCAACAGCTAGGGCTCCATTGGCCCGTCGATTTGGGCGCTCCAGCCTAACCTCTGCACAGCTCCCAGACTTTGCCAAAAGATGGCACCCAACTTGCCTCCCCTTACAGCGACCATAAAATTTATCTAGCATGAGTCTGGAAACCCACCTTACTAGCCCTCCCCCCCTACACAGCACCTAGAAATCTGCCCAGTGTACCCCAATCTAACAATTCTCACTGTCCCCATTATCCAAAGTACGCCGAACACTACCATCACCTGCGATTCAACCTCCATCATCCAAACGTACTTCAGACCCACAGTTCATTTCCTCCCCTACTCATACCCTCCAAACGCACATAGACGGGCGTGCTTTCATTGGCCGGAGCGCCCGTCAATTTGGGCGCACCAGCCAATGAAAGTGCATAGACGGGCATGCGTGACGTCACGGCATGTGTCACGCGCGCCCGTCTATGCGCTTTCATTGGCCGGAGCGCCCGTCTATTTGGGCGCTCCGGCCAATGAAAGTGCATAGACGGGTGCGCGTGACGCACGCCGTGACGTCACGTGCGCCCGTCTATGCGCTTTCATTGGCCGGAGCGCCCGTCTATTTGGGCACTCCAGCCAATGAAAGCGCATAGACGGGCGCGCGTGACGCACGCCGTGACGTCACGCACGCCCGTCTATGCGCTTTCATTGGCTGGTGCGCCCAAATTGACGGGCGCTCCGGCCAATGAAAGCACGCCCGTCTATGTGCGTTTGGAGGGTATGTGTAGGGGAGGAAATCAACTGCGGGTCTGAAGTACGTTTGGATGATGGAGGTTGAATCGCAGGTGTTGGTAGTGTTCGGTGTACTTTGGATAATGGGAACAGTGAGAATTGTTAGATTGGGGTACACTGGGCAGATTTCTAGGTGCTGTGTAGGGGGGGAGGGCTAGTAAGGTGGGTTTCCGGACTCATGCTAGATAAATTTTATGAACGCTGTAAGGGGAGGCAAGTTGGGTGCCATCTTTTGGCAAAGTCTGGGAGCTGTGCAGAGGTTAGGCTGGAGCGCCCAAATCGACGGGCCGATGGAGCCCTAGCTGTTGCCGAGCCAGGAGAACCAGGATCTGCGCGGGGGGGACCGCTGCGAGCCGCTTTCGCCGCCGGCTGTCCCCTCCAGAGGGCGGCAGAGAAGGGAAGGGGCTGAAAACAAAGGTAAGTTGCCACATGTCGAGCCGCTTCGGGAGGAGGGGATTTTCGGTTTTTAGGTTTTCATGGGTTAAAGTTGGGATCCACTTCCTGGTGCCTGTCATTTCAAATGTCATTTGAAATGACATTTGAAATGACAGGTACCAGCGCACCCAGGATACTGTATAGGCGCTGTATTAAGCGCCTATACAGTAAAATAGGTTTCGCGGGCCTAACGCTTCGCCTAACGCTTCGCAGACGCGGCTTGCATTTGCAAGCAATTTAAATAGAGTATCGAGCGGTATGTGATCAGAACAGTGCATGGGGCAAACAAGGGTGCGCCGGGCACTGCTGCACTCTTTGTAACGCGGCCTTACTGTATCGATCTGTCTATTAGCAATTTAGGTGTTATTTTTTTTTATATCCACACTTTCATTTTATCTACATATCAGAAAAGTTGGCCATTTTATAAGTTGCACCTACTGTGTAGGTTGCATCTCCTACTGCTACCTGAACATTTTCACAAGGTAGTTCAAACATTGTTGCTGAGTGGACTTGCCTACTATAATTCGGTATGTCAGCCATCTTTTTACAAATTTGAGGGCTCAACAATTAATTCAGAGCAGTGTGAACCTGCCTAATTGCCAGGGTGACAAGCTGGTAGCATGTCACTCCAATCTTGCAGTCTTTGCACTTACTCCCAGTAGTTTGGTGGATCAAATTCAAGATTTTGATGTTAGCCCTTAAAGTATTACATGGTGAACTTCCTCTTTGCAAAAGCTCTGCTCTTAAGATTTATGTTCCAAACCATTCACTAAGAAATCAGGGAAGAAATTTACTAGAGGTTCCATTCCAGCTGTGATTCAGTGAGATGAGGAAGAAGATGTTCACTGTTGCAGGGTCCATGCTCCGAAATGCTTCACTACATGCAGAAATTAACTTTAAATTATTTAGGAAAAGGTTAAAGGGGCATTTATTTATTTAAAAAAAAACCTATATCTAGTGACAGATTTAGGATTTTGCTGCCCCTGGGCACTGTTAGTGCTGTTGCTTCCCTCCTCCAGACAAGGAACAACAGAATAGAAGGTCTAAGTCATAGCTTTCTTTGCTCTGCTTTGTCTGCTCTAGGCTCACATCATCCCCTCATGATCCTTTTGAGAAGAGGAGAAGGGGATCAGAGAGCAGAGCAGTTTTTCTTAGCTCTGTCTTTTCTGTCCTCACTTCTCCCCTCCTATTCTCTGCATTGGGAGGGGCTGGAGATTTGTGCAATGTTCTCTCGAACATTGCACAAATCTCATCTTGGAGTGAGTTTCCTCACTCTGAAGGCCAGCAAATCTTCACAAGAGACCACTGTTCTGTTCGTACATCTCACGTTGAATGTCAAAGTGGCCCCTACCCCCCTACACTAATACTTAACCCTCACCTCGAGTTACTAGGTGGGCCTCCCATAGGGATACAAATACCTGTCTAGGGAGGTGGCACTATAGCAAGTCTCTCTCTCTCTCTCTCTCTCTCTCTCTCTCTCTCTCTCTCTCTCTCTCTCTCTCTCTCTCTCTCTCTCTCTCTCTCTCTCTCTCTCTCTCTCTCTCAGCCTGCATACTGAAACAGGCCTGTCCGGAAACATCGTGAACTGCGATAAACCTCTAGCGCACAACGTAACACAAATGAAAGAGGTGTAGTTATTGGCCGCGCTAACACTGCGGCTGTTTCGATGCACATGATAAATCCTCCCTACTTTACATTTGCTCCGCCCCCTGAATACAAAATTAAAAATTTGCATTCGCAAATAGCGTTAACAGCCGTTAGCGCGATTTGCAGAATTATCACCCGCGGTAACTCCTTGGAAAATGAGGCCCATAGTGTGCTACCTCCAAATAAAGTTGATAATGTGTCTGATGAAGAAGTGATTGACGAAGATGATCTACTGCCTTCGGCTCTGCCAAATGAAGTGCCTGGAACTGTAGCTATACTAAAGGATGCGGCAGCCATTGGTTCCTCTGATGGAACTTCGAGGCAGCAGAAAAGGTGAAAAGTTGTTCAGAAAAAAGTAGAGAAACATGGTTTTAAATGGAGCAAGAAAATGGAGTATATGCATAAAATACCTTCAGCTCAGCTGGAAAATTTAGCCCAGAGGCATCCTGAACTTCAGGATAAAACACCATTTGAACTTTTCAAACTGTACTATGACAATGAGCTGAGCGACATGATTCTGACCGAAAGCGTTCGATATGCTCGGCAGAAGAACAACATGAATTTTGAACTTGAGGCCAAGGAATTGGACATTTTTGTTGGAATTCTTCTATTGAGCGGATATAATTCCTTGCCTCGTGAACTGCTATATTGGAATCGGGATGAAGATGTTCAGCAATCCTTTGTTTCATCCCATATGACTGGTAACCGTTTCATGGACATAAAGAAATACATACATCTTGCAGACAATGACAAGATTAATCAAAATGATAAACTGTACAAAGTTTGTGCTTTCATTGATGCACTGAATGGTCGCCTGCAGCAGTTTGTAGTATTCAGTGAGCATCTGAGTATTGACGAAGAGATGATCCCATATTATGGACACCATTCTGCGAAAATATTTATTCGAGGCAAGCTGATTCGCTTCGGCTATAAACTCTGGGTTCTGGCCTCATCAAACGGTTATCCTTTCAATGTTGATGTTTATTGTGGAAAGACCAACTGCGAACAGGATGGTCAGAATCAAAGTTTTGGGCTAGGTCATCGTGTTGTGACATCATTACTGAGCTACATAGAAAATCCATTATGCCATGAGGTATTCTTTGATAACTTCTTCACCTCATATGATCTTCTTCTGGCACTGCAAAAGCAAAACATCAAGGCCACTGGAACTGTTTGCGAAAATAGGTTGAAGCAGTGCTCATTGATAGAGACAAGCCAAATGAAAAAGAAGGAGAGAGGCTGCTTTGATAACGGACATGTCTTGGCTGTGAAATGGCATGACAACCAGTGTGTTATTGTAGCTTCAAACTACAACAACATAGAACCACTGGGAAAAGCAAGAAGGTGGAGCAATGCCAGAAAGTGTCCAGTTGACCTGCCACAGCCAGTGGTAATTGGCTTATACAATACCCATATGGGAGGAGTGGACATACTGGACAGATTTATGGCAAACTACCGTCCAATGTTTCATTCAAAGAAATGGTGGTGGCCTCTATTTGTCAAAGGCATCAACATGGCAGTTGTTGCAGCTTGGTGTCTTCATGTTGAAGTAGGAGGTAAATTTGATCACCTGGAGTTTCGTCGGTACATTGTTCGCACCCTGCTTCAGCGTTCAGAACATCGCACACCATCGACATCTGGACCTTCCAGTAGACCAGGCAGCGATGTGAGGTTTGATGGTCATAATCATCATCAGAGAAACAAGGAAGATGTAGGATGTGCAAGAAAAACTCCCATCTAGTGTGCTCCAAGTGCAGGGTTCTGCTTCATCTTCATTGCGAACAGCAGTATCATAGCCAATGATCATTGGATCAAACAAACTCTGCTGATTGAGAACACAGTTACTAAATAGTTTCCCGTAGCTAATTAAATGATTTTCTGTAGTTACTAGATAGTTTTCCGTCAAAACTGCTTAAAATACTTGAGTCTATGATTTTAATGTCATTAGTTCATAATTAAAACAGTGTTGTTCCCAAATGGGAACATGGTACCATATGTGCCCATTGTTCCCAAATGGGAACAAAGCGCCATCTTGTGTACATGACAAATATTAAAAAGAATTGTTCAGTCAAGTGATCCTCTCATGTCATGTGTTTCAAACTTTAAGCTAAACCAATATTGCTTCATAACGTAAGATTTGGGCATTAATGGTTAAGCCATTAATGGACTTCTCCTCCAAGAACTTATCCAAACATTTTTTGAACCCAGCTACACTAACTGCACTAACGACATCCTCTGGCAACAAATTCCAGAGCTTTATTGTGCGTTGAGTGAAAAATAATTTTCTGCGATTAGTCTTAAATGTGCCACTTGCTAACTTCATGGAATGCCCCCTAGTCCTTCTATTATTCGAAAGTGTAAATAACCGAGTCACATCTACTCGTTCAAGACCTCTCATGATCTTAAAGACCTCTATCATATCCCCCCTCAGCCGTCTCTTCTCCAAGCTGAACAGCCCTAACCTCTTCAGCCTTTCCTCATAGGGGAGCTGTTCCATCCCCTTTATCATTTTGGTTGCCCTTCTCTGTACCATCTCCATCGCAACTATATCATTTTTGAGATGCGATGACCAGAATTGTTCACAGTATTCAAGGTGCGGTCGCACCATGGATTGATACAGAGGCATTATGACATTTTCCATTTTATTAACCATTCCCTTTCTAATAAGTCCTAATATTCTATTCGGGAAATGAATAAGAATGGAATGCATGAACGGATCAGGGCCCTCCCTTGCCGAATGCAACGTATCTGCACCCCCCCCCCCCCCCCCCATGAACACGAATACCGAATGTAACGTATGCAGTCCCTCTGCACACCCCTAATGGGCACTTCCTCCATTTTTTCTCTAATTTTGTAAGGTTCTGTTTAGTGCATCTTAATTTGCCATTGTACCAAGGTTTATTATGTTTGGTGTTATTCCTTTCTTTGTTAATAGTTTTTGTCTGGACAGGACTAAAGTTTTCAGCTATGTCATTTACAATCTTTTCCCAGGAATTAAATGCCAATGTGTAATTGATTTGATTTAGTTCATGGAATTTATTTTCTATTGCTTCAGCAAGTACTTCCATCTCTATCTTTTTCCTGTAGATAAAAGTAAACTTATTCTTTAAGTTATTATGAATTTGGTTGGTAAAGTCTATTTCCGCCTTTATTACTTGGTGATTAGACCAGGGCAATATCATGTGCGAAATATTATTAGGCAATTACTGGTATTAGCAAATATCAGGCCTAGAATGTCACCTACTTTATGAGTGGCTTTTGTGGCAAACTGTGACCATCTCAGGGCTTCCTTTGCTTCTAAAAACATTTTGCAGACTAATATTCTAGGTGTTTTGTCTACATGGAGGTTAAAGTATCGTACAATTAATGTAGATTCTGGAGATTGGAACACCTTAGCGAATAATTCAATCAGTGGTAAGAAATATTTTTGTAGTAGGCCTGGGGGACAGTAGACCAGTCCTAAGTTTATTTGGGGAGATTTTAAAATTGCAGCCTCATATGGTGGGTTCATTTCTACCTTGTAAGGTACAAGCTTGAGTTCCTTTTTACTAATTATTAATAATCCTCTGCCTTTTTGTTTGGTTCTTGCAAAGTGAAATATATCATAGTTAGTATTTGAAATTTGGTTTAAAAGCACATTATCTTTGTCATTCAGCCAGCTTTCAGATATGGAAAAAATAGAGGGTTTTAAATCCTCTAGCAGATCGTTAATTAGAGTGATAATTTTTGATAGAGATTGAACATTTAGTAGAAGCAGAGAAAACACGAAGAGTTGTTACTTATCTTGCCTTGCCTCCAAGTTCCTGCCCTGCTCCAGTTCCTGGCTTCGTTCCTGTATCCAGTCCTTGGCTCGATCTCCTGGTTTGACCTTGGCTTGTCTTCTCGTCTCTGATCGCCTGCTGCCCGTCCTGACCCTTGGCCTGTGACTCCGTTCCGCTTCTTCACTGCCTGCCCTGGATCTTCTACCTGGACTCCATTCCACTTCTCCGTGGAGCTTCAGTTCCTGTTTCCTGTCTCGCTGGGTGAACGCTCTGAGTACCCACTCCTTGGGGGCTCTTCCGCGTTCATAGGCTATCCGCTCCTCGGAGGGCCGTCCTACATGATCTCTTGGAACCATTCCATGTGAGTACTTCTATTCACCAGCTCCATCCCCCGGAGACGAGTTCCATTGGGGGAAATCTCTCGGTGGTCATCACTGCTCACTCCGGCTCAAGGGTCCACAACCGTAACAGTCTAACGGTGGACTTGTCTGACCTCCAGGCTATTCCGGGCCTGGCTCAACGACTTCAGCAGCAGCAGCAGTGCCTGGAAGTCTTGTCCGCTATAGTAGGATGCTTGGCAACTCACCTGGAGTCCACTTCTGGGCCCGGGGCTACCGCCCCTTCCCCGGCGGTTCCAGTAGCTCCAACTTCCATGATCCATATGCCTGCTCCATCTTGATTTGCTGGAGAATCCAAGCAGTGCCGAGGATTCCTGAATCACTGCTTCATAAGGTTCTCCCTGCAGGAACAGCAGTTTACGACGGACAAAGTTAAGACGTCTTTCATCTTCTCCTTACTGGATGGTAAAGCCCTGGCCTGGGCATCTCCACTTTGGGAGCACGGCGACTCCATTCTGGGAGACATGCCTCAGTTTTCCTGGACATTCTGACAAGTATTTGATGAGCAGGGTCTCCAGTCTACTGCCACCTCTGAAGTGCTTAACTCCGCCAAGGCTCACACATGCTGGCCAACTTCGCAGTAGAATTCCACACTTTGGCATCCGAACTGGGTTGGCATGAGTACAGCCTACATGTTATCTTCCTTGAAGGGTTGTCCTCTCAAATTAAAGATGAGTTAGCCACTCGGGAGCTTCTGGGTGATCTCGAGGTGCTCATTGAATTGGCAGGTCGGATCGATCAGTGATTACAGCAGCTCGCTAAGGAATTAAAGCCAGCCCGTCACACGGGTCCCCTGGCTCCTTCCTTCTCTCTCCCAGTGGTTACTCCAACAGCTTCTGAGATTTCTCTGGAATGCAGGGAGGAGCCTATGTAGCTAGGCCGGAGCCACCTGACAGCTGAGGAGAAACAGCGCTGAAGGAGGCTTGGATTATGTCTCTACTGTGGTGGCAAGGGACACTGTTGGCTCAATGTCCTGAACTTCTGGGAAACTCTCGGGCCTAGGTGTCACAGGGGGGCTGACCCTAGGCTCCATCAATCCCGCTCCTCCATGTACGGTTCCTGTTACGTTGCAATTCTCCGGAGGATCCTTTACAACGCTAGTCTTGGTCGACTCTGGTTCCAGCGGGGACTTCATCCTATCCAAGCTAGTTCACCAACTACAATTACCCGTGATGTCTCGTACACCACCATTATTGATCTCGTCCATCCAAGGAGACCCTGTCCCGGGACGGGTTACTCTTTGCACTGCTCCCGTGACACTTCAAACCGGGGTTCTCCATAAGGAAGAGATGTCCTTTATCCTCGAGAAATCCATTCATCCCATGGTCCTAGGGCTTTCTTGGCTACAGAAGCATTCACCCACCATTGATTGGAAGACCCTACAGATCATGGCTTGGGGTACTGACTGCTTTTCTACCTGCCTTCAACAAAGACCTCAACCACAATTAGTGCTCGCTAGCACCACCCTTCAATTACCATCTCACTATAGCAACTACGCCGGTGTGTTCTCCAAGGAGGAGGTGGAGACCCTTCAGGAGCATCGGTCCTTCGACTGCACCATTGACCTGCAACCAGGAACAGTTCCACCCCATGGATGGGTGTATCTGCTTTCCCTACCCGAGACGCAGGCAATTATATAAGACATTGCCTGCGTCTTATATAATTCCTTTATATATTTAAAGGAAAACCTTGACAGGGGCTTTATTCGCTCATCTTCTCCAGCGGGTGCAGGCTTGTTCTTTGTAGCCAAGAAGGATGGTTCTCTAAGACCCTGTATAGACTATAGGGGACTCAACGCGATCACTCGAAGGGATCGTTATCCACTTCCATTGATTCCCGAACTATTGCACCATCTCCATGAAGCCAAGGTATTCTTTAAATTGGACCTTCATGGGGCCTACAACCTGGTCCGAATAAAATCCGGAGATGAGTGGAAAACCACGTTTAACATGCGTTATTGCCATTACGAATATCTCGTAACGCCATTTGGACTATGCAACGCACCCGCGGTGTTCCAAAATTTAATGAATGAGATCTACTGAAAAATGCTTCATAATGGAGTAATTGTCTACCTTGAAGGTGTCCTAATTTATTCCAAGGTCCTGAATGTGCATCGCTCAGATGTTTGTCGGGTTCTCCAGCACCTTAGAGAACACTGCTTATTTGCGAAACTGGAGAAATGTCTCTTTGAACAGGAGACCCTGACCTTTTTGGGCTTCATCGTGTCTACCACCGGCTTCCGAATGGACCGAGACAAGTTAACCAGCATCACACATCATAGCACCCTTGACAGCATCAACTAAGAAAGGGGCAGATACTAAGCATTGGCCTGCTGAGGCACTGCATGCCTTGTCTTCACCATCCAGATCCAACTCACCTGTTCATCATAGAAGTGGATGCTTCTGACTTCGCGGTAGGGGCAGTACTCAGCCAACACTCTCCCCAAGGGACTCTTCTCCTCTACTCCTTCTTCTCCCACAAATTTTCCCCTGCAGAAAGGAATTATGGAATCAGAGACAAAGAAATACTGGCCATCAAAATGGCCTTTGAAGAGTGGCGACAATGGCTTGAGGGGGCACAGCACCCTGTTACAGTTTACACTCATCATAAAAATCTTGAATTCCTCAGTAAGGCTCAATGTCTGAACCCGTGCCATCCGGTTTGATTTCACTCTATGCTGTCATCCTGCGGCTAAGAACGCATGAGCAGATGCCCCTTCCAGACTACACGAGGCTGAGGATGCACCGGGTTTACCTCATTACATCTTGGACTCTGCCAAAGTTCTACTAGTGACTACCAACACTGTAACTCAAGGAAAGACATTGGTCCCCCTTCACCAATGACCAAGGGTACTAGCTTGGGCACATGACTCATAGAAACATAGAAACATAGAAATGATGGCAGAAGAAGACCAAGCAGCCCATCCAGTCTGCCCAGCAAGCTTTCACTCATTTTTTTTTCTCATGCTTATCTTTTACTCTTGGCCCTTATTAGTAACTTTTTGGTTCTAGTTACCTTCCACCCCTGCCATTGATGTAGAGAGCAGTGCTGGAGCTGCATCTAAGTGAAGTATCTAGTTTAATTGGTTAGGGGTAGTAACTGCTGCAATAAGCAAGCTACTCCCACGCTTATTTGTTTACCCAGCCTGTGCCATTCAGTCCTTGTTGGTTGTTGTCTGAATATAATTCCTCTTTTCTTTATTCCCCCCTACTGTTGAAGCAGTGAGTTGCGCTGGATAAGTATTCCAAGTGATCAGGCTTAATTGATTCGGGGTAGTAACTGCCATAACAAGCTAGCTACACACATAATTATTTTTTTACCCAGACTATGTAATTCAGTCCTTCTTGGTTGTTGCCTGAATATAAATCCTCTTTTCCTCTTTCCCCCCTGCTGTTGAAGCAGAGAGCTATGCTGGATATGCATTGAAAGTGAAGTATCAGACTTATTTGGTTTGGGGGAATAACCGCTGCAACAAGCAAGCTACTCCCCAGTTTTTTTGTGAATGCAAATCCTTTTTACCACATTTCCTCTTGCTGTGTTAGCATAGAGCAATGCTGGAGTCGCATTGACTTTAGCTGTCGCCTTGTCACATTGTCACATTGTTTTGCCGACTTCAGTTCATTAGACACTATCACCCCAAGGTCTCTCTCCTGCTCCGTGCACACCAGCCCTTCTCCCCCCATTGAATACAGTTCTTTTGGATTTCCACACCCCATATGCATGACTCTGCACTTCTTGGCATTGAATCTCAGCTGCCATATCTTGGACCAGTCTTCCAGCTTCCTTAAATCCCATCTTATTCTCTCCACTCCTTCTGGCGTCTGGTTGCAGATCTGAGTGTCATCCGCAAAAAGACAAACCTTACCTTCTATCCCGTCTGCAATGTCACTCACAAAGATATTGAACAGGACCGGTCCCAACACTGATCCTTGTGGCACTCCACTTAACACCGCTCTCTCTTCAGAGTAAGTTCTATTTACCATTTACCACCGGGCACCTGGGCAGAGCCTGAACTTTGGAGTTATTATCCCGGTATTATTGGTGGCCTCAGATGACCCAGGATGTGAAGTCCTATGTTGATTCTTGCCCGACATGTGCACAGCAGAAGCCATTGCTCGGTCAGCCCTGGGGACTTCTACAGCCTCTGCCTGCTCCTCAAGAACCTTGGGCTCATATCTCCACCGATTTCGTGGTCGACTTACCTACCTTCTCTGATAATAATGTGATCTGGGCCATGATCGACAGGTTCTCTAAAATGGCACATTTTATTCCTCTACCAAAACTACCCTCAGCCCCTGAATTGGCACAACTGTTTACGCTGCACATATTTCATCTGCATAGCCTTCCCCGGCACATTGCATCCGATCGGGGCCCTCAATTTATGGCCAAGTACTGGCATGCCTTATGCAGGAAATATGGGGTACGCTTTGATTTCACTATAGCCTTTCACCCACAAGGGAATGGACAAGCCGAATGGCTTAATCGGGGATTGTAGATCTTTCCCCGATCCTTCATGGGAAGCCGCCAAGATGATTGGTCTTCACTGTTACCTTGGGCGGAGTTTTCCCACAACACACATGTCCATTCTGCTACAGGATCGTCCCCGTTCCTAGTGGTCTATGGGAGGCATCCTAGGCCTCCACTACCGCTGCCACTGTCGGTAACTTCTCCTGCAGCTCAATTCACTGCTGACCAGGTACATGACCTATGGGAGACCACCAATGCCAACTTGAAAAATGCCGCTGACTCTGCCAAATGCACTTTTGACAAGCATCTCCGTCCGGCTCCCTTATTTAACTCGAGGGACCGGGTCTGGCTCAGCACCTGCCACATCCGCCTTTGGGTCCCATCCATGTGACTGGCACCCAGATACATTGGTCCATTTTCCATTGCTGAACATCTGGGCCCAGTGACTTATCATCTACGACTTCCTTCCAGTCTCCGGATACACAATTCCTTCCATGTGTCTCTCTTGAAGCTGATAGTACTTTCTTCTTACCATGCTGTGTCACCCAAACCCCTGGAAGTAATTTCTGAGGTCGACCCAGTCTATCAGGTTCAGGAGGTCCTAGATGTTCGATGACACCATAGACTTTGGGAGCATTTGATTGCCTGGGAAGGTTTTGAGCTGAAAAGAATTCTTGGAAATCCACATATAACATCCTGGACAAGTCCTTATTTCAACACTTCCATCACACACATCCTGGCAAGCCCGGCCCTTCTAAGAGGAGGGGTACTGTTGCGGCGCCTGGCCACAGCAGCCCCAGCCAGGCCCCTACCACTCTTGTCCACCCGGTGCGGCGGCCCTCCCTCCACGATAGGCCGAGAACGCTCGACCGCGCGACTCGAGCAGCATCCTCCCAGTCAGCATCGGGGCCTCACCTGACACACGCGTGTGAGAGGCCCTGCCTTTTAAAGGGTCCGCGGTGGGAGAATCAGCCCGGCCCCGGAAGAGATGCCCATAAGGAGGGGTATTTAAACCCCACAGCTGCATACCTACATTGCCTTTGCAACAGTATTCTTTGTTGCTGCTTGGTTGTCTTTTGTGCCTTGCCTCCGAGTTCCTGCCTTGCCTTGCCTCTGAGTTCCTGCCCTGCCCCAGTTCCAGCCTTAGTTCCTGTATCCAGTCCTCGGCTTGATCTCCAGGTTTGACCTTGGCTTGTCTTCTCATCTCTGATCGCCTGCTGCCCGTCCTGACCCTTGGCCTGTGACTCCATTCTGCTTCTTCGCTGCCTGCCCTGGATCTTCTGCCTGGACTCCATTCTGCTTCTCTGTGGAGTTTCAGTTCCTGTTTCCTGTCTCGCTGGGTGAACGCTCTGAGTACCCGCTCCTCAGGAGCTCTTCTGTGTTTATAGGCTATCCGCTACTTGGACGGCCATCCTACCTGATCTCTTGGAACCATTCCATGTGAGTACTTCTATACACCAGCTCCACCTCCCGGAGACGAGTTCCATTGGGTACAATCCCTCAGTGATCATCACCGCTTGCTCTGGCTCAAGGATCCACAACCGTAACAAGGAGGGCTTTTGTAGAGTTTTTTAAGCTTATGGGGAGGGACATTTTTGGTGGGACATTTGGAGTGGTGGATATTTGTTGAAGTGAGGTACAAGGGGACTATTGTGGGCTTCTGGCAGGGAAGAGGCAATAGGCATATATTGATGCAGAAACTGAATCATAGTACATTAATGGCATTATGTACATGTGTTGCTAAAGTATTATACTGAAAGAATTTAATAAAATATTAGGGAAAACAGGACTAATATAGACAAAATTCATAAATAAAGTAAAGGTATAGGTAAGGGAAAGAACACCTTCAGGTATACATTTCTGGTTTTGTTGGCCCCTATTGCAGAGCTGAACAGTGTTTCTGTTCCAGAAGGGAGAAAATTTGGCCTGTATTACTTAATAACTTACACCCCAAGGCTATGCGGTAACTGTAGTCCAGGATTCTTCCCTTTGAAATCAGTGCTGCTGGGCCCATAATGCATCAGAATGGGATTGTCCAAAAGCCTGAACTGGCCTGCTAGCCAACTCTTAAAACTAGGTACCTGCCTGGGCTGTTCTGGAACTGTGCCTTCTCTGGTGTATTTTCTAGCCAGGAGGCAGTACACTACATAGCTGCTCTAAGGGAAAGCAAAGAGCCATGAATCAGAATCAAGGTTTCAGTTCAAAATAAAGGAAACATCACTTTGAAGCTCACAGAGCCTGCAAGATTGAAATAAGAGCTTTGTACTCCCAGATCTCTGTATAGGCACTGTCAGTAAAACCAGTTTTACTGCTGAACCCTTCCTATGCAATTCAACAAGATTTGAGTTTTTTGGAACTACACACAAACTTCTGTTTGTTGCCTGCATTTCTGACTACCTATTTAAAACAAAACACACAAGCTTCTGTTTGCTGCCTGCTTTTCTGACTACCTATTTCTGACTACCTTTTCTGACTACTTGCTTTTCTGACTACCTATTTAAAACAAAATGCACAAACACAATAAATAACATGTCCTAATAGTTTACTTCTCCCCAATACTTTTAAGTTTTATACATTTCTCCAAGCAGTACTTACTGATTCTTTCCAGCCACCAGCAAGGTGATCCTCTCCTCTCAGTGTTCCCACTGGATTGTGGGTTACTGAGTTCTTCCCATGCAATATATCTTGTACTTCTAAGGCAAATTAGTACAAAACAATACCTTTGGAGATTTACAATACAGTTAGTTGCCCTGAGTGACTCACTACTGTTCTGATTAACAAATATTGGTACCTAATCAAATCAATCACACTACCTTAACACCTTTCCAAGGTGAGTAAATGAACTTTTTTTCAACCTTTTTACTTAGGTATACACTGCTCCTTGCTTATTTCTATCTTCTGGCTACCTTTTTTAATACAAACACAGAAACTTCTGTTTGTTGCCTGCCTTTCTGACTACCTATTTAAAACAAAATACACAAACTTCTGATTGTTGCCTGCCATTCTGACTACCTATTTAAAACAAATAACATGAACAAACTAAATAATATACCCCAATAGTTTACTTCTCCCCAATACTTTTAAGTTTTAAAAATTTCTCCAATCAGTACTTATTGATTCTTTCCAGCCACCAGCAAGGTGATCCTCTCCTCTTAATGCTCCCACTGGATTGTTGCCATAGATAAGCAACATCTGGATCTCCTATGTATCATAGAGTGACGGGTTGATCATGATACCATACTCCTAAATATTGTTTGTCCAACAGGTTTTGCCTTCCTTCAGCAGGCCCATGGGGAAAAACAGGGAGGAGGGTATTGCTTATTTATAGGAAGGGCTATGAGGTGCAACATATAGAGTCATCTGTGTCCTCGTTATGGAAAATGTTATTTATTAGAGTTTGTGAGTGGGTGTTTTGTGTTGTTTACTTCCATCCTGGTTATACTAGGGGGAAATGTATGATCTTTTAAAGTATTTTTCTTCCCTAGCTGTTACATACCCTAATATTATAATCATGGGTGATTTTAACATTCATATACAGTACATGATGTAACCCTGAGTTATTCTTAGGAAGTTCTATCTGTCATGATGGCTGCCAATTGCATGCAGCTAATTGGAGAATGCACTGATTGGGCTGCTCACACCCTTGATTTTTTATTCTGTGGTGAAGATTGAATAATATGGTCTTAGATTTTTTAGTTTAGGGTCAGATCACCATTTTAATTCTTTTTAATGTTTGGTGCACTAAGAAATTTTGTGCTCGTGCCCCTCAAGGAAGAAAATTGATATGTTCTATAATAGGTGTGGATCAATTTAGGTCTGAGTGGACCACTGATATTGAAAATAAAGACTTGGGGGGGTCACGTGGGGTGATGTGCTAGGGAAGACGCGTTCTCCCATAGCTCCGGGTGCCCCGGCCGAAAATATACCGTTACAGGCTTTAAAAACCGGCAGAAAGAGGGTGAGCGTACACGACTGTGTGTAGCGAATGTCGATTGTCCATTATATGAATAAATCGCCACAACCTATGGCCTCCAGAGGAGGAAAACGAGATAAAGAAAAAGAGAAGGGGAAGGCTGCGGATGCCAAGATGGCGGCCGGAGCGGGAGACTCAGGTACGTCGCAGACTACCCCACTAACAGTCAAACTCCTACAAGCAATGCTGGAAGCTACATTAGATGTTAAGCTAGCGGGGATCAATCAACAATTAGAGGCGGTAAACGCCACTCTTACTGAATTTGGCCCAAGGCTGGATACGCTTGAAAGCAGGATTGTCGGGGTGGAGGAGGGGCTGAGCGACCACGATGCGAAAGCCAGCGCTACTGCTAAAGCGTTGCAGGAATGTCAGCAGAAACTCGACGACCTAGAAAATCGTTTGAGGAGGGACAACTTACGATTTTTAGGTTTGCCGGAAAACATAGACGAGCAAGGGCTGGTCGTTTTCTTTGAAGACTGGCTCCCGGAGGCTGTAGGGCTCCCGGATCTAAAAGGCTCTTTGAAGGTGGAAAGAGCGCACAGATTGGGGATACGTCGCACCTCTGACACTAGGCCTCGTGTCGCAATTGCAAAGATTTTAAATTCTGCAGTGAAACAGAGAATATGGTTGGCTTATCGGAATAAACAGGAGCTCACCTACAAAGAGCATAAAATAAGGATCACCCAGGATTACTCAGCTCAAGTATCCATGCAACGCAAGAAATTTTCCCCGATTTGCTCACGCCTTTTCGAAAATAAGACCAGATTCACCCTACAATTTCCAGCCACGTTAAAGATTTGGAAAGATAACACCATTCACACTTTTAAGGAGCCGGTGGAAGCAGAGAAGTTCTTACAAAGGAATGGAAGCGGTTCTTCATCACCCACTTCTTGATTCAGGAAATTTTTTTTTTTTTTTTCCTGTCTCCAGTTTCAAGCCACAGTGGACTATGGATATCTCAAAGTACTGTGTTTAAAGCTTGAGAAGGCGCTTCTTAAAGCGCGTGGAATTTCTGCTCCGAGTGGCAACAACAACAACATTTTGGAAAACTACAGCTAGCCTAGCCGGTTTGGGTTATAGCTTGGATTGGCATTGCAACGTCCCTATCCCTCTTTATGTCTACGTGCTCGCAGTGGTGGTTTGTCAACTGTAAGGACGGCTGAGAGTACGGCTAGGCGGATCTGTTTGACCCATGGCATGGACATTACATGGCTCGGACTGTCCAGAACCATTATCAGGCCGGTGGCACCCAAGCATCCTATACGGACCTCCCAACTCGGATCCACCCCTTGAGTGGGGGGACCAAGTGTTTGCTCATTATGATCAACCAGGGGTTTTGGGGGGGAGGTGGGAGGGGGGGGGAAAAGGAAGGGAGAAAGTTCAGTTTTGTTTGTCTGTTGTGGGTTGGGATGATTGAACAGGTACTGTTATGTGTGTGTGTGCTGAGCGGAATGAGTGTAAACATGTTGCATTGGACCCATGGACTACCGTACTTTGGGAATGATCTTAAAGTGTCTCTGCGATTTACAGGGTATAGGATTGGGAAAGAGGCAGCTGGGACCTCTTGCCCAAGGCCAAGTCTGCAAAAGGTATTTCTGAATGATTACACTAACTTTATAGAATGGTTCGTTTGATATCATGGAATGTACACGGATTAGGTTCACTTATTAAGAGAAAAAAAATATTATCCCATCTAAAGAAATTGCGGGGCAACATTGTTTGTATACAGGAGACACACCTGACAACTATAGAATCTCAGAAGTTGCAGAGAGATTGGGTAAAAGCTTGTTTTTTTGCTGAAGCCCAACAGAGGAAAGCGGGCGTAGCGATACTGATCAGTAAATCCACAGATTTTGTGCTTTCTCGCTCTATTCCCGATAAGGATGGCAGGTATGTTCTAGTTGTGGGTAAATGGCAGGGTCAACCTGTTACCATATGTTGTGTCTATGCCCCTACACAACACCCTCGCAGATTTCTATGCTCTCTCTCTAGTGTGCTCCTCTCCCATAGGGAGGGACAGTTATTTGTGGCAGGGGACTTTAATTGTGTTATGGACAATACACTGGATCGCTCTCATGTGAGTGGGCAGCCAACTCCGGGAAGGGGCGAGGGAGTGGACACGATATGTGCTCAAACGGGGGTCATAGATATATGGCGAACGTTACATCCTACGGAAAGGGACTATACCTTCTACTCGAACCCTCATGGTTCCTCCTCACGTATCGATTATATCCTGACCTCTAGGGAATCCTTCCCGAAAGTGGTTAGGGCAGATGTGGAACTACCAGTGATCTCTGACCATTCTCCGGTGTCCCTGACGATTACTTTGGGCCCAAAGATCACTGGTACAAAAATTTGGAAGTTCCCGGTGGATCTTAAAGATGATAAAGATTTCCAGACTTTCCTAAAAGAAAAATGGCTAGACTATGCAAAAAATAACGCCCAACACTTAGCTACCCCTCATTTGTACTGGGAGGCAGGTAAGGCTGTCTTGAGAGGAGAGATCATAGGATATACGAGCGCTCGTTATAAAAAGCTCAATTCTGATATCTTGAGTCTCGAATCCTGTGCTAAACGAGCGAGGTCGGTTTGGCTTTCCACTCCGTCAGAGCCCCATAAAAAACTTTACTTTCATGCTCTCAGCCAGCTGAACACGAAGTTGCATATAAGGGCGAGTAAGTCTCTACAAGTAGCCCAGTATAATTACTTCAAATATGGTAATAAAATGGGAAAGCCCCTGGCAAATTTAATACGCACAACCCGTCCAAAATCATTGATATATACTATGCTTACCACACAAGGGAAAACAGTGTCGGATGCTAAGGTGATTGGGGAAATATTCCAGGATTTCTATTCTACTTTATACAAAGCGGAAACCCCCCAATCTGACCAGGGTGAAAAAGATTTCTTTAACGATGTATCTATACCTTGTATAAATTCCTTGCAAAAGGAATTTATGAATCGGCCTATCCAAACTTATGAAGTTCTTAGAGTTATAACTTCCATGGCTTCTGGCAAATCGCCAGGCCCGGATGGCTTTTCGTATGATTTTTACAAAATGCTTAAAGAGCACATTACAACACCTTTAACAGACTTCTACAGGGACGGTATTACCAAAGATAGTTTTCCTACCACTTTTAATAGAGCACATATTATAGTCTTACCAAAACCGGGAAAGGATCTCCAAAAACCTGCATCATATCGACCAATATCGTTGCTTAATAGTGACCTAAAAATTTTAGCTAAAGTTTTAGCAGACGGATTGGCCACGCTCATCCCTACTCTGATTACGGATCAACAGGTGGGCTTTGTACAGGGACGCTCTGCCACGAGCCATATTATTAAACTTCTATCTGCTATGCAGTTTTGTCAGCAAACAGACAAGCCGGCACTGGTTATCGGATTTGATTCCGAGAAAGCGTTCGATAGAGTATCCTGGCCATATATGTTTTCGGTACTGCACAGATATGGGTTGGACGGGGATTTTTTACACTATATCCACCTACTTTATACTATGCCTGAATCCCAGATTATAGTTAATGGGGAATGCTCAAACTCGGTACATATTCAAAGAGGAGTACGCCAGGGGTGTCCATTATCCCCTCTCCTGTACATTCTCACCATTGACCCTCTTTTGCGCAAGATTGTTACGTACCCAGAAATTCATGGTTTTACAAGAGCGGACCACACATTTAAAGTTGCAGCATTTGCTGACGACGTTTTGGTGTTTCTAACCAATCCTTCGGTCTCCCTAAACAGGTTGTTAAGGCTTCAAGACCAATTTGGCTCTTTTGCGGGCCTTAAAATAAATAGGGATAAATCTGAAGCCATGGCAGTGGGGGATACAGTTCAAGCCACTTGGAGAGGACACTTCCCGCTTCGCTGGGCAGATGGGGAGATTAAATACCTGGGAATCAAAATACCAAATGATTTAAAAAATATCTACCAATTGAATATACGCCCCCTTCTGAAAGACTCGATTATAAACTTTCAAAAATGGCAACTGTTGCCCTTGTCTTTGAAAGGCAGAACACATTTATACCAGATGGTGATCGTACCGAAGTGGTTATATGTCTTACAAATGTTACCCATTATGCTGTCTCCCCAGGATATTCATATGTTAGAACAAGGGCTCGGGAAGTTCTTGTGGGGCGGGAAGAAAGCCCGGATAGCATTATCTAGTCTCCAACACTATAAACAAAAAGGGGGGTTGGGTTGTCCAAATATAGTGCAATACAATTTGGCCTGCCTACTGCGATTGATACAGGATTGGTTATTTGATACCTCACACTATGTCCCGAGCCCTCTCCTTCGAGGATGGTACGGGGGGTTGTCTCTTAACTCCCTTTTGCACATGCCCACACAGGAGGTTCCGCAACAGCTCAAAGAACATCTGGTGGTTAAGTATTGTAGGAATGCATGGGTACAGCTCTGTAAAAGGCTTAAGCAACCCTTAGGGGTCACACCTCTGTTGAATGTGACTACCAGTTCATACTTCCCCCCGGGGATGAGTGGAGCCACGTTCCAGAGATGGCGGATTTCAGGCCTTCAGTTTGTTTACCAATTGATTCAACCCCTTACAGGTCAACTGTATAGTTTTTCCGAACTCCAACAACAATTTCGGATCCCATCCTCAGACAATTTTGCATACGTGCAACTTCGTCATTTTATGCATTCTCATCATAGAAATTGGGGCTCTCTCCCTATTACGGAAGCGTTGCGGAACCTTCTTACTGGTAGAGTGGCAAAACGACCACGCATTTCAGACTTCTATAAAGAACTTTGCGGGGGATCATCAGATTTTCACCTTAAACGTTTACACGCTAGGTGGGAGAAATGGCCTACTTTCACGCTCTCCTTTGAAAAATTTGTTAAATGTTTTCCCCAGATCCCATATATTTCTATTTCCGAAGACTTAAGAGAGTCGCAATATAAATTCTTATGGCAAGGATTTATAGCCCCGGTGCGGGCTTTTAAAGCTCATCTTTGTGACTCTCCTTCATGTATAAAGTGTGGGCATATATCAGGGACTTTTTTCCATATGTTTTGGGATTGTCCAGTTATACAAACTTTTTGGTCTGAAATTAAGGATTTTTGTATGTCTCTATGGCAAGGATTAATACCACTAGACCCACAACTATGGCTATTCGGACTCCAACCTGAGGGGCTGGTGTCTGGCCCCCAGTCCAAATGGGTATGGGCTTTTTTGGTCAAGGCCGCTATAATAGGCAAGAAAGCTATTCTAGCTTGTTGGCTGGACAAAAGAGGCCCGGTATGGGATTATTGGTTCAATCATATGCTCAGACTGTGTACTCATGAGCATTATCTTTATAATCAACACCCCTCTACTAAAGTTGATGTTGATCAAGTTTGGGCTCCTTTTCTTCAGTATTTACACCCTGGGCCTTCACCTTCTTAAAAATTTATGGGGTGTACTGTCCTTGGGAGGGGTGCTACTTTCTTTCTACTTTCTTTCTATTAATAGCCTGGTAAAGCACATTTAGTGGGTGCTCCTTCCTTCTGGCATTCACATGGACAAATTGAACCTGTTCGTGGGCCAATATGTGGTTCCAATATGTGGTTTGAATATGTGGTTTGAATGTACTGAAAATTATATACCCTGTGGATCTACGTTGGTGATCATGGGCCTCCTGCACCATACACATGCTCAGTATACGTATGAGTTGTTTGGTCTCTTTTCTCTTCCTCTGTATAGTTTATACCTGGTTGGGGGGGGGGGGGGGAGGGTGGGGAGGGATAGAGGGTTTCATAAAAACTTATGTATTCGGTCTAGAAGTGGTATAATGTCACTTACCTTTGTTAGAAAGGAGGCATTTGCAGAGTTTTGCCTGTATCACATCTTATAATTCTTTTTCGAGCGTTACTATCTTGTTTTTTGACAGTTCACCGATCAAGGCTTAATCACTCTATGCTCATGGTTGATCGTGTTTGTATGTTATGCATTTTATTGTCAGAATTTTTGTACACTTTGTTTATTATAGTTGTATTGTCCGAATACAATAAATACAATTTAAAAAAAAAAAGAAAATAAAGACTTGGATCAAATTCCTATAATGGAGATAGTAGATAAATGGGATTTTAGCCTTTACAAAACTTATGATAAACTGGCAACAGTAGAGAAAATAATAATGAGGGATTCAAGCAGAACTGCCCCATGGTTTTCTAGGGCCTTAGTTGATCTACAAAAGAATTTCCATGAGGCAGAAATAAAATGGCAAAAATTAAGAGAATCCAGTTCTGAATTGTTTTATCCGACTTTACTTCACGACTATGGATTAGCTTATAATAAAAACAGCCAATCCAGGATAAAGCCACACATAAAGCCTGTACTTAACTTGTCCATCAGAATTAGGAGCTAAAAACATCACTAAACTAGTATTCCATGTAAGATCATAGGTACACATAGCATAAACAATAATTCCCCTTGTTTTACATAATCACTGGGCTCAAACATGTCCAAAATATTTTTTGTATTTTTTTTTATATTTGCCTTATAATTAATTTCCTATATATGATCTAAAAGTTAGTTACATGTAATAAATGCAAGTGTGATGCGAGAAATGTTCACTTATCCTAATAACATCTACATAAATAGCAAGTTTCTTTGGAGCATTAAGTTGCAGGAAAAGACTCCAAGTGCAAGGCCACAAAACTCACAACATGCCACACATTTTGACTCTTCATCAAGGGCAACAGTTCTTTGCTAAAATATTAAAAGACATCCATTAATAAGTGTATTTTTGATTCCTCTGATTGGGCCTGAAAACAACTAAAGACAAGTTCCTAACTACATCTTAACTTTGAGTAAACCAAAAGATACTGCCTCCTAACTCTAGCCAAAGCACTGTTATATAGAATCACCAGGATCATGGCCATTCCAGAACCCTCAAAGAGAGGGGCTGCATTTGAATGGAAACCTCCGCCATCAGCCATCCTGCACTAATCTAGCTGATACCTGAGAACCCAGTAGTATGACTATAGGGTCAACTACACAAATAAATACATAAATAAAAATAGATTGAGGACCTCGAGAAGAAGGTCCAGGAGCTGACCTGCAAGGAAGGGGAGTTGCTGGATTAGTTGTATGTCTGGCAAAGGAGGCTGGAGGTAAGTTCCTTAAATGCCCATCAGGGAGATGTCAACAAAGTCTGTCTACTTCCTGCTTCCATCACAGGCCCATTATTGCCCTGCCACTTTACAGGATTCTGTCTCTGGCTAGAGCTATGAAAAATCCTCATGCACATTAATTTCATTCTTGCCCATTACCTGGATCTCAGGTATCTCTGTCATGAAGCACTACTTCTAATGCACTCACAGACTATCTATTGAACTCAACAGGGTGTTAGAACCTACTCGTAAAACCCATACCAGGGAAAGTCAATGCCTCCCATCCAACAAAGACCCATAGACTTGTGACTCCATCATGATTCTTGAAGGCTTGCAATCTAGGGCACAATCCAACACATACTACGCAGATACTGAGCCTATTTCCAAACCTCTATCACTAGCCAGGCACTATGCTGTAAAGGACTGCTGTACAGAAAATTATATATCTCTGAGAACCTATCTATGGCCTTGCCATCCCTATAAATCATGGATGTCCCACCACCAGAAACACTTCCCATTGCTTTCACATTTCCCTGAAAATCCATGCTCTCTAATAGTTTATATGATGTTGCTCATCATACCCTGGAGCATACCAGCTGATGGCTTGGCACAAACATTTTCTTCTGTTCACAAATAAGACCAATTGGGAAGAGTAAAAGGAGGAGGAGGAAGAAGGGCTCCCTGCCCCATCTGCTGATACAGCAGGTATGCCCACTGCAGAGAAGCATCCACCACCACTATCAATTCTGATAGACCAACATCAGCACAGCAACTCTTCTATCCCCATAGGAGGCCCTAGACAACACAGCCATAAATCCCTCTCCCCTTCCCAGCAGGGCCTCCTCCTCATTTTGCCCGGGACCTCTGGATGAAGCTATTCCTGGGCAAGGGAGGTGACCAGCTTGCTGAAGACCTTCCACCAGATTCTGAATTGCACCCCTTGGCAGCAGAATACCTCAATAGCTGGAGCACCCATTCCAGGCTTAGAGGCCTGGTGTCTAGCAGCAGTTGGCCAAGAGGTCTAGATGATGAGGGAAGAATTTAATGGGGTGTGAGCTGACCTCTAAAGGCGGGTAAAGGTGGTGGAGCACCTCATCCAGGCTCAAGAAGACTTTATAGCTGCTCTTAAGCTGATGGGCATGAGGCAACCAACACAACCCCCAGCTCCCTAGGCCAAGCAGATCCTTGCTCTGGAGGTTACTGGGCCATTTTTATTTTATGTAAATAGTTTACAACCTAGTTTTTCTTACCCCTTCCCACTTTGTTTTATATGTATATATATTTTTTAAATTGTTTAAACTGTTTACAAAAGTTATTTTATTATTTATATTCTATATGTGAGTCATTTTTCTATGCATGCAAAGGTTAATGTCCACTCGGGGATAAGTCTCTTTCCAGAGAGCCTACTGAAATCACTCTCTCACTTACAAACTGCCATGCATGTATTTTTGTCCCATAACCTCTATTCTCCATTCATCTACTCATAAGAGTTGTCTATGTTTAACTTCTTGTTATTTGGGTTGTAATCTATACTTAGCTCCCCTGAGACCTTCCTGTAATGATCACAACACTTTAGAGCTTTAAGTCTACATTTACTATTGACCTCCTCAATGTGCCTATGTTGTAAATGCAGCCAAGCCACATGCACAGTTATAGTCTAGAGAAAGGAATATCTTGTATGCTTCCTCAGTAGCAAAAGCACTACACACAAGGAACACAAATTAAGTAGCCCTTTCAAGAATAGCATAACTTTCATCAGAAAAGAGGTGTCATATATTTGTGCATGTGGGAGCTCCATTCACTTGAAGCTGTCTGCAGCAAGTTCTAATAAATGACCTTTAGGTCCCAAAAGCTGTTTTTTCTAATGAAAGAAAAAGGTAACAAAATCTTACTTACTCTATAGTGATGAAGGGCTACCTGGTGTCAGCATTTGGTGTGACAGTAAAGGGTTACACCTAGGATGGAAGCAGCTGGCAGACTGGATTTAGGGATAGGACAGGCTGGAACAGGGACAGGACAAGAAAGAATCTTCACCTGTACCAGCCACTTCTCCCTCGAGTTGAGTTATTGGGGTTCTGGTGACTGGCAGGGACTAAAGGATACTCACAAGAGGAACACATACACAGAATAAGGTACCTACAAGTGCCAGACAAATAACACTAACAAACAAACCAAGGCAGGGAGACACAGGCCAAACAAACAAAAAGAAACCAGAAGGCCAAAATTAAGACCACAAGCAAAACAGAAGCAAACAAGACAAGAACAAGTAATAGGAATCACATAGATCAAGAAGGCCTCATAAGGAGAAGGCTAAAACCCAAGGCATGAACAACAGGGGGCCAGAACAAGAAGCAATGAGAGAGTAACTGGTGAAATAGGATTAAAAAGTCATAGCAGTGTTGAGTCATGGAGATTCTGCAAGGCAATAATTGCACATCTCACCTCTGCAGACAAGAAGGCTCCACTGTAGCCAGGATCCTTACACCTGGTGTATTACAGGTGTCTCATGTAACTATTGCAAGAAACCCAAACTTCTCTCTGCTCACACTGACTATTCTTCCTAATTAGGCTCCCAGCTTTCATCTGAAACTCCCTTCATCACTGTACCCTTACTTATAACTCTGAAAGACATACCTTTCAATGTGATCTGACTATCAAAACACAGGTTTTGTCTAGGGCTTCTGTCCAGGTAGGCAAAAGGAGTTTGAGAGCTCTCCCTTTAAAGCTTCCAGCTGGGAGTTTTCAGAGTTTCTTTGATATGTCCATGTCCTCATCCCACATCCACCTACACCACCTGCAATTGGGAAGGAACCTGACATAGCAAGCTTTCAGTGCTTCCCTATAATCTATAGTTTTCTCCGAACTGTAATTTTCCTCAGCTGCTTCCCATCCAGACAACATGTACACTACACAGAATTTGTAGGGTAGATGTAGCTAAAGATACCTAGAAGAAACTCACTGTCTGATATATTCTAATAAACTTTCAAAAAAGATTGTCAGTTGCTGACTAAAGGTTCTCTACCTTATTGATAAAGTATCATGCATAAGGAATAAATATAAAGGCAAAAAAATAAAAATTCCAGGCTTCAGATGATGAGTTCATCCTCCAAACCCCCAAAATGCCTTGTTTTCCTTACACCCAACATAAAGCTTATGGTTGAGGGTTGGCTGCAGACTCCATCTCATCATATCATCAGGGACAGGTTGAGATGATCCAAGTGTTGCCCCCGTTGAAAGCAATAGAGATAAACCCTGTACCAGCTCTGACTGTCCCTAATAACATGGAGTCCTCAGCTAACTCAATTATGGACCATATTTATGGTCTACACATATTTATGGAGTAAATATACGCATATACCACAACTTTACAATAATAAAATGCACGTACATTATAGTCAGACAATGTACATAAATAACACATGCCTGAACTTTTGCTATTTTAAAAAAGTTCACATGTAAATTAGATGCATGTGAACCCTGCCCCTTTATACACATATTCACATGCATAGTTAGTTCAATTTCATTAGATGCAGTACCTCGTGGGCATGACATGTAAGCATTGTTTGAATGTGATGATTCTGTGTACTCTGAGGTTGAGATGCTTTGGTAGCTTGATTTCAAAGCTTGATGGCAGAGACAGGAATTCTTAAACTCTTGACCATGACACTGTTTCAGGACTCTAGACTCCACCTATCCTATTTTTAATAGATCAACAAGAGAAACTATCTCCCTTAAACCAAATGATTTTCCATCATCTACTGTGCCACCCTCAGAATATGTCATGCTAGCTTGTTGTACTGTAGCTTCTAACTCATTAAAACAAATAATAATTAGGGTTACCATATACTAGAGAAACAGTGAGAAGGAACTGTGATATGTGACATATGAGACTGGAACTATAAGACTTGAAATATGAAATGAGACTATGAGACAAGTGACAAATTAGAATGAGATACCAACAAAGATAATATATTTGCAACATATCCACACACACATTCCTTCCTTCCTTCCTTTATCTTTGTCAGCTTATCTAGTTTCTTTTCTATGACATTAATTTAAAGAATAATTAAGTTTATCTTCCTTAAACTGCTTTTATTTAAACAGTGATACCACACTTCTGTAACTATACAGTACTTGTTTTATGATAATAGGCAGTTTACTGCAATTTGTGCTAATGTAGGAGCTCAATCCTATGAACAATCGTTGAATGAGAAAACTGAGAAATTCTAATTAACAACGCCAGCAGTGAAACGCATTGAAACGCACAGCCATATTGAATGTACTAATATTTGATACGCAATGGCATGCACTACGCACTTACGTACTGACATTCAGTGAAACGCACTACCATTTTGTAATAATATTTTGTATTGTATTAATACGATTGCTGCTATAAAATGTCTAACATATCATGTCAATTAAATGACGTATGCAATGGTCTGATTATAAGCTACACCTACTTGAAAGAATGTATAAAAGTTTGCTCCCCACGGGGAGTGGCATGCAGTTGTACTAAGCCTTTGTCTTAGCTGCATCTTGCTGGCAATAAAAGTCTATCTTTGCAGATCAGTTGTCTGGACCTCTTTCCTGACTATTTACTGACGGTTACATTTGGCGAGCCAGCCAGGAGGAGCCGGAGACGCTATATTAGCCCCCCAGTTGGTCCGGTAGTTTGGCGGCGGAGTGATCCCCCAGACTTACCTGGTGAGTTTATTAAGCTGTGCTAAGCTCATGGACCTTCTTTTACTAGATTTGATACAAGAAAACCCAAAATGAATTAAAAAATGTCACTGGAATCGAGTAAAATACTACCAAAAACTTATACTAAAATCTTACCATTCCAAATATGTTCTAACTCAATCAGAAACTACAAAAAGATGATCACTATCACTCCAAACCTTTTTAAACATCTATAAAACTAATTTAAACCAGTAAAGAACATCAATACCCAAATTCTAAAAAGTATATCTTTTTTATCCAAAATAAAATTTGAATCTTTTTTTTCTTCACATGTTCCCACAACTTATTTGATTTTTCATGAGTTATTTTATGCATATCAAACCTCAAAAACACCTTTTATAAAACAGGCCAAATTTCTCTTTTAAAATCCACTTTTTAATTCAAACAAGGGCTTAATACTGGTCTCCAGCCTTTTTGTATGTGTCCCCAATACTTATTTTATTTAAACTTGGATCTTTTTCATGTTTTTAAACTCTTCAATGCCAGGATCGCATGATGCTTCCCAGGGGACAAAACTTTGTAGGGAGTAACTTCTAAGGCTCCCCAGTTAAGGTCAGGGATTGTTTTAATTTATGTTTTTGAATTTTGCCTTTTTTATTTTAAACATTATGGGGTAGATTTTCAAATAGCGCGAATTGGCCTACTTTTGCTGGCGCATCAGGCACAAGCAAAAGTAAGCTGGATTTTATTAGATACGCGCGGAGCCGCGCGTATCTGCTAAAAACCTGGATCGGCGCGCGCAAGGCTATTGATTTTGTATAGCCGGCGCGCGCCGAGCCACGCAGCCTACCCCCGTTCCCTCCGAGGCCGCTCCGAAATCGGAGCGGCCTCGGAGGGAACTTCCTTTTGCCCTCCCCTCACCTTCCCCTACCTAACCCACCCACCCGGCCCTGTCTAAGCCCCCCCCTTACCTTTGTCGGGGGATTTACGCCTCCCGGAGGGAGGCGTAAATCCCCGCGCGCCAGCGGGCCTCTTGCGCACTGGGACGCGACCTGGGGGCGGGTACGGAGGGCGCGGCCACACCCCCGGACCGCCCCGGGCCGTAGCCATGCCCCCGTACCCACCCCCAAAACGCTGCCGACTCGCCCCCTAAATGCCGCAACGACCGGGCCCGCCCCCGACACGTCCCCCTCGGAGAACCCCGGGACTTACACGAGTGCCGGGGCTCTGCGCGCGCCGGTAGGCCTATGTAAAATAGGCTCACCGGCGCGCAGGGCCCTGCTCGCCTAAATCCGCCCGGATTTGGGCGGATTTAGGCGAGCAGGGCTCTGAAAATCCGCCCCCATAAACTTGCTTTGGGCCGGGACCGGCAAATGCCACTGACATCAGCGATGACATTAGTGGATTGTGACCTATTCTCTGTCATCTTGCTGGGGGCTTTCCCAAGGTTCCCGATGCTTTGCATGCCTCTACTATGGCAGATTCTCCAAGACTGCTGCTATCAAATCCAGCTCACCTGTGGTGGCAATTTCACTTTTAATCACTGCTGTGGTCGGGTAGCAATTGAATGTTGGAGAAGATGACTGATAATCAACTAAATCAGAAATACCCCTGATTCAGATGCTGTTTTTTTGGTCATCAATGCATGGCCTGTGTTGATACAGTGTATTTTACAACTGAGGATAGACTACATCATGATGAGATGAATATCTGGTTTATAATAATAAAGCAGAGTAAACATACAGGGGTAGATTTTCAAATAGCACGAATTGGCCTACTTTTGCTGGCGCATCAGGCGCAAGCAAAAGTAAGCTGGATTTTAGTAGATAAGCGCGGAGCCGCGCGTATCTGCTAAAAACCTGGATCGGCGCGCGCAAGGCTATTGATTTTGCATAGCCGGCGCACGCCGAGCCGCGCAGCCTACCCCCGTTCCCTCCGAGGCCGCTCCGAAATTGGAGCGGCCTCGGAGGGAACTTCCTTTTGCCCTTCCCTCACCTACCCCTCCCTTCCACTACCTAACCCACCCACCTGGCCCTGTCTAAGCCCCCCCTTACCTTTGTCGGGGGATTTATGCCCCCGTACCCGCCCCCAAAACTCGAGTTAGTGCGCACTAATCGGAAAAAATGATTTTTAACGATTTTTTAACTAAAAAATCGTGCCTAAGACGATTTTCTTGTCCTGCCACACGATTTCTATCGTTAAGACGATATGGAAAACGATTCACATCCCTAGTCTATATTGGGGTAATTGAAGTCTCAAAGTACACTGGTGCAGGATAAATTTTATCACCACCAAATAATTCAGAAAACTTTATTAAAGTTCCAACAAGAAGAGGTAGATCAGTATACAGCTGGCAACTCCATGGATTAAATGGCAAAAATATTATAGCGGTCCCCCGACACGGTCCCGTGTTTCGCTAGGCTGCATCGGGAGGGACCAACACGAAGGTTATTATCTAGACATAGAAATAAATAGAAAAGTCACTCTACATAGGTGGTGAAACGGCTATACATATAATAGCAAACTGTACACATACCTTCTAGCTGTAGTCAATGGAGCGCGAACGCCCTCACATTTGACAATCATTTAAAGGTGAGAAAAGGCGCGAAAGCAGACAGTCTTGCGAGAGCTGTCAGAGGAAATCACAGCAGCGACTCAGTCGAACAAATACCACTCGATATCCTTGTTGAGTCCTTTCGGGGAGACCGTGTCCAAAGTGAAAATCCATTTCTGTTCCCTTCGGCCCAGAATCTCAGAGAAGTCACCACCCCTGGTGGGACGGTGAACCACCTCGAGAACTGAGAAGAAAAGATCAGAAACGGAGTGGCCGCGTTCCGACCAATGTGAGACCAGGGGTTCATCTAATCTACAAAGACGTATATTTGAGCAATGCTCTATCATCCGAGTCTTGAGCATCCTGGTAGTCTTTCCAACATACAAGAGTGGGCAAGGACATTTTATAACATAGACAACTCCTTTTGTCACACAGTCAGAGTCCACTCATACTTTAAATAGATGGCCAGTGAGGGGATGCACAAATCCTGAGGATTGCTCAGTGTGACAACACATGCTACAGTGTCCGCATGGCCTGTGTGTGGCATTAGTAGAAGGGGTGAAAACTGCTGAGGTAATTGAAGTCTCCCATTATTACTGCACTTCCAATTTGGTTAGCTTCCCTAATTTTTCTTAGCATTTCACTGTCCATCTCACCATCTTGACCAGGTGGACGGTAGTATACCCCTATCACTATATTCTTCCCCGACACACAAGGGATTTCTACCCATAAAGATTCAATTTTGTATTTAGTCTCATGCAGGATGTTTATCCTGTTGGACTCTATGCCATCCCGGACATAAAGTGCCACATCTCCCCCCGAGTGCTCCTCTCTGTCATTGCGATATAATTTGTACCCTGGTATAGCACTGTCCCATTGGTTATCCTCTTTCCACCATGTCTCTGAGATGCCAATTAAATCTATGTCATCATTTACTGCTATACATTCTAATTCTCCCATCTTACTTCTTAGACTTCTGGCATTAGCATACAAACATTTCAAAGTTTGTTTTTTGTTTGTATTTTCGTTCTGCTTTTTAATTGATAGGGATAAGTTAGAATTTTTTAGCTCAGGGGAGTTTTTAGTTACAGGCACTTGGACTACTTTTCTAATTATTGGAACCTCACTGTCGGGATGCCCTAATTCTAATGCATCATTAGTATCCTTTAAAGATACCTCTCTCCGAACCATGCGCTGCTGAGCGACTGTCGGCTTTCCCCTTTGTTCTAGTTTAAAAGCTGCTCTATCTCCTTTTTAAAGGTTAGCGCCAGCAGTCTGGTTCCACCCTGGTTAAGGTGGAGCCCATCCCTTCGGAAGAGACTCCCCCTTCCCCCAAAGGTTCCCCAGTTCCTAACAAAACTGAATCCCTCTTCCTTGCACCATCGTCTCATCCACGCATTGAGACTCCGGAGCTCTGCCTGCCTCTGGTGACCTGCACGTGGAACAGGGAGCATTTCAGAGAATGCTACCCTGGAGGTTCTGGATTTAATCTTTCTACCTAAGAGCCTAAATTTGGCTTCCAGAACCTCCCTCCCACATTTTCCTATGTCGTTGGTGCCCACATGTACCACGACAGCCGGCTCCTCCCCAGCACTGTCTAAAATCCTATCTAGGTGATGCGTGAGGTCCGCCACCTTCGCACCACAGAAGTGTCTGCCTTGGGGCGTGTGCTTGGCGCATAAGTTTAACTGCCATTCATCCGTGCAATTTAGAGCCAATGGATAACTGCCATGGTGTTCAGTTTTCATGGCATTTTGCGCTTCAAGTCTGATTTCTTTGTTCGAAGCCTCTATTTGTGAAGGGAGGCATGCTCCCTCCTGGTGCGAGGGTTGCTCTGGGGGAGGTGGTGCTTTGGCACTGGCGTGAGTTGGAGGGTGAGCCATGACATAGTTCAGCATCTGTTGTGCCATGTCCTGCTGGGCCATGAAGCTGAGTGGGTCCCTTTCATCGCCATGGTTCTGGGCCGCGTCAAATACCTTAATTTGGGCTTTAAGGATCGCTGCTTCTCTTTTCTGCCACAACAAGTCCAGGGCAATCTCTCATTCAGCCTTTTGGCGTGCTTCAGTGGCAGCTGTAATGGCAGCTGTGGCAGCAGCCACCTTCTGTTGTTCCTCTATTCGGAGCCCTTCTCTTTTAAGGGCTGCTTCTTCTTTATCGTACTGTATGCGTGCTATAGCTGCTTGGGATTCTGCTCTCTTTTGGAGAATGATAGAGCTGAGTTGAGAGTGGCTCAAATGCCTTGACCCGTGTGGCCTCGCGGACTTTGATGTACACTTAGAGGCATGAGAGTGCTGAGAGCCTGTTTTGCTCATTGGGTAATCTACTTCTGCCCAGTTAATGGTATCCATTACCATTCCCTGGTGTATTTGGTATACGTTCTGTTGGCGGCCTTTTTCTTCGAGGATTTCTGTGGTGTTGGTTCATGTTAAGAACTCAACATACTCCTCCGTAATGAGCTGGTAGGTTTTGAAATGAAGCCTCAGCTGCTCTACGTGGTACTTGAGGTTGGTGGGTCTTTCTGAGAACTTTTCTCTTTTTTATTTAATTTGATGCCACTCCCTTTCTATACTATTTTCATTCCTCTGTTTGCTTTTCTCGTACATCTCCACACCTTTCTCTGTTGGCATGCGTACTCTTTTTGATTTACTGCCTTCATTTCACCCTTCGAGGTTCTCCCTTCCTTGCTCTGAATCATTTCCTGGTTCCATGGTTTCAGCTAGCTGATTTGAGGTGTTTTGCTTTGAAGCTGCTTCGGCCATGTAGGTAGCAAACACTTTTTATTTCAGCTACTGAGTTAAAGGGAATAAACTTTGAATGGCTTCAGAAACAGGACCAGGCTAATTAACACTTTGTTGCCTCGGGCTCTCTATTCCCTGACCTTGGTGTGGGTGAGAATCTGGTATCTATGACAACTGATTGCTTTCAGCTTCCTGCCTGCTGAAGCATAGTGGAGAGGGAAGGGCTTCTGCCTTTTGGCAGCAAGATGTGTAACAAAGGGATGGGGGAGGAGCAGAGCAGCTTTCACTCTGTCCTTTCAATCTCGATCTCCCAAGTAGTGTGTGCAGTTGAATTCAGACTTTTTTTTTAGTTCAATTCCACACACTCACCAGTGTTTTGCTTCAGAACCCTTTAATAATTCTTAATGAAATCTTCACAATTATTCAGTTCTTTATTGTTAGTTTTTTGCTGCTCAGTCAGTAAAGTCGGCAGAGCTCCGGTTACTATGACAACTGATTGCTCTCTGCCTGTAGCAGTGGTGGCGGGGCGATTTGAATAGGCTTAAGTACTGTCGTTAAGTCCCTTTTGTCTGGAGCCTGGACTTTTTCCCCGCCACGGGCTCAAGTTACACAAAGCCAAAATGCTTCTTAAAGCTCCTAGTATTCTTTGCTTACAGTATGGGCTGACTTTTAAATCTGTGTTTGCTTCTTAAATGCCTTGCAGACTCAAGGTTAGTTCAAAACGGGTGGATTTTAAAAGCCCTGCTCGCATAAATCCGCCCGGATTTACGCGAGCAGGGCCTTGCGCGCCGGCACGCCTATTTTCCATAGGCGCCGGCGCGCGCAGAACCCCAGGACGCGCGTAGGTCCCGGGATTTTTGGATGGGGGCGTGTCGGGGCGGGGCCGAATAATGCGGCATTTTGGGGGCGGGACGCGGCGTTTTGGGGTCTGGCCCGGGGGCATGGTTTCAGGCCGGGGTGTTCCTGGGGCGTGGCCGCGCCCTCCGGAACCGCCCCTGGGTCGGGTCTCGGCGCGCCAGCAGCCCGCTGGCGTGCGTGGATTTACGTCTCCCTCCGGGAGGCGTAAATCCATGGATAAAGGTAAAGAGGGGGGTTTAGATAGGGCCGGGGGGGTGGGTTAGGTAGAGGAAGGGAGGGGAAGGTGAGGGGAGGGTGAAAGAGAGTTCCCTCCGAGGCCGATTTCGGAGCAGCCTCGGAGGGAACGGAGGCAGGCTGCGCGGCTTGGCACGCGCCGGCTGCCCAAAATCGGCAGCCTTGCGCGTGCCGATCCAGGATTTTAGAGGATACGCGCGGCTATGCACGTATCTTATAAAATCCAGCGTACTTTTGTTTGTGCCTACTGCGCAAACAAAAGTACGCGATCGCGCAGTTTTTAAAAATCTACCCCAAAGTGTAAGTCTTTAACGATTTTCAATGCAGACCTTTCTGTAGCAGGCTGTGCTGAAATCCCTGTTTCATTGTACTGCATACAGTTCTTTTAAATGTTTTCAGTTCAAACAAGTTTAATTCAGACCACTGCTGGCTTCCCTTGCAACTTCTTGTTTGATATAGCTTTCTTACTTTGCTATTATCTGATTAGCTTTTCTACTTCCAGACCACTGACAAGCATTTCTGCAACTTTCTGTATGATGCAGAATTTTTACTTGCTATTCTCCTGATCAGCTTTTTTACTGAGCTGGCTCAATAGGAAATGTCCAAGTTACTCTCATCCAGACAGCTAACTTTCCTTCCCAATCAGTCTTTGGACAAAGATCTCTTAAGTTTGAAATTATTTATTATACAGATAATGTTCCATTACTTACAGTTGTTGCTTCCAAACATATAGCCCCAGGCAAGGATCTTTGTAGCAGGAGAAGGGGAGAGAACAGAGTTGCTTGGGATGCAAGGTGAGAAGACAAGGGGTTTTGAAGCTGATTAATCTTTAGAATTAAAGTAGTAAGAAGAAATGTAAAAAAGCTGATCTTATCACAGAGCTTGCAAGCACCTCTAGCTTTGAGGCAGCATGGCTGAGACTGACTAACAGTCTTGGAGAGTGATTATAGGAAATGTCCCCACAAGTTGAGGCTAGAGGGCGAGATCCCATGGAGCCTAGGATCCATTTGACACAGGGGGGACATGAAGGGCAGTCCCTTGAGCCAATAAGGCACTTAAGAAGACTCAAGTTAGATTGAGAGGGCATACAGACCCTTCCCAAGTGGGAGAAGCAAATGATGAAGGAAACCTCTCTTAAGGGCAAGCTCCCTTAAAGGCAAGGCTCACAGGTTTTTATCATGGGTTACAAAAAAGGTGTTTCAACACTAAGCACAGTATATACAGACACAAACATGTACCCACTGCTGGGGACAGAACAGAGAGTGAATAACAAAGGGGAAATGGGGCACATCTGCCTTTTCCCTCTGTGTAATCTAAAACTGTCTGAAAAAGTTCCATTTACCTTAACTGCTGCTGAAGGGATCATGTAAATAGCTTTAATCCACTTCCTTAAGTTGTTCTCCAAACCAAAACCTACCTCTTCTAAAAATCCTCATTTGACCCTATCAAATGATTTTTCTGTGTTTAATGATAAGATTGCAGATCTTCCCCCTCAGCTCTGAATAACTAATAGCAAGCATTTTCATTACATTGTCCCTAGATCTCCTACTCAAAATAAATCCCTTTTGATCCCTATTGACTAAATTTATCAAGTCTATGTGCTATAATTTTCACAAAAATCTTCAAGTCCGTATTCAATAAAAAATAGGACAGTATGATGCACAATCATCTTGCCGTTTCCCTTCTTTATGAATAACTGTTATAACTGCTTCATAACAAGTCGGGGTAAAACACCTTCCTCCAGCACATTTTGGAATATCTGCACAAAGTCTGGAGCCAATTGCTCTGCAAATTGTTTTTAAAAATCTATTTCTAACCCATCTTTACCACATGCTTTCCCCTTCTTCAAACTCTTCATGGCCCCTGTAACTCCATACAGGCCATTTTCCTATCCAACAAATCAGCAACCTCGACTGGTAATTTGGACAACATAACTGATTGTAGAAAAGTCCAGATTTTCTCCACATCCACCCATTTCTGAGCCATATAATGTGTTTGATAGAAACATTTAAAAGCATCTGCAATGTCTCTAGGTGATCTACAATTCTGATCTCCTAATTTAATCTCATCTATAAAGCTTCAAACTCTCTTTTTCTGCAGAAGCTGGACCAGCAATCTCCCAGGTTTTTTTGCTATTTTCAAAGTAGCTTTTGTGGTCTCATCAAATACCCTATCCTTTCTTGTAGAATACTATTGTATTGAGCCCTTGTTGACTTATGCTCTGCCTCCCTTAACTAAGCCTCTCTTTGACATTTCTTATTAGCGGCCAAAGCTATACAATCCCTCTCAGAGTAGCATTTCTAGCCTCCCATAATGTCTTAAAATTTATCTCAGGAATATCATTAAATGATATATATTCCTTCCACCCATCATTTATCTTTTGGCATACCTCTGCATCTAAAAATAAGGATTTATTCAATCTTCACCAAAGGTTTCCTTTCTAATCTACTATATCCCAAAACAGTTCTATAGTCACTGGAGCATGATCAGATATAATCAAGGACTTTATACTAAAATCCACCACCCACCATTCATCCTCCCTCCCCACCCACCAAATGTCTAGCCTAGAATAACACCCATGAGGGGCTGAGAAAAAGGTGGTCATGGGCATCTGGTGTTTTTCACTCCACATATCTATCAATCCCACATCCTTTAAATTGTTTCTTAAAAACCTCATAGTTCCTTTATCACACATCCCTAGGGAGAATTTACCAATCTTATCCACGTTTACATCAAGCATAATATTAAAATCAGCCCTATCAAAAATACTCCCCTACCCTCTTTAGTAACAAACCAAAAATAGGGGTGGAGTCAAGATGGCGGACACAGCGGTCGCATAGCGTTCCTGCTCCAGCGTCTTTTTTGCCTTTATAACTATTTCATTATAATTTCTGTGGAAGAAAGGGGAAAAATGCCTGCTAAACGTAAGGGGAGACCCAGAGCTTACCCCTCTACCTCGGTGATCCCAGCTGGACAGAGGACAATCATGCAGTGCGTCGCCGCTTCTGGGGCAACAGGGCTGAGTGCTCCGGCTGTTGAGTCCCAGAGGGGAGCTGGGGACTCAACCTTGGAGGTTTCCCTCAGTCCGCTAGACAACTGACCACCACCAGCTGCACAAACAACATCGACGCCGCGGCTGCCTGAGAGCCCTGAAGGGTTAACTCTCTGTGTGCAGCTTGAGGGGGTGGTGCCTTTGGAAGAGCATGTACAGACCTCCGTGGAACACGGAGAGACCTCGCTGAGTGAGAGTGTTTCGGGAAGGAGAGAAGAGCAGCCGTTTACCAGAGGAGAGACCCTTCCCCCCTCCTTGAGAGAGGTAATAGCAGAGAAGCCACAAGTAGTCACTTTAGACTGCTTGTGGAATTTATCATCAGCAATGGCAAAGGCCATAACAGACTGCTCTTTTAAAATTAATTCAGTATCCAGTCAGCTAGACATTTTAAACAACAGCTTTGATGGTTATAAAAAGGAAGTCTTTGGAAAAATAACTGAATTGGAGACAGGACTGAAACAAGTTAAAGATGTATAGACTGTATTGATACAGGATTGTGGGATGATTAAAAGAAAAATGGAGAAAATTGAGAATACACTGACATTTAAATTTGAGAATCATCAATTTTCCCAGGGTTGTAGGAGAATTGCCTAGGATAACCGTGAATCGGTATATATATATGTGATATTTTGGAGATTCCCGCTGATAAGACTCCATCCCTGGAAAAGATCTTCTTTCTCCCTATACAAAAGAACCAGCATATACCACCAGCCCAGAACATGTTTGAAAATTTGACTGAGTTTTTGGAATTATCTACCTATGAAGTCGCTGAAAAATCATTTTTATTGATTTCTTTTTTCAATGAAAATGATATGGGAGTACTTATGAGGGCATATTTTAAAAAGATTAATGTACCTTTTATGGGATCCTGTCTGCGTATATTTCCAGATTTGACAAAAGAGACCCAACAGAAAAGAAAAAGTTTTCTAGCTTTAAGACCGGAGGTTTTAGATCTTGGGGCCTCCTCCATACTAAGGTTCCCATGTAAATGTGTCCTTAAGTATAGAAGGGAGAGTTATATTTTTTTTCAATCAGAGCAGTTGAAGGCCTTTGTTGATGCTAAGAAGCTGGAACATCAGATGAGTGGTGACTCAAATAGTCTAAGTAGAAATACCTGAATATATTTTCATTCTATAATCTGGTTTTCCTTATATCTCCCTATTTTGCACAGTACACCACCCCCACCAGCTATAGTGGTCTAACGGATGTATTAATCAAGGTTTCTTATTTGAAAATATTTTATTGGCTGAAAATTTTCAATCTTGTGTTAATGCAACATGTTTCTGTAACAAAGTAATCTTTGTAAATGTTTGATTTAATAATTTAATAAAGAGTAAATAAAAAAAACAAACCAAAAATATTAGAAAAAATTAGCTGAGACCATTCATCTGGGCATAGACATTGAGCAAAGTGACAGGCTTGCAGTGTAGCCTCCCTTGTATCAGCAAAAATCTTCCTTCTGGATCATGTATCACTTTTTCTCCCTCACCCGTACATTCATCAAAAAGGGGTGTGTTTTAGAGATGTGAATCGTGTCCTCGATTGTCTTAACAATCGATTTCGGCTGGGAGGGGGAGGGAATCGTATTGTTGCCGTTTGGGGGGGGTAAAATATCGTGATAAATCGTTAAAATCGTTAAAACCCGCTAAAATCGTTAAAACCCGCTAAAACCCACCCCCGACCCTTTAAATTAAATCCCCCACCCTCCCGAACCCCCCCCCCCCCAAATAACTTAAATTACCTGGTGGCCCAGCGGCGGTCCGGAACGGGCTCCTGCTATTGAATCTTGTTGTCTTCAGCCGGCGCCATTTTCCAAAATGGCGCCAAAAAATGGCGGCGGCCATACACCAACAGGATTCGACGGCAGGAGGTCCTTCCGGACCCCCGCTGGACTTTTGGCAAGTCTTGTGGGGGTCAGGAGGCCCCCCCCCAAGCTGGCCAAAAGTTCCTGGAGGTCCAGCGGGGGTCAGGGAGCGATTTCCCGCCGCGAATCGTTTTCCGTACGGAAAATGGTGCCGGCAATACGCGTATGGCCGGTGCCATTTTCCGTACGGAAAATGGCGCCGGCAGGAGATCGACTGCAGGAGGTCGTTCAGCGAGGGTTCCGGCGCCTCGCTGAACGACCTCCTGCAGTCGATCTCCTGCCGGCGTCATTTTCCGTACGGAAAACGATTCGCGGCGGGAAATCGCTCCCTGACCCCCGCTGGACCTCCAGGAACTTTTGGCCAGCTTGGGGGGGGCCTCCTGACCCCCACAAGACTTGCCAAAAGTCCAGCGGGGGTCCGGAAGGACCTCCTGCCGTCGAATCCTGTTGGTCTATGGCCGCCGCCATTTTTCGGCGCCATTTTGGAAAATGGCGCCGGCTGAAGACAACAAGATTCAATAGCAGGAGCTCGTTCCGGACCGCTGCCGTTCCGGACCGCCGCTGGACCACCAGGTAATTTAAGTTATTTGGGGGGGGGTTCGGGAGGGTGGGGGATTTAATTTAAAGGGTCGGGGTGGGTTTTAGCGGGTTTTAGTGTGCCGGCTCACGATTCTAACGATTTATAACAATAAATCGTTAGAATCTCTATTGTATTGTGTTTCATAACGGTTTAAGACGATATTAAAATTATCGGACGATAATTTTAATCGTCGTAAAACGATTCACATCCCTAGTGTGTTTAGGGAAATTTTGGAGTTACTGCATCACATAGTAACTTACTGCTTTGCATCAGTATTATTGCAATAAACCATGCTTTTCACAGAGAGAGAGAGAGAGAGAGAGGGAGAGAGAGAGACTATAAGGCCCTCATTGTAGTTAAGTATTTAAAACTCTATAGGAGAGCCGCCCAATAGGCCAAAGTGAGGTGCCAGTGGTCGTTTTGGGTTTATGGACCAGTTTTGCATGTAGAGTGAGACGTATGACCAGCACAGTATACCTTGGTGAAGGTTTGACATCATTTGGAGTGAGGAAAGTTTAACAAAGATGAAATTTTGTAGAACATAGTACAAAATTTCATCTTTGTTAGACTTTTGCCACTCCAAATGATGTCAAATCTTCACCAAGGTATAATGTGCTGTTCGTACATTTCACTCTACATGCGAAACTGGCCCCTAAACCCAAAACCACCACTAACACCTCACCTCGACTTATTAGGTGGCTCTCCTATAGAGATTCAAATAGGTGCACACAGTAAGGCCCTCCCCAGAGGCTCTCTCTCTCTCTCTCTCTCCTCCCCCCCCCCCGAAATGGTCAAAATTTATCATGAATTGTGTTATGGCCATATTGGGCATATTGCACAGCTTAACGCCAGGGAAAAAGGTGTAGTTATTTCTGGCATTAAGACTGTGCGATAGCATGAGTTATGCTATTGCAGGGTGTGATATGTCCTCTAATTTCACTAATTCCCACCCAAAATTCCTCCCTGATCCCACCCCCCAAAATATGTGCATTCACACCATGCGCTATAGCATTTTTCGCATGCATTAACGCCATAACACATTTTGAAGAATGATGCGGTAAAATTGAAAGGCTTCCTAATTAAGATCTAGATTCATCATTTTGCTATAAATTTCACATGAATAGTACCCGCGAAAAAAAAAAGGGGGCATGGTTAGGGAAATTTTGGAGATACCACAATGCACGCCCAAACTCCTCCCTTTTGACTAAAATTAAAAAATTTGCATATGCATCTTGCAATGCATTTTTTTATCGTGGGCGTTATGGCGTTATCATGGGCGTTAGGGCCCTAATGCCTGCAATAATGCCCTAACGCAATTTGATGAATGACCCTGTAAAATAGCCACCCCTTTCTTTTTCTTCCCTGTATAATGAGGAGAAGCATTCCTCCTCCTTCTGGCCCATGCATCTCCTGCAGGAATCTTATATCAGATTTAAGCACGTTCAGATGTTGAATCACTTTAGCTCTTTTAACAGGATGGTTTAAGCCCTTAATGTTCCATGAACAAAGTTTAACTACTCCCAGAAATTGTTTGATAAGAATAAAACTTAATAAGAATCATACAAGACAGATTAGGCCTTTCATGTGTCCCACCTGCCGTATGATGGGCTTGATTAATCAGGGACACAGGTGCCATGCTATCGGGCTGCAGAACTTCTGAAAGGAAGCTTTTAACAAAAGACAATATGTCTGATCCTTCCTGTCCCTCTGGGATATCCACCACTTGCTCATTACTTCATCGTGAGCTATCCTGCAGGTTAGCGACTTTCCCTCTCAGATGTACTATTTGCGCAAATCAGCAATTGAATTAGCTGCCTCAGACTCCCAATCCTCTAGGTCTGAGACCTGCTGCTCCAGCTCTTCAACCCATGGGGAGAACGTATCTATTTTATCACCCACTACTGCTACTGAGGCCTTCAGGGTCTGCATATCTGTAAATATATCCTCTCTCAGACCTCAGATTTCTTTCAGGACCAGGTCCGTTGGTGACACAAGGTATTTTGTGGACTGCAGTTTCCTACCAGCCACACTATCAGTGCTTAGCATGCCTTGACCCCCAGTATCACCAGAGTCCTTGTAATAGTCAGTGATCTGTCCAATTTGCTCTCCTAAATTACAGGTTCTCTGAGTCCGCATATTCCTCACAGATGCTCAATAAAACAAATGCAATTTCCTGGGCTCAGGATTGCTCTGATATAGATGGAGAAAACAGGGCTACCAACTGAGTTCTAGGAAAGAGCAGCCGCTGCTATAAGCACCCTCTAGCTTCCCCATTGAGTAAACATGAGCTTGTGAAGGAAATGATCATCACTTTAACTAATTCACCCACCAGTTTGCCATCTAAATCTAGGTCTTCAAGACCCCCTTGTTCTTTAACCTGCACTCTCCCTAATTACTCATATCCATCAAGCACTTCATATATAGGTAAAAATAGTTTTATTCGGACTTACACCTGATCAATACAGAAGTAATTTTACACAGAAATGATCTAGACATGTACCGCATTCACTGCGCTACATACGCACATATCTCTTGACCACAGCCCAGAACTCCCATGTCCCGCCCGAGAATACCTATACCCCACCCACATTCCACCATTTCTTCTCAATGTGAGATATTGTGCATCAATACTTGTGTGTGTACATGGCAGGTTTATGAAATCGGCCAGAGACATGCATGTGCTTTATGAGCAAGCATTTGCATTTTTATGCGTGCATCTCTTTTAAAATTCACATTTATGTGAATTGTAACAGTGTGCACTAACTCAATTACAGGGGAATTTTAAATCCCCAGCAAACAGAAATCCTGGGAGATACGTGCGTGGCCAGGCTATGTGCGTGCCAAGCGCATTTTCAAAATGGTCCAGCCAAGCGCGTATCTCCTGGTACTTGTGGATGTGCCTGAAATTTTAAAATGGGCAGGCCAGGGGAGGGCTGAGGGCGGGGTCTGGGTGGGGTGGGGGAGGGGTGGGGGTCGGCCGGGACAGTTCCATTTTGTGCTGTCCTGGTGAAGTGCGCACCAGCAGCCGGCCGGTGTGTGCAACTTACTTCTGCTTGGAGGAGCAGGTAAGTAAGTTTTTAAACAAAAAATATAGGGTAGGTAGGGTGGGTTTAGGGGTCGGGGTGGAGAGGGGAAAAGGGAGGAAGGTTAGTTAGAGGTACAGGCAACTGGGCAAAGGTCCGATCACTTTACTGCATGTTTTTTACAAAATGATAAAAAAAATCAGGCGCGCATGTGCGTGTGGGTATTGGATTTTATAACATCCGCGCAACAACGTACGCATATTATAAAATTGGCATGTCCATGTGTGTGTGCCAGGAACTGTGCACACATGGATGCCCACGTGGTCTTTTCAAAATGTACCACTTAGTGTGCACTAAATCAAAAAAGTGCACACAAATGAAAAATGTAAAAAACATATTTAATGATTTTTTTTATCATTTTGATTTAGAAATGATATGAAATGAAATAGACATTATTGTTACATTCCGTATGTTGTTAACAGTGAAAGCACATTCCTAATATATACATATGATATGCATAATTCTGTACTTTGCTTTATTTGAATCTCAACTGTCAAGCATTGCAAGTTCAATTCTATCACTTCTCACTCTGTCTGCTCTGTCAGAGGTGCCCACTCTTACAGATCTTCTGAAAATGAAAAGGATTATATGATTTCTAATTTTATTTATTTTAGAAATCTAAATTGTTAACAAGTCCTGTGCTTAATGAAGTCATTAAAATAATGTTTTTGTTTTTTTTTTAATTAGGGCTAACAGAAGTTAGCTACAATGCTTGAGAATAGCTTTGTTTAGCAATAATATTACTAATTATGGAATATATTCAAATGTCTTTGCATATAGGAATAGAAGCTGGAATATGCATACATTAACTAACTCTATGCACAAGAAATTACAGCATAACATTTATTTCAAAACATTGGATTTTGTTTTTCATGTCATACATCATCGTTTCTAGTTCTGCCCATAATTAACACTTGCATAATTCTCATAATTCAGAGAATATTCAAAAGGAAAATATGAAATAATACACCAAGTGAATGAATGGAATCAGTACTGAAGACATATGTTAATTAGCAGGCAAACATTGTAAAAATAAGAGATATCATCTTTTCTGTACAATTGCTACTAGTAGAATAACAAGGCCGTCTCATCTTAGGTGCGACTGTTTCTTCTTTTGAGTAAATAGAGCTCTTTTTCAATGAGCTAGGTTCAATTCTTATTTGTGTAATACCCTGGAAGAAATTAGGTTGCAATAAAGTCCATTTTTGTCACTGCATGTAGCATTGAATATCACACCCAGCAGGATACAGTGGCACCTGGCTGTCCAGACCCAGCGTAACACAAAGCCATCTGGGGGTAATTACAACAAGGTATTCTTTAAGGACCAGATGGGACCAAGGAACAGAAGCCCTTACCCCTCCCAGTCATTTACAACATAATTCCTTTCAATGATATACTTAATCCTCCCACCAGCTACGCTTTTCAGATTGCCTTGCCGTTGTCACAGTTCCTTTATGTTAATTCAGTTGAGAGACAGAGAAAAAGGGAGAGGGAGGGAAGGCAGAGAGAGACAGAGCCACCGGCTCCTCAAGGGACGAAAAGAAATTATTCATCCTTAAATTGTTTCCACTACACCAAGTACAGTAACAATTTTTTTTTTTAAAGAGACCTGAATTTATCCCAAAGAAGGTCAATGCCAGAGCCCTGCACAACACCAGCTGAGGTTTATTCAGCCACCTGTTAGCTAGGAGGGCTGCGGCACACATGCACATGATGCTTTTTAACCAGTTTAAAGGGCTTTTTTTTTTCCTCCTGCAGGCAGCATTGCTACATTCAGGAAACTCAAGCAGTGGCCTTGCTTTGTGATCATATGCGCCACACAGAATTTAATTGAATTATGTTGTAAGCCTATCCAGTCTGTATCAGTACCCTTTCACTTTTGTAGCATTTGTCCTATATATATGTTTGTATTTTATTTTATTAAATAGGATGGAAAGGCACACACACACACACACACACACACACACAAAGCTATGCAATTAAAAAAAAATAAGTTTATGTTGCAGGTATGCATGACATATTTTAGTTTACAAATATGAATTCTAAAGAAAAAGATAGCTACAAATAGCGTTTACCAAGAAACATTCATAATCAAATGACAAAAAGAAATGACACCATGCTTGTCACGATATCTTTCATTTGAACAATTTTCAAATTGTTATAGCATCGATGAAAATACTACACACTCCAGAACTATGATAATTAATGTACAACTGAAATACTCTTTCAGTATTTAAAACAAAAGGTGTGCTATGGAACAAATGTATAGGTTTATTGCGATAGTGGGAATATTTCCAGAAATACCATTCCCTTCTGATGCGGTTCAGTATAATAACAATTCTTATACTTTTATTGCAGGAGTTTTGTACACCCTGAATATCATTGGACATCTCAGATTATTTCAGTGGAAACTGAGCACTCCAGAAAGTATTTTAATGTATTCAGTGCTGCTTACTAATTCAGCAAAAGTAGAATTTATGAATAACATTTTAAAATGACAGAGTATGTAACATCATTTTATCCAGTAGGTTTAAACAATATATATAATGTTTTTGACAGTACTCATTATTAGGGATGTGAATCGTTTTCCATATCGTCTTAACGATAGAAATCGTGTGGCAGGGCAAGAAAATCGTCTTAGGCACGATTTTTTAGTTAAAAAATCGTTAAAAAATCGTTTTTTCCGATTAGTGCGCACTAACTCGAGTTAGTGCGCACTAACTGGGAGTTAGTGCGCACTAACTGAAAATGATACAATTTGACACTTTTCAGGTCAGTTAAGGTCAGTTTAGGAATGAATATGTATTCCTATTGGCTGCCCTCTTATTTATTCATGTTACCAAGTTTCCTACTGACAGTATATGGGGGATGGGAAATGGAAACAGTTGGTAGCTTGACAAAACAAGTAATGTGATCAGTCAATGTGACTAGAACTTGTGCCCTAACCCTGATACCAGGGGTATTGTGATCTTCCTGCACACAGTGCCCTATCCCTATTAATACCAGGAGTGTTGTGATCTTCCTGCACACAGTGCCCTATCCCTAATACCAGGGGTGTTGTGATCTTCCTGCACACAGTGCCCTATTCCTGATACTGGGGGTGTTGTGATCTTCCTGCACACAGTGCCCTATTCCTGATACCGGGGGTGTTGTGATCTTCTTGCACACATCCCGGTATCAGGGATAGGGCACTGCATGCAGGAAGATCACAACACTCATGGTATTAATAGGGATAGGGCACTGCATGCAGGAAGATCACAACACTCCTGGTATTAATAGGGATAGGGCACTGCATGCAGGAAGATCACAACACCCCTGGTATCAGGGATAGGGCACTGTGTGCAGGAAGATCACAATACCCCGGAGGAGTGAGGGTCAGGCAGCTCCCCCCTGTCTGTGAAGCCAGCCTCTCACTAGTAATGCAGGGAGGGAGCTGTCTCAGACTTCACCATCCTCCCCCCCCCCCCCCCTTACCCACACACCATTCACTAGCTGGGACATGGGGGAAGTCAGGAGTGAGGGTCAGGCAGCTCCCCCCTGTCTGTGAAGCCAGCCTCTCACTAGTAATGCAGGGAGGGAGCTGTCTCAGACTTCACCATCCTCCACCCCCCTCACCCACACACCATTCACTAGCTGGGACATGGGGGAAGTCAGGAGTGAGGGTCAGGCAGCTCCCCCCTGTCTGCGAAGCCAGCCTCTCACTAGTAATGCAGGGAGGGAGCTGTCTCAGACTTCACCATCCTCCCCCCCCCCTCACCCACACACCATTCACTAGCTGGGACATGGGGGAAGTCAGGAGTGAGGGTCAGGCAGCTCCCCCCTGTCTGTGAAGCCAGCCTCTCACTAGTAATGCAGGGAGGGAGCTGTCTCAGACTTCACCATCCTCCCCCCCCCCCTCACCCACACACCATTCACTAGCTGGGACATGGGGGAAGTCAGGAGTGAGGGTCAGGCAGCTCCCCCCTGTCTGTGAAGCCAGCCTCTCACTAGTAATGCAGGGAGGGAGCTGTCTCAGACTTCACCATCCTCCCCCCCCCCCCTCACCCACACACCATTCACTAGCTGGGACATGGGGGAAGTCAGGAGTGAGGGTCAGGCAGCTCCCCCCTGTCTGTGAAGCCAGCCTCTCACTAGTAATGCAGGGAGGGAGCTGTCTCAGACTTCACCATCCTCCCCCCCCCCCCCCTCACCCACACACCATTCACTAGCTGGGACATGGGGGAAGTCAGGAGTGAGGGTCAGGCAGCTCCCCCCTGTCTGCGAAGCCAGCCTCTCACTAGTAATGCAGGGAGGGAGCTGTCTCAGACTTCACCATCCTCCCCCCCCCCCTCACCCACACACCATTCACTAGCTGGGACATGGGGGAAGTCAGGAGTGAGGGTCAGGCAGCTCCCCCCTGTCTGTGAAGCCAGCCTCTCACTAGTAATGCAGGGAGGGAGCTGTCTCAGACTTCACCATCCACCCCCCCCCCTCACCCACACACCATTCACTAGCTGGGACATGGGGGAAGTCAGGAGTGAGGGTCAGGCAGCTCCCCCCTGTCTGTGAAGCCAGCCTCTCACTAGTAATGCAGGGAGGTAGCTGTCTCAGACTTCACCATCCTCCCCCCCCCTCACCCACACACCATTCACTAGCTGGGACATGGGGGAAGTCAGGAGTGAGGGTCAGGCAGCTCCCCCCTGTCTGTGAAGCCAGCCTCTCACTAGTAATGCAGGGAGGGAGCTGTCTCAGACTTCACCATCCTCCCCCCCCCCTCACCCACACACCATTCACTAGCTGGGACATGGGGGAAGTCAGGAGTGAGGGTCAGGCAGCTCCCCCCTGTCTGTGAAGCCAGCCTCTCACTAGTAATGCAGGGAGGGAGCTGTCTCAGACTTCACCATCCTCCCCCCCCCCCCCTCACCCACACACCATTCACTAGCTGGGACATGGGGGAAGTCAGGAGTGAGGGTCAGGCAGCTCCCCCCTGTCTGTGAAGCCAGCCTCTCACTAGTAATGCAGGGAGGGAGCTGTCTCAGACTTCACCATCCTCCCCCCCCCCCTCACCCACACACCATTCACTAGCTGGGACATGGGGGAAGTCAGGAGTGAGGGTCAGGCAGCTCCCCCCTGTCTGTGAAGCCAGCCTCTCACTAGTAATGCAGGGAGGGAGCTGTCTCAGACTTCACCATCCTCCCCCCCCCCCTCACCCACACACCATTCACTAGCTGGGACATGGGGGAAGTCAGGAGTGAGGGTCAGGCAGCTCCCCCCTGTCTGTGAAGCCAGCCTCTCACTAGTAATGCAGGGAGGGAGCTGTCTCAGACTTCACCATCCTCCCCCCCCCCCCCCCCTCACCCACACACCATTCACTAGCTGGGACATGGGGGAAGTCAGGAGTGAGGGTCAGGCAGCTCCCCCCTGTCTGCGAAGCCAGCCTCTCACTAGTAATGCAGGGAGGGAGCTGTCTCAGACTTCACCATCCTCCCCCCCCCCTCACCCACACACCATTCACTAGCTGGGACATGGGGGAAGTCAGGAGTGAGGGTCAGGCAGCTCCCCCCTGTCTGTGAAGCCAGCCTCTCACTAGTAATGCAGGGAGGGAGCTGTCTCAGACTTCACCATCCACCCCCCCCCCCTCACCCACACACCATTCACTAGCTGGGACATGGGGGAAGTCAGGAGTGAGGGTCAGGCAGCTCCCCCCTGTCTGTGAAGCCAGCCTCTCACTAGTAATGCAGGGAGGTAGCTGTCTCAGACTTCACCATCCTCCCCCCCCCTCACCCACACACCATTCACTAGCTGGGACATGGGGGAAGTCAGGAGTGAGGGTCAGGCAGCTCCCCCCCGTCTGTGAAGCCAGCCTCTCACTAGTAATGCAGGGAGGGAGCTGTCTCAGACTTCACCATCCTCCCCCCCCCCCTCACCCACACACCATTCACTAGCTGGGACATGGGGGAAGTCAGGAGTGAGGGTCAGGCAGCTCCCCCCTGTCTGTGAAGCCAGCCTCTCACTAGTAATGCAGGGAGGGAGCTGTCTCAGACTTCACCATCCTCCCCCCCCCCCCCTCACCCACACACCATTCACTAGCTGGGACATGGGGGAAGTCAGGAGTGAGGGTCAGGCAGCTCCCCCCTGTCTGTGAAGCCAGCCTCTCACTAGTAATGCAGGGAGGGAGCTGTCTCAGACTGGTATCAGGGTTAGGGCACTGTGTGCAGGAAGATCACAACACTCCTGGTATTAATAGGGATAGGGCACTGTAAGAGATGACTGTAGTAGATTGAATAAAGATCTGATGTTTCTGCTCTCCTCACACCAAACAAAAACAACACACAAGCAGAGAAGCCCTTCTTACAAAGCTGAGCTAGTGAGTTAAGTAGGAGGAAAAGTAAACATACTGGTGCCAGTGTGGCTACTTAAAAAATACACTTACCAACAATCAATTACATATATTTGAACTGTGTACAGTTCCAGCCAGGACCACCTTTCTAAAATGCACAGTGATTGGCAAATTCAACATGCACTAGCATTTCAGGTGCCTGCTAACAAAAATAATAAACAAACAAGTTCTAGTCAGGTGAGTGCTGATCATTACATTACTTTTTTTGTCAAGCTTCCAACTGTTTCCATTTCACATCCCCCCAACCATATTGGTAACATCAATAGATAAGAGCACAGCCAGCCAATAGGAATACATACATACATATTCATTCCTAAGTGACCTTTACTGACCTGGGAAGTGTGAACACTTTGTTTCATTTTCTGTTGGTGTTCGTTAGTTTCCAGTTCCATTTCCCATCCCCCCAACCATCACCTCAGTGGTAACATCAATAGATAAGAGGGCAGCCAGCCAATAGGAACACATATTCATTCCTAACTGACCTTCAGTGACCTGGAAAGTGTTTATTTGTATCATTTTCAGTTAGTGCGCACTAAATCGAGTTAGTGCGCACTAACGGGGAGTTAGTGCGCACTAACTCGAGTTAGTGCGCACTAACACGATTTAACGATTTTTAACGATAAATCGTTAGAATTTCTATTGTATCGTGTTCTATAACGATTTAAGACGATATAAACATTATCGGACGATAATTTTAATCGTTGAAAAACGATTCACATCCCTACTCATTATAGTACAGATTACTGGAGTAATTTCTTTATCCTCCTACCTTGAATTTCTAGATGCTTTGGGAGCCAATGTACTAAAATTTTAAAAAAAGTCTTTAATAAAAATGAACACGTCACCTTATATGCTAACCATTTATCACAGCTTAATGATAGATATCTATCTATTTATTTATTTATTTATTTATTTATTTAGAGATTCTTATATACCGCGGTACGTATAGATATACATCACCTCGGTTTACAGTAAACAATAAATTAGCAACAGGCTTTACATACAACAGGTAATACAGGAAGTAAACAAATAACAGCAACAGGCTTTACATAAATACATAAGTACATAGTATAACTCCTTTAACTATAAAAACCAATGCATATTCTATTTCAACAACGAAGCAGGAGAGAAATTATGCCATTAACCTGTTAAAGGCCTAATCCAATGTCAAGTTAATGTCAAGTCACAGATATTGCACATAGGGAGAGTAGGAGTAAATGGAGAACAGAGAAATTAGCAGATTGAAACAAACATGGGGAGTGAAGATGAACAGGGAGCTGGTGAAAAATTAAACATGAAAACCTCATTTCAGATTAATCAATGATCATTGAGTGAAAGCTTGTTCGAACAACCAGGTTTTGAGGTTTTGTTTGAAAGTTTTATGGCAGGATTCGAGACGCAAGTCCAAGTGCATTTTGTTCCAGATGTTGATGCCAGCTATGGAGAAAGAATGGTCTCTTGTGGACACGTATTTGATGTGTTTGAGTGGAGGAGAGGCTAGTTTAGCTTGGTGGATATTTCTAATTGGTCTATTATTATTGTTGTGGTTGTCTATGTAAACATGGTATAGATTATGTTAATGAATAATAATGAGCTCTTTAGGCATTCTGCCTGTATGTTTTCAGAAGCGATAAGTGAATGATATTTATCTGTGAAATGTAAGTCAGGAAAAAGCTTGCTACCTCGATGTTGGAGTTAAGTGCAGAATGCATGAGAAAGAAAAACCCACACCTTAGGATGACTTGGTTCACTAACCTGGAACCTTGTGTTCTGGCTGCAGCAGCATTGGAAAGGAAAGGAAAGAGATGAAGAGAGAGGGTGCGAGAGGGAGGAAAAAGGTGAAGAGACATCAAAAAAGAGCAAAGAAAACAAGATGAGAGGCCTTCAGCACGCACCAGAGCAGAGCAGACCTTTGAGTGAGGACATATTGCTTCAAATGCCTGACACTGTTGCGGAGATTCCAGATTTGGCTTTTCACTCTTCTTAGCTCACTCTTGACTGAATTCCTTATCTGGGTCTGTCCCATGAGGATCTCATGCTCCTGAAGATGCCTGGAATCAGATGATTAAAGTCCTGATGTGGATCTAGGAGGTTTCTAAATAAAGGGATGGAAGGAATGGGCAGCAAGGCTCGGCTGAATGGAGCCTGATCTCTGTTTCCTTCTCATCCACCTCTTATCCTCCATCTCCCCCCCACCCCACATATACACGCACAAACACATTTTACCTCCAGTGGCTCTTCTGCCGTTTCCTGACCATTTCTTTCTAGGATTACTGGTCCAAGCCCTGACGATCTTCACATGTGGATGCTCAGAACAGCCTGTGAATGGAGGCAGTGGAGGAAAAATAGTCTCTAAATGCAAGGAATCATGGCAACTTCTTCCAACTAAAAAGTTAGCTATAGTCCAGAATGTTTTCTTAAAAAAAGATTGTGGTTAATAAATATGTTCATCGATATTACTTTATATGAGGAAAGGAGTGGCCTATATGTTATAGCTGTTGCAAACCAGAATTTAAATCCTGCTTCTCCCACAGACATTACTTGTTAGGGATGTGCATTTGTCTTGGACGAATTAGAAAATTTCAATGTAATTGTCTAATTCGTCCTGGTTCGGCCACCCTGAAAAACGAAGGGAATTTCCATGAAATTTCGGGGAATTTTGTTTTTTGGGGTTAGCGCGCGCTAACACCGAAATTCGGGGCTGCCGAAAAAAAAAGGCCTGAACCGCGGGAAACCGAAATTTCCCGTGGCGGGCCGATAGCGAAGGCCGAACCGAAAGGTCAGGTCACTTTATTTCTTGTTGTCTCAGGTACCCACTAAGGGGTGAATTTTAAAAGTGTTGCATGCGTTAAAAGGCCCATATACACACGAATCTGGGCTGATCATGAGCAACTCGTATTTTAAAACTGCCTAATTATACACATATTTGTGTGTATGCAAGCAACCCGTCGTGGAAAAAAAGGGGCAGATTTAGGAAGTGTCAGGGGCATTCAGGGGTGAGATCGACTCTTACACTCGTAAATATGGATTTTAAATTCAGTGCCTGCAGTGTGCATTGGGCTGCCACCTACACTGATTTACTTCTACTCTTGATGAGAAGTAAATCTTAAAACAAAAATTGTTTTTGGCCTAAAATGACTAGGTGAGGGGTCTGTTTAAACTGGGGGGAGCGCAGGCTGAAGAACCAGGAGGATCTCAAAGACTGGGCAAACTGGAGGAATAATTGTGCAAACTGGCAATTTCCTTCATGCGCAAATATTTTAAAATCTGTTTAGCTACATGAGTTAAAGCCGACAAATTCCTAAGGAAGATGTGTGAAAAAAATGTGCTCATGTAACTGCTTAAAATTAGGACCACACATATGTGTACTAGGTGTATTTTAAATCATATGTACGTATTTGTGGGGATAATTTAAAATGTCTGCGTATGTGCAATCATGAGCGCTTGTTTTAAAGTTATTGACTCTGCAAGCTCTTACGTGCATTGATTTATCAGCTAAAATTGAAAAGGTTGTCAAAAAATATGTTATGCTGGTGGACTCTTGGACTGAGGGGTAGTTGTCGCTACCTGTGGGGATGAGTCCCACAGGTCCCCACCATCAGTAGGTGAGGCTGATGGAGAGCAGAGACCCCTCTGGAGGTTCACCACTACCAGCCCTCATTCCCCTTAGGCTGAGCCCTTGGGTGCCAGGGCTGGCTGGACCTGCTTAGGGCTTCTGCAGAATCAGAGATGGATGTTCAGGTGGAAGAAGAGATATGATGATGCAGGCCGAGGTCAGGCACAGGTAATGATGTTTGAGGTCGGGATCCAGGCACAGGTCGAGGCAGGCGGTGTAGCTTTTGGTCAAGTTCCAGGCAAGGGTCATGGCAGGCGGCGTGGCTCATGGGCAAGGTCCAGTCCAAGTCAAACCCAAGATCAGTCTGAGGAATGAAGGATGGAGACAAGAAACATGGGAAGAACTCAGGAACAGCAATCCACTTTGCAGGAGCAAGGAGACCTTTTGCCAAGGCAAAGGCTGGAAACGGGAGCGAGGATGTCATCAGGGAAGGCTGCTGGCACTTTCCCACCACGGGCCCTTTCAATAGAGAAGAGAGGCATGCGCACCTAGGAGGATGTCGGCCACGGGAGGAAGTTGGTAGTCTCCCAGCTGTGAAAGAACAGGGGGTAGCTGCATCAGGCTGGTGGCTCGGGGCCACGGGAAAGAGATGCAACAGCGGCGGCACTCCAGCCATGGAGGAGAAGGAGTCAGCAGCATCGGGCTGGCAGCACAGAACTGCGGAGGCTGTGGTGTCGGGCTGGCGAATCAGGGCTGCTGTCAGGGATCCCGGGCCTGCTTCTGCTGCAGGGTGCGGCTGCGGGTGAGTGGAGCTGGCCACGGGGCTTCATGGCTGGCAAGCATAACAAAATGCAAAAAAATGATTATTAATTACTTCTTTTATTCACATTAGAGGTGTGCACTGATAAAAAATTGTGTTTCATTTCATTTCTTTTTGCTTTTCCCCCTTTTTGCATGTTTTGTTTTGTTAGGTTTTCTTTCATTTTTTTTAAATGTTTCATTTAGTGTGCACTGTTTTAATTTCGTGCGCATTATTTTCTATTTAGTGCACACTATTTGAGTTAGGGTGCAGTATTTGAATTGTAATAGGCACCCTAACTCAAACAGTGTGTACTAAATAAAAATGTTTAAAAACAACATTTCATTAATTTTTTTTATTGTTTTAATGATATGCTGTTAAAAACAAAAGCACATCCCTAATTTACATTGTCAGATATGAACCCTCTACTCTTGCACCCCAAGGCAGAATAGATCTAGAGAACAGATGAAGACAAACCCAACAGAGACTTTTATGTAGTCAAGCTCTCCAGAAGTAAAAGACAAAGGAATAGAAACAGAAAAGGACTAGGCAAATAAATAGCACATTTTCCCTCTCTCTCTCTCTCTCTCTCTCTCTCTCTCTCTCTCTCTCTAACCACAAATCTATCCTCCAGGCTTGGGTCCAGAATCTCCCCACACATTTCTTGCAGAACTGATAGCAAGTAACTATGAAGACCTGACATTTAATCCTTTGTACAGGGACAATATTTCTAGCACGACGTTGTGAATGAAGGTTGATTCAAATATTCCACTGATTTTATGTTTTGCAAGTAAGAAATAGGTATTGTGCAGGATATATTATACCATATGGTAAATCAGAAAAAATATTATGTAATTTAATGTGGACAAGTGCAAGTAGTTGCATATAGGGAAAAATAACCCTTGCTGTAGTTACACGATGTTAGGTTCCATATTAGGCGCTACCACCCAGGAAAAAGATCTAGGCATCATAGTGGATAATACTTTAAAATCATTGGCTCAGTGTGCTACAGCAGTCAAAAAAGCAAATAGAATGTTAGGAATTATTAGGAAGGGAATGGTTAATAGAACGGAAAATGTCATAATGCCTCTATATCGCTCCATGGTGAGACCACACCTTGAATACTGTGTACAATTCTGGTCGCCGCATCTCAAAAAAGATATAGTTGTGATGGAGAAGGTACAGAGAAGGGCAACCAAAATGATAAAGGGGATGGAACAGTTCCCTTATGAGGAAAGGCTGAAGAGGTTAGGGATGTTCAGCTTGGAGAAGAGACGGCTGAGGGGGGATATGATAGAAGTCTTTAAGATCATGAGAGGTCTTGAATGAGTAGATGTGACTCGGTTATTTACACTTTCAATAATAGAAGGACTAGGGGCATTCCATGAAGTTAGCAAGTAGCATGTTTAAGACTAATCGGAGAAAATTCTTTTTCACTCAATGCACAATAAAGCTCTGGAATTTGTTGCCAGAGGATGTGGTTAGTGCAGTTAGTGTAGCTGGGTTCAAAAAAGGTTTGGATAAGTTCTTGGAGGAGAAGTCCATTAATGGCTATTAATCAACTTTACTTAGGGAATAGCCACTGCTATTAATTGCATCAGTAGCTTGGGATCTTCTTAGTGTTTGGGTAATTGCCAGGTTCTTGTGGCCTGGTTTTGGCCTCTGTTGGAAACAGGATGCTGGGCTTGATGGACCCTTGGTCTGACCCAGCATGGCAATTTCTTATGTTCTTATGTTCTTATTTTTTGCATTTCATTAGTTTTGAATGTGGTCTGTTATTGGTTGTTTATATTCACATGATAATTTTGGTAAGTCACCCACATTAGCCTATCAAAATTGTCACACTTTGATACATTAGCCCCTTAGAGGTTCATTTATCAAAAGTTAACACTGGGATTAAGGTATTATCTGGTACTACCTATGACAGTAACTTTAATACTGGCATGCGGATGCACATGTGCCCGCATTGGCTATCTCACATCCACAGATGCATCCATTTTATAACATGTGCATGTATATGTGCACATGCTATAAAATTGCCTGGGCACATGTACATGTGTGCATAATTTTAAATGGATGCACTCATATGCACACAAATGCTGCTTCTACCATGTAAATGGAGGAGTTTTATGTCTGCCCAAGCCATAGCTAGTCTTCAGTTTGCCCAGTTTAGGGATAGGACTTCCAAATCCCTCTAATTTAATAGCCACCCTTTCCCCCTATTGGCCTAATCCTTAAAACCCCGCTGACTAGCCTAGATCTTTTTGTTTTATTACCTACACACTATCCATATTAGTGGTAAAATTACATGGCAGGGGACCCTGGCGTGCACCTGTGTGTGTAAGTATTTATGCGCACATCTCTTGGCCTTCCCCTGACATGTCCATGCCCCTGCCTAATCCATGCACACTTCCTGCCCCTCTTTGCAAACTATTTCCTTGTGCGCACAGTAGGAGACGCGCATGTACATGGGCTGCTTATAAAATCCGCTCAGCATATGCTGGCCCAACTTATGTGTGTATCTCCTGGTTTTGGCACGCGCAGGGCTTTTAAAACTCACCTTTTAGCTTATTTTTATTAGTAATTTACTAATGTGCAGATTTAGGACTGCTTTGACAGTACCTTGATTTAGCTGACCAACTACTAGAGATGTACATTCGTTTATCACGAATTAGGCAATTTCAACAAAATTGCCTAATTCGTCCTGGTTCGGGGGACCCGAACCCCAAAATGGATTTTCCCCGAACTTCGGGAAAAATTTGTTTTTCGGGTTAGTGCTGGGGGGAAGGGCATATTTATTTAAAAAAAACCAAAAAAACACCCCAACCCTTCAAATTTACTTTTTTGCAACCACCTCACCATCCCGATTCTTCCCCAAGACTTACTAAAAGCCCTGGTGGACCTGCGGCATCCCGCGAGCGATCTCTCCCTCTCGGGCCGTCTGGCCATTGGGACTGCCAGGAATCAAAATGGCGCCGGTGGCCCTTTGCCCTTATGATGTGACAAGGGCTACCGGTGCCATTGATCAGCCCCTGTCACATACTAGGAGCAATGGATGGCCAGTGCCATCTTAGAAAATGGTGCGGGCCATCCATTGATCCTTGCTTTTCAGGTCGCTATCAGGAAACCGGTACTCGCTCCTCGAGGGCCCATGTTCCCTGACTCGCTGCCTGCTCCTACCTTCTGTTCTGCCTGGAAGGATTTGCTATCTTCAACACCAGTGAGTACTACCATCTTCACTTCAGAGTTGTTCCCTGGAACCAGGTACTCGCTCCTCGAGGGCCGGTCTCCATTCCATCCCTAGTGCCAGCTCCTACGTGGAACTGCTGTGTGAGTACATTACCTTCAAGCCTCTCAGCTCTCAGGGATCAGGTACTCGTTCCTCGAGGGCCTGCTCTCCCTATCCTGGGGTTCTCCACAATGGGGCTTTGTGCATATTCCACTGTACTCATTATTCTCAGTTCTTTCCACTACAGCACTGCTACCGGAGGAGTCGCTGTTCCAGCGCCTGAGGGATACTAGCCCAGCCAGGCTACTTCTGCTTCTCACCACTGCCACCTCTGGTGGCTTCACCACATTGTCTAATAAAAGATCAATCTCTGTGTTTGTGTGCCCTAAACTGAGCCTGACCTGTGGCCCCTCACGGGACTTCCCCCGTGGGTGTGGTCAGCTGCCACAGTGTCCAAGGGTCCACCTAAACCTCACTAATTATAACAGATTGCTAACTCCATGGATCCGGCACAGCTCAATGCCTTGCAGGCCATTCCAGGCCTGGCCCTACACACTGCTGAATTACAAGAAGCATTGGAGAAACTCACTTCAGCGTTTCATGAGCTACAAGCACAGAAGACGCAAGGTGCTACTTTCAGTAATGAAGGTCAGTTACCTGAAGTAACTATAAAGACTTTGGTACCTCTGGCTGCTCCAGTTCGTTTCTCTGGAGAGATTTAAAGAACTAGAGGTTTCCTAAACCAATGCTGCATGCATTTCGCATTGCAGCCTGCACACCTCCCCACAGCCCACACCAAGACTACTTATATTCTATCTTATCTTGATGGAAGGATCTTGTCTTGGGCTTCAATGCTGTGGGAACATAAGGATACAAATCCTGTAGGATATTGATGGATTTCTAGAATTATTTAAATCCGTTTTTGATGATCCTGCTCGAGTGACTGTTGCTGGTTCTGACCTTGTGGACCTAAAGCAAGGCAATCAACCACTGACTGATTTTGCAATAGAGTTCAAGATTCTTGCTACAGAATTATGCTGGGAACCTAGATGCCTGAAAAATTTCTTCTTCAGAGGTCTGAATACCCGTTTGAAGAACGAGCCTGCCGCTCGTGAGACACCTGACTCGCTGGATGAACTAGTGGCTTTGGCTACTAGAATTGACCACCGGCTTCATGATAAGGTGAAAGAACTCAAGCCTACTAAAGGACCTGTTCAGAAGGAGACTCGTGCTAAACATGCACTCCAGATGGTTCCAGCGTACCTGTTGCCAGTGGAGAGGAACCGATGCAACTTGGTTGCAGTCATTTGACTTCAAAAGAGAGAAGACTGTGGACAAGCTGGTCACGATGTCCCAACATGCTCTATTCGTCCGGA